>NC_056627.2:215181960-215781960 GCF_002870075.4 Lactuca sativa
GTTGATCCCTCACCAGTCTTCTTCCCCCTGCTTCTCTTCTTCCACCTGTTCTTCTCATTAATCATGTCAGGTGATCAACCAATATCAAAACCTGCACATAAGGCGTATGGTATAACCAACATCAAAACATACGTACCTTTGATTCTTGATCTCCCAACCAGAAATTATGAGCCATGGAGCACTCTTTTCAAAGCCCATTGTATAGCTTATGGCGTTTTGGATTACATCGACGACACGTATGACCCACCTAATCAAGCCCCAACGAATACTGAATGGTTAGAGCTTGACTCCATGGTAACACTGTGGCTCTTTGGTTCTATCTCCCAAAACCTCATCACATCTGCCCACTCCAAACAAGCCAACGCCATACAAATATGGCTCAATATTCACTCCATTTTTCATGATGATCAAGAAGCCACTGCTATACAATATGAGACAGAGCTCAGAAACATTCAAATGGGTGAACTTAATGTTCACGCCTACTGTGATAAAGTTAAGAAACTTGCTGACCTGCTGGAAGGTATTGGTGAAAAAGTCAAACATAGGAACCTTATCCCGTATGCCCTTAATGGGCTTTCCCCAAAATTCGAGAGTGTGGCCAACATCCTCCGCCATCGCAAGCCTATTCCCCCATTCTCGGAGATGCGCACCACCCTCTCTGTTGAAGAAACCCGTCTTGCCTCCTCTGCTTTTCGCCCTTCCTCCCACACCAATCACTCCTCTTCTCATTCTCTTCTTCACGTTGACTCTGGTTCGTCAAATTGAGGAAGAGGCTTGAACTCTAACCGTGGAAGAAATCCATCTCGCAGGGGAGGGAATCATGCCTCCAATTATCGTCACCCACCTACCGGAAATCCAAATAACTTTGGGAACCGTCAATATGAGTGGTTCTTTGTTCAGCTACTGGCGATTTCTGCTCAACCATGGGGCTTCTCCTCTCCTGGGTCACACGCATCAAATGCAATCCAGTGGACTTCTACTGGTCCGAATTCCTCACAGCCAACCCAAGGGTGGAACAGACCCTATTTCAGCCAAAATGGGCTTCTTGGCAGCAGGCCCACTTCGCCTTCTCCAACCAGCGGATTCTCTCCTCAGGCCCATCAGACTTCAAGCCAATCCCCTTCAGTCCAGCAACCTCCTTGGACTTGGCTTGGTGACATGGATCAACCTACCTCTCTCCCGACCATGTTCAATACGATGACTCTCTCGGACCCGACACAAGGCGGATGGGTTATGGACACCGGGGCCACCGACCATGTCAACAACAATGCGGGTATACTCGATTCTCTTTGTAATAATCATAATAGGCCTCGTTCTATTTATGTCGGTAATGGATCTGCAATTCCTGTTATGAACTCGGGACATACGACTTTCCCTATCCAAAACCCATACCACCCCTTACACTTGCACAATGTGCTCATAACACCCAACATCATTCAAATCTCATCTCTGTTCGAAAATTTACTACACATAATAATTGCTCTATTGATTTTGATCCTTAGGGTTTTACTGTTCTTGATTACCAGACACGCCGCCCTCTTATCCGTTGTGACAACTCCAAATCGCTTTATCTGTTACCGGATCTAGTAGTCACGCTTTTGTTTCCACTTCCTCATCCACTTGGCACCAAAGACTCGGTCACCCCAAAAATCATGTCTTGAAGAAATTAGCATCTAATAACTCGATTTCTTGTTCTCTATAAAAAATAATGTTATTTGTCAAGCTTGTCAACTTGGCAAACACACTAGATTACCTTTTTATTTATCAGATTCTACGGTGTCTAAACCTTTTGAAATAATTCATTCTGATTTGTGGACATCTCCTATACCTAGTAATGGTGGTTTACGTTATAATGCTTTATTTCTAGATCATTACACACATTACCTTTGGGTGTACCCTTTCAAACACAAATCTCAAGTATTTGACAAATTTCTTCATCTCTTTAATATAATCAAAACCCAATTTGGAGGCACCATCAAACAATTTCAATGTGTCAATGTGGGGGGTGGGGGGGGGGGGAATACAAATATAAATCCTTCCATGATCATTTCGCCTCTCATGGTATTACCTTCCATTTCTCATGTCCTTATACCTCTTAGCAAAATGGTCGGTCTGAGCGTATGATTTGTACCACAAATAACATGATGCGTACGCTATTGTTTCATTCCTATCTACCCCCCGCTTTCTGGACCGAAGCCCTTCACATGGCTACTCACTTACTCAACATCCTTCCATCCGCCTCCATATCCAATGAGACTCCCCATTATCGGCTTTTTCAACGTCATCCCACCTATGATCACCTTCGTGTATTTGGTTGTCTCTGTTTTCCTCACCTAAACACTACACATAAACTCCAGCCACGCTCCACACCCTGTATCTTCCTTGGCTACCCCACCTACCATCATGGTTTTCGATGTTATGACCTTTCCACTAAACAAATCATTCTTTCTCGTCATGTCACTTTTGACGAGACCATATTCCCTTTTGGTTCAGTTACTCCCTCAAATCCCCCATCCTATGATTTCCTTAATGACTCTGAATTATCTCCCAACCTTCGCCAAATTTTATCTCCTACCACTACCCCCTCCCCCATTATCTCTCCTTCCACTCATAACTCCCCATCCCCTCCTTCACCACCTCCCACCCCACCTCCATCACCACCTCCACCTACCCCTCCACCACCACCACCACCTCCACCTCCAACTCATCATATGAACACAAGATCAAAAGTGACATCTCCAAACCTATCACTCGCCTCAACCTCCACACTTCCTCCATTTCCTCTGTCCTGAGGTCTTACTTACAGGCTTTGAAAGACCCAAACTGGCATAAAGCCATGAATGAGGAATACAATGCTCTTATTACAAATGGCACTTGGGTCCTTATTCTGCGACCTCCGGGGGCTAATATGGTTCGATCTATGCAGCTTTTCAAACACAAATTTCATGCTGATGGCTCTCTATCGCGTTATAAAGCGCGTTTGGTGGCCAACAGACGTAGTCAGCAACAAGGAATTGATTGTGATGAGACATTTAGCCCAATTGTAAAACCAGCCACCATATAGACCGTTCTCAGTCTGGCTATCTCCAGACACTGGCCGATACATCAGCTTGATGTGAAGAACGCCTTTCTTCATGACCATCTTTAGGAGACTGTTTGATGCACCAATCTCCTGGCTTTCGAGACCCTCAACATCCAGATTATGCTTGCCACCTTCAGCGGTCCCTCTATGGTCTCAAACAGGCCTTTGCTCAGCATGCTCTTCGCCTGGGGTTTCAGCAGAGTCTCACTGACTCATCTCTCTTTGTATATCGTCACGGAGCTGAGATTGCATACTTCCTACTTTATGTTGATGATATCATTCTAATAGCTTGATCTTCCGTTTTTCTACAGTCTATTATTGATCAACTAAGCAGAGAGTTCGCCATGACTGACCTTGGAGCTCTTAACTATTTTTTGGGGATCTCTGCTACTCGCTCCTCTCGTGGTCTCTTCCTTTATCAGAGAAAGCATGCCTCTGAGATTCTAGAGCGAACGAATATGACTTAGTGCAATCCAGCTCGTACGCTGGCTGAGACAAATCATAAACTAGATGCCACAGGTGTTGGAATAGTGTCTAAGGCCGTAACTATATTCGGTTGTGCATGGTCCTTTTGGGTTGCCTTCACCATAGCAACTTGATAGGATGATTTATTAAGAGAGAATAAATATTATTAATATATTATGGGAATAATATAATGAATAATATATTTGTTATTTGATTAATATAAGTCATAGAATTAATTAGAATTAATTTGATGACTTAAAGAGATTAATTAAATAAAGGGGTATAAACTGTCAATTGTTTGATAGTTAAGCTTTAAACTGTAAATCCATTTGGATATACTATGGACGAATTCTAAGAGGATTAGGATAGCTAAAATCGTCCATTAGAGTTATCTAGGAATGGATTTGGATAGCCTTAAGAGAAGATTATCTGATAGGGACTTATCTGTAATCCTTAAGGAATCCACAAGTATAAATAGACCCCATGGCATAGGGAATTCGACACTTCTGAAAAAGCAAGAGAACTCTGGTCGAATTCCTCCCCTCTCCTCTCTCCCAAATCATCCTCCTTGCTTTGGTGTTTGTAAGCCATTAGAGGAGTGACATTTGTGACTCTAGAAGCTCCAAGACCTCAAGATCAACAAGGAACTCAAAGGTATGATTCTAGATCTGTTTTAATGTTCTTGTTTAACCTAATTAGTAATTAGAAGTCTTGGATTCAAAGCATGTTTATTAGAAAGCCTAGATCCAAGCATTAGGGTTTTGCATGCGCACATAGGAAAGTTCTTATGGCTAAAACCCATCAGTGGTATCAGAGCCTAGCTTGGTTTTCTGTAAATTGTTGCTTGATTAACTGAAACAAACCTGCAAAATTCGAATTTTTGGTTTCTGAGTCATGGACTCGGCGAGTCTCAAAGTGGACTCGGCGAGTAGGCCTGACTCGGCGAGTCCATTTGTGCACTCGGCGAGTCCAGGCGTCAGGAATGGCCAGATTCGGGATTTCTTTGTGTTTATCTTATCTTAACTTACCATAAACTAATTAGATCAACATTAATTCGTTTTTCTGATAAATATAACTATTATCTTGATCTAGTTAAAGGTAATTATCAACTAATTAAATATTTAATTTCCTTATATGATAATTAATTAATTATTTTAATTATTTTGGTAATTATCTTAAAAGAAATCTTGAATAAATCAAATATAGATAATTAGGATATTAATTGTTAATTGGAATTATTTGTTATTTGATCCTCCATGTTTTAAATGTTTAAAAACCTACCCACATGTTTTGAAATTTACTTTTGTGATTAAAAGTTTTAATTTAGACAACTTAAATTTCAAACCCTAGATTTTAAAAGTTTTAAAATACAACCCTATACTAATATGATATTACTAGAATAATATATATATGTATAACTAAATGCTAGTCTTACCGTTAGTAGGCCTCATTCACGAAGCCGATCTATAAGGTGGGTATAAGGTTGCGGCCTATAAAATGGCGCTTAATGGGTGTACACTCACACCTACCGCTTGCTTGATTGGTGGAGGGTCGTTAGCCGAACGGGTAGGATAGGGCAACCTCATCCTCTCATTAAAAGTATAATAAGAAATACAAGTAACTACACATATTTCAAAAAAATTTCCCAATCCTAGTTACTTTAGGAAAAGTGAATTGATGCAATCCCATGAAATTACACTTTGCACCTTGCTAAGATGTTGGTGGAGCGTGTGTGGTTTACCGGCACACTAATTGGTTCTAAGCGAAGGTGGCAAAGGGTGATTCGTTGTTTATCATAGTTCAATGGAGCGTGTGTGGTTTACCGGCACATTGAATAGGTGATTGTTACAATGAAGGCGCCATGTGAATTTGCATGGTAATTCACACCCGCTTTGTGATCCTCGGCATCCCAGTCACAAACAAGAGGGGCATATCGAGATTTAAACATGCCATTGAATAGTTTCAATGAATCTCATCCGAACCTAGGAATTCTCAAAAACACTTAGGACTAATAGTTTAAGTTTCGTGATGGAGAATTAGTGAATCGTCATTCACTTACCTTCAATTTATTTGCATGTTAGATTACGGCATCCCTTTTCTAGTATGTAAATGTTATTGTTGGATCCTAGCCCTAATTTTCTTATTGGGTGATAATTAGGGATTCTTATTCTAATCTATCTTTGTCCTTTTCTAATTATAGATGTCAAACGCAAACAACGCTGCTGCTAGTTCTTTCACATTGATGAGCCTTTGCCAAAAGGTCACCTTCGATGGAACGAACTTTAGCGAATGGATAAGATACATTCGCACCATTGCTCGCTATGAGGACAAAGAGTATGTCCTTGATGAGAAGCTCGAGAAAATCAACCCCGAAATCGCTACTCCCGCCGAAATCACCGCCTTTGAAACTCATGAGCGAGATGCAACGAAGGTACATTGCATCATGATCGCCACCATGAACTCCGAATTCCAAAAGTCCTACGAGGACATGTACCCGTACGAGATGCACCAAGACTTATTGGAAAGGTATCACCAAAACGCGAGACAAGAGAGGTACGAGATTTTCACTAACATGATTTCCGCGAAGATGGGTCATGGAGAATCTCTTACCGTGCACTTGCAAAAGATGCAAAGGTATGTTGACCGCCTCCGCAAGTTAAATGTTGACTTCGGTGAAGACTTGGCGATCGACATGGTGCTTCACTCTTTGCCTCCGATGTACAATCAATTTAGGATGACCTACCACATGAACAAAGAAGAGGTCACCCTAAGCAAGCTCCAAGGTCTCTTGAGGGTTGCTGAGAGCAACTTTAAAGACAAGTCTGTTGCACCTACTCCCAATCCGCCCGCTGCTCCTGTCTTGGCTATTGGACAAGGGAAGGGAAAGAAGAGGAAAGCTTCATCGAAGAACTATCGCAAGGTGAAAGCCCGAGATGGTGCCTCTTCTAGTGGGACCAAAGTTGATCCCGCCAAGCCCTGCTCTAACCCGAAGGAGGCAGAGTGTCACCACTGCCACAAGATAGGACATTGGAAGAGAAGCTGCCCGGATTACCTGCAAGCAATCAAAGAAGGAAAGATCAAGCCATCTTTCGCAGGTATATATACAATCAAATCTAACGATTCTAATCATGCTATTTCTTGGGTTCTTGATACCGGTTGTGGTTATCACATTTGTTCTAATGTGCAGGGACTAAGAAGAAGTAGGGATGTGGAGCAAGGAAGGATCAATCTAATCATGGGGAACAGAAGATCGTCACCTGTAACCAAGATTGGAGTGTATTCCTTAGTGCTTAGGAATAGTTTAGTTTTAGATTTGAACAATTGTTGCTATTCGCCAGAAATGGCAAGAAACATCATTTCATTTCATGGTTTATTTAGACAAGGATTTAGATTTTCTTTTAATAATGAGAATGGTTCTATTTTGGCTTATCTAAATGGTGTCTTTTACTTTGAAGCTATACCATGTAATGGAATATATGAAACTGTTATGATTGTTGATGACTTTGGAAATGATGTTTTGAATATTGATTCTTCCACTAGTATGGATAAAGCTTCCTTGTGGCATTGTCGTCTTGGACATGTCAACAAGAAACGCATAGCCCAACTCCAAAAGGATGGAGTGTTGGAGTCATTCGACCTTAGGGAAGATGACACATGCGAGTCTTGTTTGCTTGGAAAGATGACTAAGTCGCCCTTCACAAGTACTTGTGAAAGGAGCGAGGGTCTATTGGACCTAATACATACCGATGTATGTGGACCATTTAGATCAACCACGAAGGATGGAAACCGCTTCTATGTGACTTTTACCGATGACTATAGTAGATATGGGTATATCTACTTAATCAAGCAAAAGTCAGACACCTTTGAAAAGTTCAAAGAGTTCAAGAATGAAGTGGAGAATCAACTGGGCAGGAAAATCAAGATGCTTCGATCCGATCGAGGAGGAGAGTACCTAAGTCTTGAATTCCACGATTATCTCAAGGAGTGTGGAATAGTTTCGCAATTGACGCCTCCTAGGACACCGCAGTTGAATGGTGTCGCAGAAAGGCGTAATCGAACCTTATTGGATATGGTTCGCTCTATGATGAGTCGTGCTTCACTACCAATCTCTTTTTGGGGGTATGCCTTAGAGACTGCCGCCCATATCCTTAACCGAGTCCCTACGAAGAAGGTTGCCAAAACACCTCACGAGATG
Organism: Lactuca sativa; assembly: GCF_002870075.4. NCBI lineage: Eukaryota > Viridiplantae > Streptophyta > Magnoliopsida > Asterales > Asteraceae > Lactuca > Lactuca sativa. The sequence goes on from NC_056627.2 coordinate 215,189,703, forward strand.
TGGACAGGGAGAGCTCCCTCGTTGGCACATATCAAGGTTTGGGGTTGCGAGGCTTTCGTAAGACGAGATACTCACGACAAGCTTGAACCTTGAAGTGAGCGATGTATTTTCATCGGCTACCCGCAGACATCCTTTGGATATCTCTTCTATAGACCGAAGGACAATGTTGTCTTCGTTGCGAGGAGAGGAGTTTTCTGAGAGCGAGAACTCATAAGCCAAGGAGACAGTGGGAGGCAAATCGAACTTGAAGAGATTCAAGAGTCGATGGATGAAGGAACCTCTACCGCTGGCGCTCAACCCGAGGAGGAAACTCCGGTTGAACCAATTGACGAATCCTTACCTCTTAGACGTTCCGATAGAGTTAGAGTTCATCCCCAGTTCTATGGCTTTCATATTACTACCGAAGGGGACACGTATATTAGTGATGGTACACTAGTAAATCTTGATGAACCTAATAGCTACAAGGAAGCCATGGCAGGCCCGGAGTCTGTAAAGTGGAAAGAGGCAATGGATAGCGAGATCCAATCCATGTATGATAACCAAGTTTGGAATTTGGTTGATTACGTGCCCGGACGTAAGACCGTTGGGTGCAAATGGATCTTCAAGAAGAAGACCGACGTGGACGGGAACGTACACACATATAAAGCGCGATTGGTCGCGAAGGGCTTTACTCAAACTCCCAGAGTTGACTATGATGAGACCTTCTCACCAGTTGCGAAGATTAAATCTATTAGAGTGATGTTAGCAATTGCCGCATTTCATGATTATGAGATTTGGCAAATGGATGTCAAGACCGCTTTCCTTAACGGAAAGTTGGCTGAGGATGTTTACATGGCTCAGCCAGAGGGGTTTGTGGATCCGAAGCATCCGGATAGAGTGTGTAAGCTTGAGAAGTCCAATTATGGACTTAAGCAAGCATCTCGCAGATGGAATCTTTGTTTCGATGAGAAAGTCAAAGAGTTTGGATTTGTACGAAGCGAAGACGAGTCTTGTGTATATGTCAAAGCCAGTGGGAGTATAGTAAGCTTCCTCGTTCTATATGTCGATGACATATTACTCATAGGAAACGACATCCCGACTCTGCAGGAAGTTAAGTCCTGGCTCGGGAAATGTTTCGCTATGAAGGACCTCGGAGAGGCCTCTTACATTTTGGGAATAAGGATAATAAGAGAAAGAAGTAAGAGACTAATTGGACTTAGTCAGAATACTTACTTAGAGAAGGTACTAAAACGTTTTAGTATGGAAAACTCAAAGAAGGGAGAATTACCGATACAAAGTAATGCCAAATTGAGTAAGACTCAAAGTCCGAGTACCGAAGCTGAGATAGCAGAAATGAGCCAAATACCGTATGCTTCCGCAGTTGGCTCAATCATGTACGCTATGACTTGTACTCGCCCTGATGTAGCCTTCGCTTTGAGCATGGTTAGCAGATATCAAGGGAATCCTGGCAAAGCCCATTGGATAGCGGTGAAGAATATCCTTAAGTACCTTCGGAGGACAAAGGAATGGTTCTTAGTCCTCGGAGGGAGTGATGACTTGAAGGTGCGAGGGTATAGTGACGCCAGTTTTCAGACCGACAGGGACAACTACCGTTCGCAGTCGGGCTGGGTCTTTACCCTAAATGGAGGAGCAGTGACATGGAAAAGTTCCAAGCAGGAAACCGTAGCTGATTCAACGTGCGAATCAGAGTACATTGCAGCAAGCGAAGCATCGAAGGAGGCAATATGGCTAAAGAACTTCATCGGTGATCTTGGAGTCGTACCTGCCATAAAGGAACCAATGGAGATTTTCTGTGATAACGAAGGTGCGGTTGCCTTAACCAAGGAACCAAGGGATCATGGTAGATCAAGACATATCGACAGAAAGTATCACTTCATTAGACATCGTGTAGAAGAAGGACAACTCGTAGTTAAGAGGATATCATCAGAAGATAACCCAGCAGATCCGCTTACGAAGGGACTGAGTAGGGTTAAGCACTTGCAGCATGCTAGGAGTATTGGGCTGAAGGATGATATTAGCATAGATTAGATAGTATTAGAAACCTGTATTAGATAAATGTAATTAACATTTGATGATTAAATAAAGGAGTTTTATTTATGAGTAATGTTACTATCTTATATTAATTGTTTAGCTATTGTTTCACTTTGCATGTTTTGACTTCCAGAATAATTGAGGTTATTAGGAATAATCAAATTATTCAAATGGTCCACAATCGTTCATATGTTGGAAGTAGATATGAAAGAAGATTGTCGTGAATTGGTGTGTAGAATGTCTAAATGATGTTAGACATAGCAAAGGATTGCTGCAACGTTCATGAGTGCTTATGAACTAGTTTTGAGCATTGGAATAAACCCGCGCTTGCTGGAATCACCTTATGGAATAAGATATAAAAGGTGATCGCAAGACGATAATATCATATAGTCTTAAAACCTAGATATATGGTTTATTATTTGTTAATTGATTGTACATTGATAATACGAAAACGCATCAGTAACTTGGTGTTATAAAACGTATTGTTGTGTATAGTTGGTAAATGAATAAGTAAATGCATATAAGTCGAAGTTTATCTGTAACTTTTATCTAATAAGGTAAAAGCGATATCTCGGCCGCTCGATGATTTGATTTGACTTATGTGCCGGGCCCGGTCAGAACTGAATTGATGTGTTCGATTAAGTTCTATGTCAAATAAATCAGAGATCGAGAAACCTAAATGCTTGACTAACCATTCCATAGGATTGTCAGCATGATATCTAACAGAGGACTGTACGTTCCCTTATCTAAAGGACAAGATTGATTAGATCAGAGTTGACAGCGTCTTTGAGAGCTACGATTGCAAACCAAATTGTACTTGTATAGTTACTAGACTTATCCAAGTGGGAGACTGTTGGAATAGTGTCTAAGGCCGTAACTATATTCGGTTGTGCATGGTCCTTTTGGGTTGCCTTCACCATAGCAACTTGATAGGATGATTTATTAAGAGAGAATAAATATTATTAATATATTATGGGAATAATATAATGAATAATATATTTGTTATTTGATTAATATAAGTCATAGAATTAATTAGAATTAATTTGGTGACTTAAAGAGATTAATTAAATAAAGGGGTATAAACTGTCAATTGTTTGATAGTTAAGCTTTAAACTGTAAATCCATTTGGATATACTATGGACGAATTCTAAGAGGATTAGGATAGCTAAAATCGTCCATTAGAGTTATCTAGGAATGGATTTGGATAGCCTTAAGAGAAGATTATCTGATAGGGACTTATCTGTAATCCTTAAGGAATCCACAAGTATAAATAGACCCCATGGCATAGGGAATTCGACACTTCTGAAAAAGCAAGAGAACTCTGGTCGAATTCCTCCCCTCTCCTCTCTCCCAAATCATCCTCCTTGCTTTGGTGTTTGTAAGCCATTAGAGGAGTGACATTTGTGACTCTAGAAGCTCCAAGACCTCAAGATCAACAAGGAACTCAAAGGTATGATTCTAGATCTGTTTTAATGTTCTTGTTTAACCTAATTAGTAATTAGAAGTCTTGGATTCAAAGCATGTTTATTAGAAAGCCTAGATCCAAGCATTAGGGTTTTGCATGCGCACATAGGAAAGTTCTTATGGCTAAAACCCATCAACAGGGTCCCCTGTTCTAGATCCATCACTTTATCACAGTCTTACTGGTACACTTCAGTATCTCACCTTCACTAGACCAGACATTGCCTATGCTGTTCAACAGATCTGCTTATTCATGCATGATCCCCGCGAGCCTCATCTGCATGCTCTCAAGCGTATCTTATGCTACATTCATGGCACTTTGGATCATGGTCTACAACTACATGTATCCCCTTCATCGGATCTACGTGCCTACTCTGATGCAGACTGGGGCGGGTGCCCAGTCTCTCGTCGATCCACATCTGGCTACTGTGTTTTTCTTGGAGATAATCTGATCTCTTGGTCTTCTAAACGCCAAGGGGTTATTTCTCAGTCAAGTGCTGAGGTTGAGTATCGCGGAGTCGCCAACGCCGTTGCCGAGACTTGCTGGGTTTACAATTTACTTCGTGAACTTCGATGTCCTCCCTCCAAAGCTACCATTGTCTATCGTGACAACATTAGCTCTGTGTACATGACACATAACCCAGTGCAGCACTAACGTACGAAACACATAGAGATTGACATTCATTTTGTTCGTGACCTGGTTGCCAGGGGCGTTATTCACGTCTTTCACGTACCCTTGTCCGCTCAGTATGCTGACATATTTACAAAGGGCCTTCCTTCGCAAATCTTCAACAACTTAAAGACTAGTTTGAACGTTCGGAATTCTCCGCCCAATCCAACTGTAGGGGGATGTTATTGGATACCTTCTTGTATTCTTAGCCCATTATATTGTGTATTTGGCCCAAATGGATTGTATTGTATTTTGTATATAAGCGCTTTCTCAATGAATGATAGTTCACAGGAGAATAAGCATTTGCAGTTACCACCGTACACCAACATCATATCCTTGGTATGTTCTTGAACTCAATTTCTAATTTTTAAACCTAATTTTTGATTTTACAATCAAATTTCTTTTGAGAATTGTGATGTTCGTTCTTTCCTATCCTTTCTGATTTCCAAGGCTTATCAATTTTGACTTTGGAAAGCGTTAAGCACTTGATTGGTGTGTACACATCAAATTCACAAATTCACTTTTTTTGGATTCCAATTTAATTCAAATACGACGTTTTAAAATTGCCGATGTAAACTTTCAAAAATTGTGAGTTTCATGCACGAATACCGAAACAATTAACTTGGATAAAGCTATTCTCTTAACAAGTTATAAAGTTGGGTTAAAGATTATGAATTAAATTAATTTAATACTCCACAAAGTTTTGTTTAATGTTCACAAATTCAATTTAATACAAAAATTTGTTTGAGGTAAACAGAAACATTTGTATCTTGATTTTCTATAGAATAAAAATTTGCAATTCGTTGCAAAATAATCATATTATGTTAGTTAATTTGATGTAGGAGCATTTACGAATATGATAAAGCATTAGGTTGAGATTTCTAACACGTTTTCCTTTAGGATGTTCTTCCCCTTATCCTCTTGTCCTAAATTAATTAAAATTTGACAGAAGTGGTGTGATATGATTCATTTTCAATCATTTTTCAAACAACCATTATATTTGTGAAAATTGAAATGACCATAAAAAATTGCAAATTATTATGTTTTCTATCATGAAACTTGTCCATTGTACCTTCATTTGTAGTTAGGAATTAAAGCAGTTGTTAAGTATAGTGGGTATTCTGTGATTTCATTATATACAGTGACTATTTTGCAAAGAAATGACAACTACATTTGATTTGTACATAGTCCATTAATTCACATTTGGTTTTAACAATGTCAAAAAAAAATCATGGTTCATTGAAATGGCGGATGTATGTATTGATTTGTTTCTGCATATATATTTGATTTGTAAATGGTTGTTTACTTGTTTTTTAAAAAAAAGGGTAAAAATGGTAAATCATATTTTTAAATGTAGTTTTATAATAAGGGTATAATAGTTATTTAATAAAAAATCATGATTCAAAACGATTATAAAATATTTTTTTTAAAAAAATTCCTGATTTTGTTTGCATGTTTTCGAATTACATTTGTTTGAGTTGTTTGACAAGATGAATGGGGATGCATTAGTTGCTATCATTGCCACAATTAGCAATCTTTTACAGGGTTAGGATAATGCTACAATTACAGGCACTCATTTTGTTTCTCTTGGTTTTGAATCCAAATGAATTTCAATTGTCTTATCAAACTTATTTGGGTTCAAAAGCATGGAATCCAAGATTTGAACAAGTTAATTCTTATGAAATTTGTATCAAATTCTCAATTATTCTTAATGTCTCTCACTCAGTTGTTTTCATTCCTTTAGAATATGTTTATTATTTTGCTTATTCTAATTGTTTTAGATGAATTTTGGATTGTTTGATGATAATGCCTAACAAGTGTTTGTTGAAATGCCTAAAAGAGAATCTAAAGAATTTAACCTTGTAGTATGCATTCTGTTAGAATTACTAGCAACACATGTTTTATGTAATTGTTTAAAAAGGTAATTAATTTGTTTGTGTATTATTTTGGTTCGATTTGTGATTTTGAATTCCAATTTCTAATGTCCCTTGTTATTGTATATTTAGAATCTAAAATTATATTACCAATAAATACGATACTTTTGAATGTATTCTATGTATGCTGTCAGAATGTATTCTGCCAGAATAAAATCTATGTATTCTGCTAGAATTTATTCTATGTATTCTACCAGAATATATAAAGTGATAGTTAATTGCAAGTAACATGTTTTTAATCATTATTAGTTTTTGTTGTATTTGTGAAAGGAATGGTTGAAAGAATGCATTGAAGACCTAATAGGAATAACTTGAAGAATGAATAAAGTTTGATCATACTGACACTTTTAGAATGTTGTTATTTTTTAAGAACTTTATTCATTTTTGTTGATATTTTTTTAGAATATGTATGAATGTGTATTTAAGTTCGGATGTATAAGAATATATTAGAATGTTGTTATTCTTCAATAATATTCTAATATAATAAAATTCTGAAAAAACATCATTCTAAAAAAAATTCAGACATAATAAAATCGGTTATGTATATAAATTACGTTAGATTAAAATTGAATTAATTAGAAAAATTCAGATTTTTAAAATTAGAAGAATTAATCATCCCTAAAAATCCGAAATTTCCTTTTATAAATGTAGTTAATTTTCCAAAATACCATTTTGCTAAATTTTATGTGATTATATGGTACATGTTATCCCATTGTAATACCATACAGCCTCAAATCATGTCCATTGATTAATTCCATCTGTTGGTCCAGATTCATGCATTCTCGCACATAATAGTTAGTGAAAACAAAATAACCTAAGCCTATATATATATAGGTTCCGTTGAGATTAAAAATAAAATAGAGATCTTGAGATTCAACCTCAGCCACGTATTTCACATCTACCGCTCTAACCCTCTGGCGTACCGGCAAGACAGGCCTGGTATAATCATAACTGATTATACAGTGCCGATCGTTCCTTTCTCTTCCTCCACCATCCCCACCACCATAACCACCATCGCCACCACCGCTACCACCACCTCTGACACCAGTCAACCCCACCACAGTCACCTCCGTTACTTATGCCACTGCCAGATCTGTCACCACCACCGCTACCACCACCTCTGACACCAGTTGACCCCACCACAGTCACCTTCGTTACTTATGCCACTGCCAGATCTGTCACTACCACCGCTTCGGCCACCAACTGTCATAATCATTTATGATTACTCAATCTGTAAAAGACATATATGTAAAATCATTTATAATTAGACATATACGTATAAATATGTATAATTCTATATGATTATACCTCTCTGCCATATAATCATTTATGATTAGGTATAAGCTGTTTGCTACCGGTATGCTGGAGCATTAGAGCGGCAAATGAGAAATATGTGGCTGAGGTTAAATCTCAAGATCTCTACTTTTTTTCTAATCTCAAGTGAACCCGCCCATATATATATATATATATATATATATATATATATATATATATATATATATATATATATATATATATATATATATATATATATATATATATATATATATATATATATATGGAAAATGAAATATACATTTTAGGTACAAAACCTCTTGAAAATACTTTGTTTTACTATATAAAGATTACGGTTAATGGTTCACAATTAATACTTCAAGATGTAAATTCAAGATTGACACAATTGGGTTTAGGGTTTAGGGTTTAGGGTTTAAGGTTTAGGTTTAGGGTTTAGGGTTTAGGTTTAGGGCTTAGGGTTTAGGTTTAGGTTTAGGGTTTAGGTATTAGGTTTAGGGTTTAGGGTTTAGGGTTTAAGTTTTAGTAATGTTCACTTGGGTAAAGTAATAAACGATAATAGATGAAAGAAAACAGAGATGATAAACGATAATTAAAAAAAGAAATGTTATGGAGGATGATATATTTACCAAGTGAAATCAATCCGGGTATATTTAGCAACTGAAAACGACATATTTTAGAGGTTTAGTACCTAAGCTTAGATGGTGCTGTAATATATATTCCCTATATATATATATATATATATATATATATATATATATATATATATATATATATATATATATATATATATATATATATATATATATATATATATATATATATATATATATATATGCTTGATTTTGTTTGCAAGCTTTAAGACCATGATATTTTGATATATACTCAAGTTCGGCTCGATAAGGTACTCGAGCTTGAGTTGTCTCAATTAAAACTGAATCGATTTTGAATATCTTTCGATTCGGTTTTGAGCTTCTTACGAGTTGTCACTGTTCGATTATGATCTTATTTTGTATTATGTTGCATTTTTAGATGATAAAAAACAATTTTAATGTGTTATGAGAATAACATGTCAAAGGTAGACTTGGTTTCAAATTTTATGACAATAGAATAAGAGAAATATAAAATTTAATGAGAATGTTATGAAACAAAAAGGAAATTCATAATGAGAATGAAACAAAAAGGAAATTCAAATGATATAATCTTTTTGAAAAAAAGTTGAAAGTATTTAAATAAAAGAAATAGTGATGTTTGGTTGATATTTAATGATTTTGTTACCACCTTAAAGTATGTAAGTTCAAGGCCATATAAAGTAATTGTAAAAAAAAAAAACCAAAAGGCTCGAATATTTTCCTTTTGCCCTTTTATTGATATGAATGGTTAACCTTTTAGGCCATGCCTCTTTCATTTCTGTGAATCGTTAATATTTTAGGGACATGCCTACTTTTTCACCATGTCTACGATCTTATATTTTTATTGTAAATGACTATTAATAAATCAACTTGTAGGCTTAGTTATACCAAAAATAAATCATTTTTTTATTTAAAATACATGTTAATCCTTGAGGCATGTAGCTGGCAGACAGGTGTGAAATTGTTAATAAGCATGCTCAATGTCCAAATCATAAGACCTTTAATCTATGATATTTTAATTACCTTTTAATATTTTCTTTTAATCTTCATCTTTATCTTATTATTATTTTTTTTCATTTTATAAATTTAGACTTAAAAACGCATTCCAAGATTAAAATTACAACCGAAATTCTAACATCTAAATCTAAATAAACACTGAAATACCTCTACATAACAGATCTTCAAGCCAAAGTATAAATCCAATTTAAAATGTTTTGACGTATCAAATCATGAGACTAAGACTATCAACATAAATACAATGCCGTTGATCTTTTTCAACTATGGGACATTTTTCTTATTACTTTTTATATTAGTATGATATCATTTTTTTATTCTTTCAAAAGTGATCTATACGGACACATTAATTATTTATATTTAAGAGCATCTTCAAAATAAGATCTTTCTAGTTGACCATATTTATGAAAAGGTTTAAAATTAAAATAAACTAATGAAATCTTCACAATATAAAAGTTTTTTTTTTCTATTATCTTATTTACGAGACCTATTAATCTGGGGAATTAGGAGCAGAAACATAAAAATTAGAATTTTTAATCAGAGATAATACAAGTCAAAAAAAACTTATACCATTAAATATAATTTTGGTTTGTTGCCCCTTGCTTGGCAGCTTGCTAAGCTTGGTTAATAAATTTCTCGTCAGTTCAAAAATAAAAAAAAAAAATTAAATATAATTTTATTTGGAGTGATTGTTGCTTCATGGGTTGCACTTGCCCATGTCACAAAATATGGTACTAAAATTAAACATTCCGTAAGGAAGCTTTGTGGACAAATAATGGACCAAAGTTTAGCAGAACCACTAATCGACCCTAATGGTATATTGATGTTCCTATGACATAATGACAAAAGTCAACGAATTGATTTTTTTCATTCCGTTGAGCGCTGTGAACCAGATATGGATGCATTATTTTGAGGGGTGCCTTTAAAACACCACATTGATATGTTCATCAAAATTCAACCTATACTTAATTATTTACAATTTCAACCGACAAAAATACTTTAAAACTAGGTAATATGTATTTTGAATAGTGGCAAGTAAATAAACAATTTTGCATATTTATAAAAACAGAGGTTTTGAAAAATCTATTAGGCTAATGGGAGTTTTGCATGACTTGCCTGTCACTTTTGCCACAGTAGATGCATGACATGCTGTTTTAGGAGGTGGGTTAAATTGATAAAAAAAAAAAAAAAAAAAACTATAAAAAAGAAATAAACATACACTCACATGCACATTCTTTCTTCTTTCTCACTTCCTCCTTCATCGACATGCTGGCTTTGAAGGGCAGTGTACGACGAGCATGTCGAGCAAATGCTGATCTCTTGTCGGCTCCATTCCTCTCGGTCTTATTTTTCGTTTGAAATTAGTGACTTCACTTTAATTATATACCATTACTATGATTTCAATATAATTAATTTTTGTAAACTAACAATTTTATGTTGTATTCACATATGTCGGACATGTAAGTATATTCCATATGTTTTACTGTTATTCTTAGAAGAAGATTAAAAATAATTGGTCCATACAAGGAGGATGTTTAGTTGCAAGCATAAATGGGAGTCGTTTGAGGGTTTAACAGATGGTGTATTCACATATGTCGAACATGTAAGTATATTCCATATGTTTTACTGTTATTCTTAGAAGAAGATTAAAAATAATTGGTCCATACAAGGAGGATGTTTAGTTGCAAGCATAAATGGGAGTCGTTTGAGCATAAAATATGATTGTTTTAGTCAACCAAGTTGTTTTAACCAATCTATTACACGCTTTAGATGCATGCATGCGGTTGTATGCGACTTAGGTCATCCACAATGGGAGTCGTTTGAGGGTTTAACAGATTAAATGTGAATATAATATAGAGGAGAGAGAGTATGGAGTTGAATGAGAATACTACAATGCAATAGAATTCTAATGAAAGTTTATGATTTTTTTAAGAATTAAAGTGAATGCATAGATTCTCTTTCCTACTTGACAATCCATATAACTCTCCATGAGTTTAATCTATTGGAGATGACCTTAAATGGTTTACATGTTTAACATTGCATATTTAATATATTGTGAGGGTTTAAACCGGTCACAAAGTTGGTTAAAAAATATTGACTATTATGATTTATATCACACTTCTAGGGGTTGGGTTAGTTTGAGATTCATTTTATATGAGACTGTATTCTTACCATTTTCTTTTCGATTTTAATTAAGTTAACAATTTTGATGCCAATCCCTTAGTATGGATCCTTTACGTATTTCCTTATGAAATTTTATCATGTAGGGTCTCTTATATTTGTTTTCGTTAAAATCTTGTGAGCTCACTGAGCTATATCTATAGACCTTTTTGATTCAATGTCATTTTGGTAGACAACTAGACTAGTTTGAAGGGAAAACGTAAGGCTTCTACCAACAAATCTAATCAACTTCTAAGCTACTTGTAATTTTATATATGTCACAAAAAAGACTTAAATCTTTACCTCGAAAAGGATAGAAAACATCGGATACCGCTAGACTGGAATGCCATTGATTAGTGGCTTTGTTACATTGTTCATCTAAGGGGATTTCATTCTATTATTAGAATAATTGGTTTCATTTACAACCAAGACTTATGTTATTAAGAATAGGAGGCTAAATTATATTTTATCGCTTGAGTTGATAATTTCCTTTATCATTAAGAACAACGATTAATTTTATTAATTTTGTGTTCTAAAATTGTTCTGCCGATTTTCGTCCCTTCAACGTTATCATCGAACCTTGTCTCAAGGAGTATGATAAAGTCCTACCTTAGATAGAGACGATCACACCACTTTTATATATTATATTAGGAGCCCCCCTCTCCTAAGGTGAATGGGTATGGGTTGGAAACGACGTTGAGGAGGTTGAGTTGGCCTGCCTCAATGTACTCAGCCTCCTCAACGTCGTGGAGACCATTAACACCACCCCTAATGTAGGGTTAGAGAGGTATTAGAATCTGGCCCTTCCTAAAATTTGTGGATTTGCCATGCTTTTTTGGGATGGGCGGGTTCCAACAACGACATTAATGTTCTTGATCACTCACCAATATTCAATGTTATGTTGTTATGAAAGGTAGCGGATGATCCTTTAATAGTGAATGGATAAGTTGGAGTATTGCCTTTTGAATGAAATATATTCTACGTATTTCGCATTCGTGAAGACATTCTGAAACAAAGTGAAACAAAGAAAAAAATTATTTAAGAGAAGACAAGCAACATGTAAGGATGTAAAACATGTTTTGGAGTTTTAAAGTCGAAGTGACACATAATAGAACATGCGACACGCCATATGAGATAAAAATTCTACGATATGTTATATATACATGTATCATAATAAATAGTATGGTAGTGAAAGATAAATGACGAAATATGTAACGCCCCGATTCTCAGGTATTGAATTATGTTGAATCTTTTTAGTCTTTGGGTCTACTCGAAGAGTTGATTGCCCTACTCGTCGAGTAGCAGCGGGTTGGTCCACGTGTTTTAGTGACCTACTCGCTAAGTCCAAGAAGGGACTCGACGAGTAGGAGCTGACAGATGAAACCCTAAATCCTAGGGTTTTGCACCCTATTTAAGGAATCATATGCCTCCTTTGGCCTCTTTACAGCCCCTTGAGAGTCTAGAAAACCCTAATCTGTGTGGTGATTCATTCATGTGTGTTTTAAGCTTTGGAAAGTGAATCCTTGGAAAGAAGAGCTTGGAGGGCAAGAGGCTAGAAGCAAGGAAAGTGTGGAGAATCAGAAATCTACCTCTGTTAGCATCATTTAAAGGTATCAAGTCGCCACCTTTACCTCATTTCTTTCTTGGCCTCTTTTGGGTGAGATTTAGGGTTATTTTGGCTTGGGTATGATGATATTGTAGTGTATGAGCTAGGTCTGAAGTTGTAACTTCAGATCTGGACCCTTCTTGGGTTTTAGGTTCATAAAGTTCGAGCTTGGTCACGTATGAAGCCTCCCTTGAGTGTAAAGCCCCTTTGTAAGCTTGGATTTGTCATTTAGAGCCTTTTTAGCCATGCATGCACGTAAAGTTTGCAACTTTACGTGATAAGAAAGCCTAGGGAAGTTGGATCTGCAATTTGTGGCCTTGGCATGGCTTAAAAAGTGTCTGCATGGTTAAGGGACTGAAGGGACTCGGCGAGTCGCATAGTCGACTCGGCGAGTCATATGAAGATGGGCATGGAACTCGACGGGTTGGAAGAATAACTCGGCGAGTCCGATGAAGATTGTCGTAGACTCGACGAGTTGGATGAACAACTCGGCGAGTCGGTTAAGGCTTCCCCAATTGATGGATGTGTGTGAACTTGTTGAGTTGCAAGGAGGAAAAGCCCGACGAGTGGCCTTAGAGCTTCGATCGCGAACCTTAGGAACTCGACGAGTCACTCCGGTGACTCCACGAGTAGACGAGTGGTCAAGGAACTCGACGAGTAGTCGAGGATACTCAGCGAGTCAAGGTCAACACGAACTGTTAACCTTGATTGTTGACTTTGACTTTGACCAGGAGTTGACTAGTTGACCTATGGGGTACCTTGAAAGGTTGGGAACTTACGAGTATGGTTATATTATGATAATAGGTGGTAGAGTTCGTGGCAGTGATCCGAGAGTTAGAGTTTATCTACCGAGTCGGCATTTGCGAGGTGAGTTATCCTCACTATACTAAGGGGTCTAAGGCACCAAGACCGGCCCATTAGATATGTTATCCTAGTAGTGTTAGATATTGAGTATGAGTTAGTGTTTCATGCTAGTGGTTATGCCAGTTGGGTAGATCTGTAGGACTACCTGTGTTATGATATGTTATATGTTATCCGCGTGCTCAGTAGTTATGTCATTATATGTTGATATGTTATGTGGGATGGGTTGAGGTGAGACTGCTTCGTGCGGTAATCCAACAAACCCAGGAGCATTCCAGTTACATGCTAAGGGAGACTCGTATTGTGGGCTCAATGGCAAGCCAGATGTGAGCCGTGGGCCGGAAGCAATCCAGACTCACACTGTGGGCCAGGGGGTAATCCAGTTTGTTAAGCTGTAGACCCATTACATGCTGTTCAGTTGTTATGTTATGATGTTGCTGATATGGTTATATGGATTGTATGGGTATCGGTATTTTGGGGGAACTCACTAAGCTTTCGGGCTTATAGTTTCAGTTTATTGTTTCAGGTACATCAGGTGATCGTGGCAAGGCAAAGGCGTGATCGTACCGCTCCACATTTTGATGATTTTGTTTCTGGGATACTTTGATATAAATATTTTGGAAACATGTTTTGTAATAACTATTGAATTAGAAAACATTTTTAAAGTTTAAAATTGGCTTGATTTTTATGGGTGTTACAAAATATTATTATACATGATATGCCAACAGAGCCCTAATACATATAGTTTGTACTAGATTCAACGTAGTATTTGCATACAGTTATTGATATTAAAGATGCACAAAAACAAGAACGATTTCGACAAGATTTGACAGATCGTATCGACAAAGCTAACAATGATGACAATAGTTTTATTTTCATGTTACGTTTTATAAAACTTTTTTAATAAAATTATGTAATTTATTTTGAAATTTATCAAAGAAAATAAAAAATGAAATAAAAAATTAAAACCAGAAAAAGAAAAATAAAGATGACATGAAAATTATTTTGGTATGATGGTCCTGAGACAATTTTCATGGTAAAATAGTGTGGGGTGTAGATTGATATAATAATTTGGAATTAATTATTTATATCCATCGGCCTAAGGGTTAAACGGAATATAATAATGTATTTACCAGATAAACATCCTTTTTATTTATTCAACTATTTTTATTCGTTGAAACTGTATTGTTTTCCAAAGAAGTTAAATATGGTTTTACTTTTAATAGATTAATATTGACGAATTATCTATTTAGCAAAATCCTTAGAATACTAGGGAAGTTTTTGACATCATAAACAACATCAAAGCTGAGATATATAGTTCAACATCTATAGGGAGAGTATATTATAATTATAAGAGTGTCATCTTGTAAGTTTTGATATGTAGTGGATTGGTTGATATGAAGACAAAAGAAGGAAAAAGACCCGGACTAAAAAATTCTTGATGTATACATCCTCATTCATGACCAATTTAATTTGACATGTGATACATTCTGGTTAAGCTTAATTATAACCGATTATTTAATATAATTAAAAACCGATTGATGTATAAGATATGTAAATCATAAGAGATCATCTAATGAAAAATATTTTTTAAGGGGATATATATATATATATATATATATATATATATATATATATATATATATATATATATATATATATATATATATATATAGAGAGAGAGAGAGAGAGAGAGAGAGAGAGAGAGTGTAGGATCAAATAAGAACAACAAAAAAGTTGAGAACGCGAGAACAAAGTATATTCATTTGTGATTCCATGTATTCATTTGTGGAGAAATGATAAATTTTTATGCTTTTAATTTCAATTGAAGAGAAAAAAACATATTCATGTTAATTGTGGTTAAAATTTTATCATTTCTCCACAAATGAATACATGGAATCACAAATGAATATACTTGTTCTCGCGTTCTCAACCTTTTAAGTGTTCTTATATGATCATTTCCCTATATATTCATATGAGAACACCTAAAAGGTTGAGAACGCGAGAACATGTATATTTATTTATGATTTCATGTATTCATTTGTGAAGAAATGATAAATTTTTACGCACAATCAACATGAATATGTATTTTCTCTTCAATTGAAATTAAAGGCGTAAAAATTTATCATTTTACCACAAATGAATATATGGAATCACAAATGAACATACTTTGTTCTCGCATTCTCAACCTTTTTGGTGTTTTCATTTGATCATACTCCTATATATATATATATATATATATATATATATATATATATACACACACACACACACACTAGTTGTGAGACCCATGTATTACATGGGTTAATTTAAAAAAAATTAAATATAAATGTCTAAATTACAAAAAAAAACTTTGAATTTATAAGAAAATAAAAAAAATAATGAATAATTAAAATTGAAATGGTTTTTTATCTTTTATATTTAAACAAATAATTTAAATAAATATACAAAAGAAACTAATAAACTTTAATTTAAATTTTTTGAAATCAGAAGGTAAGTTAATTAATGAAATTGATGTCCATTTATTATTACTATATCTATTGCAATGATTTCATTAAAATATTATATGAAATTTAATAAAATAAAAAAACTCATAAAATGACATACGGAAAAAATTTAATTCAAAATTACTACAAATTAACATTTGTCTAATTGAAGAAGAGCATATCATGTGACAAAAAAGTTCTTTATATATATATATATATATATATATATATATATATATATATATATATATATATGTATATATATATATATATATATATATATATATATATATGGTTAGGTTATTTTGTTTTTACTAACTATTGTGTGCCAGAATGCACAAATCTGGACCACCGGATGGAATAGAATCAAAGATCATGATCTGATGGTATATGATATCACAATAGGGTAACATGTACCATATAATCACACAAATTCCAACATAAAGACATTTTAGTCAATGAACCTATATTAAAAAAAGAAATTTTCGGATTTTTAGGGATAATGAATTCCTTTATTTTTTAAAATCTGAATATTTTAAAATAATCCAAATTTAAATATGATTTTATTCTATTAGAATGTCAAACATAAATTAGTAAAGATATTTTCGATTTTATTCTTGTGGAATATATTTCCAATGCATATATTTTTGATAATTAACCTGATTTAATAATTCAACATATATTCTTCATATGCATCCAAACGTGAATACAAAATCATACATATTCTTACAAACTAATAGTCTTATACAATTTAATATAGTTATACATATTCTAACAGAATATCATCAAAAATGTATAAAAATATTAAGAAATAACATTGTTAAATATACAATTATTAAGCAAATACACATGCTCTTCATCAAAGGTCCAAATAATGCACTTGATTCAAACTATGATGAAAATGTGATATATTATCGTAAGAATGTAA
Organism: Lactuca sativa; assembly: GCF_002870075.4. Classification (NCBI taxonomy): domain Eukaryota; kingdom Viridiplantae; phylum Streptophyta; class Magnoliopsida; order Asterales; family Asteraceae; genus Lactuca; species Lactuca sativa. The sequence continues at coordinate 215,206,779 of NC_056627.2, forward strand.
TTCTTCGCAAAATATATTTGTTGTTGACCTCGATTCCAAATCTTTCTCTTGTATGATCAATATTGAATTCCTTCTTCAAAGCCATTTTGAAAGAATAAAATGCATTATTCATTAGTATTACCAATGAAGCTAATGTACTTGTTGTTAACAAACATTCTCAAAAGACATTCTAACAGAATGTATTTCTACAAATAAATTCTGACAGAATACAAGCATTACTTATTTTATAAAAACTATATATTATAGAATGATAGCATATTCTAATAGAATGTATTTCATTTTTCCTATCTTGCAATTGTTTTTAGTTTTCCTATCTTGACAAATAAGGAGATTGAAATCGAATTCTGCCAGAATAATAGACATTCTAAGAGTTTTGACAGAATACATACCACATGACCAGATTCTAACAGAATGTATTTCATTTTTCCTATCTTGCAATGTTTTTTACTTTTCCTATCTTGACAAATAAGGAGAGATTGAAATAGAATTTTGTCGAATTCAGTCTCTTCAAACCCTAAATCCACAAAAAAAAAAGACAATCAACTTTCAAATATTAACAAATTTGGAGCATTCTAAAAGAATAACAACTGTAAATTCTGATAGAATGTAGTAGACATCAACCAATTGTAATTTATTCTAATCGACATTTCATCGAACACCTTTTAGGCACACACTGTATAATCACAGATTCTATCAGTTGTTACTCATTAGTCAAAGATTTCATATAATATAAACACACATTTATACAGATAAATGCTTGCAACAATTTTGTATCCTACAAATTCATATTCCAAATCAATAACAAAACATATTTCTAGAAAATCACAGCGTACCTTGGTGGGCTAGTCTTTGCCTCTCTCCTAATCGATCTATCATCCACAAACGGTGATGTGGTGACCATTAAATCGACATCACCTTCAAATCATCTAGTATCGCAGGAATCAGAGAGAGGATAGACACAACCGTTGACTGAGTGGACACCCTCTAATTACCTGCTGCTTGAAGGAGGCATCTTCGTTGTTGCTGCTTCTCTTTTCCGTCTCCGGTCGAAATCAGCGACGTGGGGCGAGAGGGATAGAGAAAGGGAGGGAGAAGAGATAATAAAGGGAAAAAATTGATGTACACGTTTGTAAAAGAAATATATTAGGTATTTGTTTTGTTCCCTTAATTGTAGGCATTCATTTAAATGATCTCATTAATTGCTAATGCAAAAAACCGAAAATACCCTTTTCTATTTAATTAATTATTTAATTATTTGCAATTTTCTGATTCGTGCATTTAGGCACACAATAGTTGCTAAAAACATTTAAACCTAGCTCTCTCTCTCTCTCTCTCTCTCTATATATATATATATATATATATATATATATATATATATATATATATATATATATATATATACACACACGGCTAGGTTAATGTGTTTCTTACATTTATTGTTTGCTAGAATGCACCAATAGGAATTTAGTAAAATCAAATAATTATTTAATTAAATAAAGATAGATATTAAATATTTTCCATAATTGTACGTATATTAAATGATATCCATAATTATAATTCTCTTTTTATGGAAACTAATTAAATTCGTCATTAATGTCAACAATAACATTCTTTCAGAATAAATTCATACCTAAGTTTTTATATAAGGGTCCGTTTGTTTCAGGACTCAGTCACCTAAAATACAATAAAGTTGCATGAAATATGAAGAACGACAGTGTATTCTACTAGAATAGACTCTCATTCTGATAGAATACACTCCCATTCTAGTAGATATGAATTCATTCTAAAAGAATATTATTATTCACATTAATGACGAATTTAATTAGTTTCCATAAAAATGAATCATAAGTATGGATATCATTAAATATACATATATTTTTTACTAAATTCTTATTGGTGCATTCTAGCACACAATAGATGTGAGAAACATTTGAACCTACCTCTCTCTCTCTCTCTCTCTATGTATATATATAACCATTTAATCAACCCTACTAAAATTTAAATGAAAACTAATAGAATAAAAGATAAAAGAAGAACATACAATAATTCAATCAAGTTTTTCACAAAATCATTGGATATAGTTTTTCAAATAAAGGACAAAACGTTTGAGTTATATACGTTTAAAATATTGGTTTTTTACTTTCCCTATAAACTTCAAGAATTCTTTGCAATAGAAAGATATATAATTGATCTTTTTCATTCCATAATTTAACTCAATTAAATGGTATTCTATTAAAGCAAAATTAAGAGAAAATGAAATTAGATTTGTTTTGTTTCAAACTACATCTTTTACAAGGTTCTATATCTAAGCTCCATATATATATATATATATATATATATATATATATATATATATATATATATATATATAAGGAGTGGTTCACATGAGAACCACAAAAGATTAAGAACCCTAAGAACCCACATTTAATTAGTAATACGTATTGTGAATATTACTAAATATGTTTAAATCTTAATTTTTGTCTGTTTGTTAAGAAAATGACAAAATCGTATTTTTTTAGTCTAATATTTTCATTTATACAATCATTCTATATTTTTAACCCATAATTTATGTAAAATGCAAATTTATACAGTCCATTTACAGTTTAATAGACTGTATTAAATAGACAAAATTCACAACTTAATACAGTCTATTTTACACTAATTCACAAATTTAAAGAAGTCAAACCCAAACTCTACCACCACCACCATCACCACCACACGCTGCTACCAACCACCTCTGCCAACATCGCAACCATCTTTTCTTGCAAATCAGATCTGCATATAAGGTCATGCAATGAGAGAGTAAATACTAAATTCATAATTTAATAAACCTATTTAATCACTCATATTGAATTTAATACACAAGAATTAAAAAACCTAATGCATTCTTACGTACTTATACAACACAAAAAATAAATATATTCTAACATTATTAGAGAAATTCATTCATAAATCATTTATATTTTAATACAAAATTTATAAAAAAATCACAGTAAGTTACAGTCAGTTCACAACTTAATATAACTAATTACCGTTTAATACATAAAATTTACATCTTAATATATTAAATTAACAATTTAATACACTGAAATGTCACATTTTTAACTTAAAACTTATATTTATACTTTCAGATATCAGTTCACAACTTAATATAATCAATTACCGTTTAATACATGAAATTCATAGCTTAATATATTAAATTAACATTTTAATACACTGAAATATCATATTGTTAACTTAAAACTTAAATTTATACTTTCATATATGAAGGTTAGTGTTTTTTTTTCAAAGTTAAATTTACACAATATTCTTAATTTAAATTTTTGTATAATTTATTTAAATTTAGAAAAAATCGTATGTGTTTATAATGATTAGTTCTTCTCATATTACAATCAATTATTCACAACATAATATAGTCAAATCACAGTTTAATATGTAAAATTATTTATCCACATCAATATTATCAACTTAAAAATTACATTTATACGTTCATATATGCAGACATTTCTATGTATTAAATTGTGAATTTATTATATTAAGTTATGAATAAAATTTACAACTTAATACAAAAAATTCACAGTTTAATACAATACATTTGTAGCTCATTTACAAGTATAATCACATATGTTACTATATTAAACAAATCATTCACAGTTTAATACATACATAAATTATCTCATATTTCAGAACCAAACATCAAAAGAAAAACATATACAATTTAATGAATAAAAAAATCAGATGTAGATATAGAAAAATCAGAATTGATAGTTTAATTTAATATTTGAGACATTAATTCACAACTTAATTCAATATTCCAAACACTAACTCACAATTTAGTGAATAAAAAAATACATAATCACAGTTTAATAACTTATATATTCACAAATTAGTATATATAAAACACATATTCACAGCTCAATAACTTACTGAATTTCGTTGAAGCATTTCATCAAACACATAATGTTCACCATATACATCATATCCATATTCACCATAAAACAGAAGATCTGAACAAATATACAAAGAGACGTTATATTAACAATTTATTCATTTTTTAACTCTAAAAAAACTTCATCAGTAACACTCACAACTAAATTTACATATTAATAACTTACCTAATTTCATTGAGGAATTTCATCAAGCACCTTGTGTGCATCCTTTTTTGCAGAATTTTTTTGTAAACACCATCACCATAGACCAGATCTAATGCGGTGGTGGAACCGTCGTCCTCACTGTGAGATACACCACACATATAATCACCAAATCTAACCTGAAATAACACAAACACATCAAATATGATCACGATCTGGTGGTGTTTAACTAGAGATCAAAGAAAATAAATAGAGGCGAGTTAGAGAGAAGGAAGAGTTGGTTGTGAAATAGATCTAATACATATCTAGTTGAGATTTCGTCAGTGATGGAACTACAAGAGAAAAAAACGAGTTTAATAGTTCTAGAACAAAAATTAGTACATTAGCAACTGTAAGTTGTGATTGTGATTGTGATTTGTGATGCTCCAGTAACCACAACAATGATAGGAGATCAGATCTGATGTGAATCCAACGATGACATGGTGAAATAATAACAAAAAACTTTCTCAAATTACACCAAATACTCAGATCTACATCAGATATGGTTAGATCCGATGATAGAGAAGATAGCGGCGATCATCAGTGGTTTTATAGTCGCTGACGGTGGTCGCGGTCACTGGCGGTGGTGGCAGTCCCCTTCTTTTTTTATGATCTAGAACCACCATAAAGAAGAGAGGTGGCGATAGTAGTGTAGCGACAAAAAAGGGATGAGAGATATCATGAGTTTAAATCTAATTTTAAGTGTTATTGTTTGAATGACAAAAAAAAGAAAAGTTAAATGTAAATGGTTTTTAACTTTTAATGGTTCTCATTTGAACTTTAACCTATATATATATATATATATATATATATATATATATATATATATATATATATATGTATATATATATATATATATATATATATATATATATATATATATATATATATATATATATATATGTTTCGTTAACATTAAAAAAATAGAGATTTTGAGATTCAACCACAACTATATATTTTACATCTGCCGCTTTAACCCTTCGGCATAACGGTGCAGTTGATTATATAGCAAGGCCATTTCCCTACTCCTCCGCCACCATACCCACCACCATAACTGCCACCGCCACCACCACTATCGCTATATTTGACACCAACTGACCCCACCACTGCCGCCTTCATCACTTATACCAACACCACCTCTGCCACCACCACCTTTTCTGGCATATAATTGTTTATGATTAGGCATACCTCGCTGCTGCCGATATGCTGGAAAGTTACAGCGGTAAATAAGAAATATGTGGCTGAAGTTGAATCTCAAAATCTTTATTTTTTTTAATCTCAAGTGAACCGTCCCTTATATATATATACACACACACACACACACATACACACACACACACTGAAAAGCGCAATAGAAAACCATTATAAATTATTCTCCAAAGAACCAAATATTTTTTCAAGTTCTAAAGATTATTCTTTATTGAAATAAAAAACTAAAAATATCTAAATTCATAACTTCACATTGTGAATGCTAAAAAAATAAATTATCTATTTTTTTGGATTCACTGTGTGAATTCAGATTCACATTGTGAATCTGATAAAAAAACAATAATTTTTTTTATCGCATTTGATATCATTGGAAAAATGATAAAAAGTTATGAGCTTCTATATTTTTAGTTTTTTATTGATAAAAAATCAGCTCTAAAAGTTGGAAAAAAAATTGGTTCCATGGTGAATAATGGTTCTCTATTGAACCTCGTAATATATATATATATATATATATATATATATATATATATATATATATATATAATAATAGCTTAGATACAACAATTTGATTTCTTCTGCTCTATTTTTCGTATTGGTCCAACACCTTTTCGCTTGAGGGGCTATTAGCCGTATAAAATCCTAGTTTAAATATGGTGTATATCTTCTTATCTCCTATTTATTTGTAATCTTTTTTATGCTTTAATATAAATGCACCAAATCCCATTGTTTGGTGCATTTATATTAAAGCATAAAAAAGATTACAAATAAATAGGAGATAACAAGATATACACCATATTTAAACTAGGATTTTATACGGTTAATAGCCCCTCAAGCGAAAAGGTGTTGGACCAATACGAAAAATAGAGCAGAAGAAATCAAATTGTTGTATCTAAGCTATTGTTCTAGATTAGGTGTACATCTTTACCAATATACCATTAAGAGGAACTATCATTAACCTTATGGCTCATAATTTCTAGACCTAATATCCCATTATTGGTAGTGGAACTCAATACGATAGTTTTGACATACAACCATAACCTCCCAACTAGTTAGTATCCACCAACACAATACGCTTCTAAGACATATCGTTGTTACCAACTCTGCACCGATATATTGATTCCTCTAAAAGCTCTTTCTACGACACTGCCATACTCAGAACTGATCACTTCCCATGTAAGGTCTATTATAATCATCGAAACCTTGAACACTTCCTCTAAAGGGCATATCATGGTCAAGCATATTAATCCTTGTTCACCCTGTCCATGGATAATTAACACATAACATGCATATAATACATGACCTAAAATCTATCGGGCTCAACCCACCATATGTTGTGACACCATCTAGCCATTAGAATAATAAGCTCATGGTACAACACCATTCTTACTATCATCCCTCCTAACATTTCTAAGCTGAAAAAACCATCTTGCTAATAAGAAAAACCATGGACCAACAGTGATCCCATCTACATTTGTTAACATCCATCCATTTTTCTTCATAAAATTATTAGGTTCTGACCATAGTCTTATATCAACCGCAACTACACAATTGTCAAACATACGACCCCTCTATTCGGAATATAACTCATTTCTTGGAAACTTGGATAACCTTCATCATGTTTTTGGACAATGTTTCGAATCCCCAAGCCTTTATCAGATAAGAACATACATGGAGACCCTAGACACAATCCTCAACCCCAGCCGAACTGTGACAACTCGATATTTCAACTCTATGTAATGACCTAAAAAGTCAAGTATTGTAATCACTTTTGATATAATGAAATTAAATTCGAAAATAAAAAGTCCAAAAAGTCTCTAAATAATTACCTACTATGTTTGATGTCATTAAACCGTGATCGTACGTAAAAAGAACGCCCAAATCTGACTTCGTATAATGAAGTTATGATTTTTCCAAGTTCGGCATAGCGACAGACAACTAAAAACTCGAATCGGAGATCGAACGACTTTTGGCCGGAATGACCTAAACGAGAATCGAAGGTCTCGACAATGGTATTTCAAAGGTAAAAAGTCTGGAAAAAACAGACGTCAGATAAAGAAGTTATGAATTTCTAACGAATTTTTCTTACCGCGACCTTTTAAAAATAAATAATAACAATTATTTCAAAATTTGCCGACGGAATCTAAACGAAAGTTGTAGAGAGTAGTCTCACCTATGCGTGGATATAAAGAACATCGAAAACGGAGTTCGTATGAAGAAGATATGAATTTTTGAAGTTTATTAAATATTAAAAATATAATTTTTAATAGAAATTTTGGTATTATCCGAAGGCTGAGTTGCACACGAGTACGCCCAGCGTACACGCGTACGCCCAACGTACTCAAGGCCTAGGCCTCGGATCGTCCACGTCGCGCCCTATGCGAGCCTATGTCCAGTCCCATCCGGAGACCGAAGCAGTCAAGGATGCGCTCATGTGTGATGCACGCGTACACCCAGCGTACCGAGGCGGTTCCCACCCCTATAAAAGGGATGCGAGGGTTCCGAAGAAATGGCTCATTTTTCTCTCAACTTTCTTGTGTTTTGCCTCGTTTTCCGCGCACGAACTATCCCGAAGCCCCGGTTTCCTTGCTCAAGTCCCAAAGGTCGTTTGTGCTCCCGAGATTCCCGAGAATCCCAAGAAAATCCGCTTTCTCGAGTCGAAGTTCTGCTCGGTTTTCATCTCGCCTTTTTCCGATCTTTCAAGTGAGTTCATACCCCTATAATCTACACTTTTAAATGTTTTATAAATATTTTTATATGCTTTTAAGGGGGGAATATAAGTAAAACACACGATTATTATCGTGTGTCATATAAAGTTTCATATTACGCTTTTTATTAACGGAATCATATGTGATTTATAACTATTATAAGGAAACTTTCGTATGCAAACTATATCACGATAACATTATATCTTTTGAAATGAAAAATGTTGTTATATATGTATAAATCAAACACTCTGCTTAGACTGCATGTATATGTGTCCATCTTAGACACTATAAAAATTTATACTTTCATAACAAGTGATTCATTTTTCTAGGGATTTCTAAACAAATGAGACACACTTTTAGAAAACTATAATAGGTATAGTTTTACGAGAACATCATGAACTGTTACATACTAGAAACACTATTTCAAGAAGTTTACTTTCACCTACAAGAACAAACGAACATTTTCACATGTAAATTTGTTTTATACTAAGTTTTGTGAGACATTAACTTCACGTATGTTCGAGTACACATTTCAAGTCCTGTATTATATACCAGAATCCCTTGGAGGGGGAGCATGGTGTTTGTGTATAGATCTATACGGGCTTGACAACCCTGCGCTCTAACTGTTAGCTACAGTACACCATTTGGGGTGACAAACGTTAGAACATTCCAACGCCTGAAGAACGTTGTGTATAGGCATTTCTAGTCAATAACATGATTATAAAACTCACATGGAGTATTAAAAACACATTGATTTACGGGGTTTTTTCAGACGTATTGGTAATTTTATACGTACACACATTTTCTAGAAACAAACATTGGTCTTGATAGAAGGCTACTTTTATGCTAGTAGAAAATATGGGATTTTCTAGGAACAAACAAACAAAAACAAACATTTCATTTCATACAAACGTTGTCATTTAATACTTATGAAACTCACCAGCTTAAATGATGATCTACTCTTTCAAAACGACTTGTATGTCCCAGGGATTCAGTAATTACAGGTAACAAACAGCTTTTGAAGAAGGAACGTTGCGACGCCAGTTTAAATTCATATTTTGGCATCATATTGTAATTGGTTTTTGAAAATGTACCTTTTAACAATGTAAACTTTCAATTATATATATGATGGTTGTATTGCTTTCTTTACTATGTATTCGTTTGTTACATTACCACATGAAGTCATCCGCCCCCGAACGTTTCCGCCGTTCGGGTTTGGGGGTGTGACACGAACAAACTATCCTTATGCACAATGCCGACACATCATCCTAGAACCAAACTTTATGCAACCCAAGGTTACACATGGATAATTGAAGAAATTCTACTCCAACTAACTGAACTTCTATCATCACACGCCAAAACTATAGAAGTCTGCAATAATCATAGAAACCAACCATACCAACATGAGTCCAACAATATCAATCCATAATCTTTTCTCATACTAGTTGAGCACTATCGAATTCCAACTGCATAACTGCCTGTTCTTGTACACAAAAGAAGACTGTCCTCGACATCTCAAAAATTATCGTTATTGATAAAGCGTATGTGGCTAACTGCCGCATCCATGTGAGATGATAAATGACATCGAGGTTGTCAAGCGAGTTTTCAAGGTTATTCACATCTCGTTTATGATCCTTAGCATCCTGGTCACAAAAGTGAGAGCGTAATATGAGATTAAACATGCCATTGATTAGCTTCAATGAATCTCAAAAGATCTAGGAGTTTCATAAGATTGAAATTGGTAAAAGCCTTACCTAGCTAAAATAGATTTGAATTTGATTAAGGCATCCCTCTATAAAGTTCGAATCGAAAATATGGATCCTAGCCTTAATTTAATATTTATGGGTTAATAATTAAGGATTAAAATCAACTAACTTGAATTCTCTTTTCTCCCATTATAGATGTCAACTCAAGACAATAATGGTTATCCTTATTCTTATGGAAATGGTTTTCCTCTTTCATCTGAAGGTGGTCTTCCATTTTCTAATCAAGCTGAAAATGTTTTCTCTTCTTCGGGAAATGGTGGAACTGGATGTCATGCTTCTCCAACTCTTCCTGCTACTCCTCCAGTAACTCTCCCCACGTCATGTTTTTCTCGAGTTGAAAGATATGAAACTACTCAAGCCCTATTGGCATGTAGTCATCAAGATGGAAATTCTTTGTGTGTACATGTTCTGGAAATGAAATCATACATTGACAAGTTGTATAGAATGGGTGTCATTTTCCTAAGGGAGCAAACCATTGATTTGGTCCTTCTTTCCTTCCTAAGTCAAATGGTTAGTTCATTGAGAATTTTCATATGAGGAATATCGGCATGATCCTAATTGATCCGACCCAAATGTTGATTCTTGATGAAGTAGAAATGCTTAAGAGCACAAGCGAAACAAAAGTGCTTGAAGGGTCTAATTCCAAAGTTTCCATGGACATTGACAATGGTGACAATGGTCGTCCAAAACAGATTTCTCTTCCCAATGGAAAGGGATCGCCCAAGGTCAACCCGTTTGATCATATGGTAAAGAGAAAGGCTAGTTCTAAGATAGTTCCATGTGTTAACCCTAACAAATCCATATGTTTCTATTGCCAATTGAAGGGACATCGGTTGCGAAGCTGCCCAAAGTATCTGAAAGATCTTAGAGATGGTAAAGTCAAGTCATTTGACTCTACTTTAGGTACATCCATTATCTAACTCCATTATTTTAATAAGTTCCTATTCATAGACTCTCAATACATGATGTGGTGATCACATTTTGATGTTATTATAGGATCTAAAAGAAAGAAGGAAGCTTAAGAATAATGAGCTAAATCTGATCGTGAGAGATGGACTTCGATTGTGTGGTTCGATGATCAGAATTTGGAGCTACTGATTAGGAGTTATGATAACTTAATTGATTGTTGTTACTCTTCAGAGATGTCTAGTTTTTCATTTTATTCTTTGTAAGGACAAGTTCCAATTTTTCGTTTATTTTCCATAAAAGTGAAGTTTTGGTTTATTTGGTTGCCTCATTTTATACATTTCCTTGCAATGACATTTATAAAAGTGTTGGTTACATTTCTATTATTAGAAATGTTAATTATGGATTTGATTCTTATGATATCTCTTATGATATTTTCATAATTAACGAAGTGATAAAGAACTCTCATCGTCCAAGTTTCAACTAGATAGAAACTAGGAGTCATGCAATTTAAATTGCATGATGTATGAGAATCTTGATTGTTGAAAGATTATGACTAATTTATTGATCACATGTTTATGTAAGTCAAGTGAAGGACTAATGGATCTAGCACATTTGATATTGACTATTCAGATCCACCACAAAGGATGAAAAATCTATTCGTCATGAATTACTGATGTTTCAAATAATATGATTGTGTTTATAAGATTAAGCATAATTATGATACTTTGAAAAGATTCAAAGAGTAGCAGAACGTATATGGAGAATCTAATAGGCAGAAGGATATGAGTTTCTCCAATCTGAAAGGAAAGGAAAGTACTTTAGCATCATGTTTTATTATCATCTTAATTATTGTGGAACTATATCACAATTGATCCTCGAAGAATATCTTAGTGCAATTGTATGACTAAGAAGAGGGAATCATATATTGCTGAAATGGTTTAATTGAGAGACGAGTCATACTTCGTTTCCAATCTAGTTTTAGAGCAATACTCTAGCTACTACAAATAGTATCTTAAAAGCTTATTTCATACTAAGTAGGTTTATTACACCTCATAAAAAGTGGAGTAATAATATTTTTTTACTCTAGCACATTTGGAATTGGAAGTTGTGATGTTTTGGTTACAACAATGGATAAATTAAGACCAATTCTATGAAGTGCTTTCTTGTTGGGAATCCACACGTATATTTTGAATATTTGCTTTTGATCATCAAGTAATATTCCTTGAGAGGGAAAATTATATATCAAGAAGTCAGTGGGAATCTTATCGATTTTGAGAGTTTCAAGAGTCAGTCGACAATAAACCTTTTAGTTATCACTAGCACACGACTTGAGGTTGACAAGCTATCATGTTAAGTTGATATATTCTTGATTCTGTGCACCATCCAGTTGAGTTGGCGATGCATATGAGTTTTTATTTTTTCCATTTAACTGCGAAAGCAAAGCACATTGGTTAGTGAAAGTATGAGCTGCTTAACAACACGGAAGGACTGGTAGGCCCTTATGCTACCAGAGGGCAAGAAATTAAGAATAAGCGAAGTATAGTCCATGAAAGGAAAGCTAAATTTGAATTTAGTTTTGTCCTAAACCTTATCTTATAATTGTGGGTTGGAAGTGATTGATTCACATGGATGGGAATGTATACACCATAAAATCTAATTGGCATAAAGGTCTTGCTCTAATTCATGAGAATAATTATGAGGAAACACTTTAGCTAGCAGATTTTAAAAGATCTGATAAAGATCAACATGGTCAGTGGTTATGTTAATTGTGTTCTCAAATTCATAATATGATTACGACATCCCTCTGTATGTTTTGAACTGTGAGAAATGGCAAGGAGTTGTTTTAACTTTCAAGAAATATATCTATAAGGTTTGAAAGGGTTGACACACACATGTAAATAGGGTGTAAGTGAGTCGAGCTATTCATGAGCTACTCGGGATCGACTCGTTAAAAGCTCGAGTCGAGATCGAATTAAACGAGCCTCAGCCGAGCTCGAGCGTAAATATGAGGCTCGTTTGTTAAACGAGCTCGAGTTGAGCTACAATTAGTGGGCTCGCGATCCTAAACAAGCCTATACACACATAGAGGCTCATTTAGGCTTGCGTGCCCACTAAATTGTTCACGAGCTGGGCTTGAGCATCATTTTAAGGCTCAAATCGAGCTCGAGCTCAAGATTCCTTAAAATCAAACGAGTCGAGATCGAGCTTGGTCAGGCTTGGGATTGACTCGACTCATTCACACCCCTACACGTAAGCTATCCAATCAAGATGTATAAGCTTAAGAAGTCTAGTTGAAGGCTTATCGAACCATCATGTATCAGAAATCTACGCTTTAGTAAGAAAGTCAAGAGCATTGATTTCTAGAAGTCCAGATGATTTCTGGGTACATGTCAAAGCTAGTGGGAGCATAATTGTTATGCTAGTGGAAGCATAATTGTTATGCAAGTATTGCATGCTGACAATACTGTTTGTAGGGAACAAAGTTTTCACTTTGCAAAATGCAAAGTTTGGGAATTGTTTCTCTATGATAGACTTAAGGGAGAGGGCACTCATGATTTGTTTTGAATCTAAAAGTTTGGATTGCATAGTTTAATAGAACTTAGTCATAAACATATATAAATATCATGTTGAAATGATTCAACATAGGAAAATCAATATATAGAAATGTTATAGCAAGAGACAGAACAAATATCGGGTCCTTACGTAAGACATAATGAATCGAGTCCCATATGCTTCAGATATAGGATCGATTACATATGCTATAATATTCACATCTTCTAATTTTTTCAAATGCCTTGGGTATTGAGAGGGAAAAGGACTAGAACTTTGAGAGACTAAAGTTGTTAAACAACTGTCAAGAAAGTTTTAAGGTTATATCAAAAGATTGGTTGCTTGTAGATAGTTGGAAGTATGGTATTGTTTGGAAGGACCATAGTGACATGTTTTGGATTGGGATGATTCTTGATCAAAATGATGGTCATATGGGAATATGGAAATGTTTCCATAATGGGAGTTGATTATTAAAATCTACATGTGAGTTGAGAATTTTAATGCAAGAAAGGTGTTCAATGAGTGTACCTTGAATTTGAGACTTCATTACCATGAAATTGTTTTTACTAACAAATTTCCAATAGAACATTCTATAATATCGTTGGCTAAGTCTATGTGACTTTGAAGCCTTGACATCACAAAAGGACAATGCATGTAAGGTTGGAATTCTAACACATTTTAAGTAGTGACAAGAATTTGGAATTGTGAAATGAGCATCATTAGAATAGTGTACAGTCGACATGTTCATAAAAAAGGACCATAAAGAAACATAGTGTGCATGTTTATAACATGACATGGTTGATGTTCAATTTAAGTGGTTAATTTATTACTCGATATATTATACAATGAATAAAGTCTTAATTAATATGGTGATTAAATAACAATAGTTTTATTTATATTCAATAGTTTTGAGACCATAGTTAATTAGGTTATTATTGTGTTTCAATTTGCATTCTTTACTTCATGAATAATTTGATTATTCGAAATTCCATAGTCGCTTATACTTTTGGAAGTAAGTAGTGAATTAAGCCTGTGGTGAATTAAATTGTAGGTTGTTTATGGATATTAGACATTGCAATGGTTGCTACAATGCTCATTAGTACATAAAAATGGGGATTTTGAGTATTGGATAAACCCACACTCAAAGAATTACTTCATGGATTTTATCAGAAGTAATTTTGAGATGATAATATCTTATTCTTAAAACGGAGATATATGATTTGTGGTTTACAAGTCAGTTGTGCATTGATAATACGTAAACGCATTAGTAACTTGATTTTATAAAATGTATTGTTGTGCATGATTTGGTGAGAAAATAGTGCAAGCATATATGTCAAAGTTTATTCGTTCCTTTTGCCTTAACGAGAAAAGCGATATCTTTGGGTCCCTAGGTGATTTGGTGTTGACTTATAAGTGCTAGGCCTAGCCAAGACTAAATTGATGTGTTCGATTAGAAGTCCGATGTCGTCATCACAAATCAGAAATCAGGAAACAAAACTTGGACAATGAGATTGATTACAATCCATGTCTCATGTCCGTATAATATCTTGTAGACCAAAGGGTTATTTGATCACTTATCTTAGGACACATAACTGACTGGAGTAGAGTTCGACAACGACTTTTGGAAGCTACAATTTGCTGATTAGTTTAGAAGTTATACTGGCATTTATAGTTTTTAGACTTATCCAAGTGGGAGACTATTGGATTAGGTGTCTAAGCCCATAACTATAATTGGTATAAACTTGAATTGATAGTAGCATGGTCCTTTTGTGTTGCTCTCGAACCTAGCAATTGTATAGGGCAACTTTTGGAGAGAGAGATTGATTTATTAATTTATTATATGATTAATAAATTAATTAGAAATCAAATGAATGAATTGTTATAATATTATGAGAATAATATATTAATTAGAAATAGTAATATTTAATTAATAGTTAATCAGAAATTAATTGGAATTAATTTTGAGATTAATTGGATTAATTAAAAGTACATGGACTGTTTTGTTATTTTTTAATAGTTGAGAAAGGAAGGCTCTAGAAACCCTTGGAGGAGGTGGACAGAAATATCTAGGGAATCCCTAGGATATTTCGTCTAAGGCCCCTTGGACAAGGGGTTTTGGGTTGCTTGGTCACCAAGCAAAGGATCTAGTGCATATCCTTTTAACCCTAGCTTTGACACCAAGTTTCCTCATCTATATAAGGAGTCCCTAGCCCCTTAATTTCATCCATTCCTTTCTTCTAAGAACCTTGGACGAAATCTAGCCTCTCTTCTCCTATCTCTATAGTTTTCTGTTGCTAGTGTGGGTGTGATTGTATCGACCCAAATTTGACCAAGAATTTTTTTCATTTTAATTTATCAATCATTTTTGCATAGATCATAAAGCCCTAATATTAATTGTTTTCAAATCCACATTCATTACAATTTATTTAAAAGAAAACATTAGAGTGTCCCCCGATTCATACCAGTGAAAGAGAGATAGAGTGCATGCGACGTCATCACGCCTTGCCCTTGCCCTTGGGATCCGAAGTACCTGAAACAAATTCACAAACGGTAAGCTGAAAAGCTTAGTGAGTTCCCCAGAGCATACCACACACAATCACATACTCATAACCCGTTAGCAATTAAGCTACAAACACATCATATAAGCTATGCATTCATAAAACTCGAGGGAATGCCATGGGCTACCACACATGGTCTTACATCCAATGCCATGGGCTACCCCACATGGTCTTTACCTAGGGATGCCATGGGCTATCCCACATGGTCTTACACCCAATGCCTCGGGCTCCCCCATGGTCTTTAATGCAGAACACACAATCATATAGCATATCAACACACATAATGACTAACACATATACCATAATCACATAATGGGCCGACCTTGGTGCCTTAGACCCATAGGTATGGTGAGAAGACTCACCTTTATCCGCTGAAATACAAAAGCTGCTCTCCTAACAGTCTGAAACCTCTCGTGCTGAATAATAACAATAAATTAATGTCAGGACCTTACTTAGTCAAAAGAAACCCAAACTCCAACCCCTTCATGAGGCCTAATTATCCCTTCCTTGCTAATGGGCCCAAAGTCTAAGTTCAATATCATTAATGGGCCTCTTGGCCCATTAAATCCCAATCGATATATACCTAAGGCTCAACAGATAAGATGGTCCATAATTTACAGAATACAATCCAAGTCCAATAACCAAGTGAGGCTCAATAGTCCAAAAGCCCAAAACAGGTCCAAGTCTGTCTGCGAAACGTACGCTCAGTGTACCACCCTGGTACGCGTAGCGTACTGGGGCTCGGGGACTTACGCGCGGCATACACAGATCTACGCCCGTCGTACTAACAGATTAAGCACTTTTTCCATTAAGTGCTTAATGCTCGATTCTTTCACGTCTAGAAGTGAGATCTAGGCCTATTAAGACGACCCAAGGCATAAAGTTGGCAACTTTATGCCTTTGCATGTCTCAAATGGTCCCAACACCCTCATAAAGACCATTTTCAAACTCTTAACCCATGCATGAGGTCAAAACTCTTACCAAGACTCCATTTTTGGGGGGGGGGGGGGGGAAGGACTAAGGGACCTCAGATATGTCATCTCCTTCCTCTGGAGTTGCTTAACTCACAAGAAAAGTGTTCAAGATCAACAAAAGGACAAGACTAGAAAACCTAGCTAGATCTAGTGATTAAAATGAAAACGTATAAGCTTTATACCTCCAAAAGCTCCTCAAGGTCGACAATAATCAGATTCTTGAAGCCAAGTGACAATCCAAGCTTCCTTGGCAACTTCTTCTTCTTGGATGAACACTAAAAGAACCACCAATGCACTCTTAAAGCTCAAGCTACACTTACAAATGATATTAGGGTTTTCAGGGACGTTTGAAGGTGAAGGAGGCTGTTAAAGGTGAGGTTCAAATGAGTTGAGGATGTTTATATAGTCCTCGAGTCCGATTTTTAGGGTTTGAACATGCTGGCACGTACGCCCAGCGTACATGCTCCTCCTCTGCTTTCCTTCTCACCAATTACACTAAGCGTACTCTTAAGTATGCCCAACGTACTTAAGGGTCTTTTATGCCAATAAAAAGATACTTCAAGGTCTAAGTTCATACCTGCTTTTGGGTGTTACATGTGATTCCATTAGAGGCACCACAATTGTGGTGCTTGCTTCGAAGAGATAAAAAAGAAGGTGTTCATTTTTATTTGCTACAATAAAAATCAATGTATGTAATCCTTAACCCTAATTTGGTATTTTTCGAAAATAACCTACTGTTCTTAGGTTTTCCTTTTGATGTTCATAATTATAGATTAAATAGAGAAAACATAGATCCTTTTTAGGGTTGCATGCACACTTAATAGTTTTAGTTTTAGTTTTTTTTTTTTTTTTTTTTTTGCATAAAACCCATCACCATAAACTTCATGTCGAACATCTCGATCTCTACTTCCTTCAATCTTGTGACTCAAGATGATATCTCTAACTAGGCTCACACAACCTCATACTCAAATAGCTTGCGCAAGTCTACTTCACTCATGCCCAAAACCATTAAGGCTATTTAGTTCCAAACCAAAACCGAAATCCTTTGCATCCCGCCAAAACATAACCATACAATCGAATCATATCTATACCACGTTATATACTCATCTTCCAACTCCCTAGGAATGTATTCAACTCCTCCTGATCCTCATACATATTATGAGCTTCTGGTAGTATGGGCCCATACTACCTTCCAAACATATCTGTACTCGCCCCAATAATTATCTCAATGTTCCCAAGTCACTACTTATTAGTGGACATTCAAACCATATATACATGTGCTCACACAAGCACACATGCCACTATTCTTTTTATACTATGCTTTTAGGATTCTTCAAACCACATATTCCAGCGCATCCTACTATCCCACTGAGAAGAAAGTACTTTTATTAATATCAATTAACTATGTTATGAAGAATAGCTACATGCATCTAGAATTAAGCAGTCCTTCCACTAAGAGATCCAACACTACAACGGTTGGACTCAAACAAGAGTTGCACAATAAGGCAAAACCAATCAATCTAAAACTATTAAATTCTATGGTCATGCAATCCCTAAATATTCATTTAATTGTTAATTAATACCGATATATAGTTAAAGTAGCATAAAGCAATTATTAGTCAATCAAATAACATGATAGGAAATTATAACATACAATCCCTGAAAGATCCTTAGTCTATCCTTATAATGCTTAATCATCACAGGAAAACCCACAAGGTGAATAGGTGGAGATAATTAGAGCTTAACATATAAGCATATATCATTTTGCATATAATCATCAAATATGAAACATAAACTTGTTTAATTAGATAAATCATCATATTCTTTTCATAATCATAACTGACTGATCGTTGATATTAGATGATTGGACGATCTATAAAATCTTCTTCGAGGCATATGGCATTTCCCTTCACTTATATTTTAAACACTGGTCCCTTTACTTAATTTTATTTATAAAAACAATTATTTTAAAAAAAATCCACGGTGGTTTGAGTCTAAATACACTAGGAAGTTTGCTTAATTCTGTCAATCCGTTTCTTTGATACCAACTTGTAACATCCCAAAAATCCAACCATAAAATTTTGGAAATCAAAGTATATGTTTTACCAAAAGGTTTCATTTATAATCATTAACAAGTCATAATTATTTGATCAACGTAATTATAGTAAAAATACGGAAGGTGAGTTCTTAATGAAAATCATAACATAACATAGAATGGATAAACTAGAAGTCGTGCCCCCTAAGAATGTCTAAATAAAACAATCATGGCAACTCCTTGTCATTCAAACCATAAAGGACACGAAACTAAAATGTAAAGTATCAACTGTAAGCCTAAGGCCTAGTGATCGATCATAACACTCACCCACTATACAGATCATATGCATTTCTCATCATTCATATAGACATCAAATATTAATCACAGATAAGTGAACACATAAAATATGATAGCATATTCATAACTACTGTGCGATTAGAGCTTCCCTCCGAGAGGCTATGCCATAGAAGTACATATCATCCGATCACAATTCCCCCACAAAGGCTATTCATGATTACCATACTACCATGACACAACTATAACTTACCACTAAGAGACTATTCTCTAATTATATCAACCATCTCGACCACACTTCCCTTCGAGAGGTTGTTGGTGGTCGTACATCCTTTTAATCCCACTAGAGTCCCTGAGGGGTTAGTCTCTAGTTTTCTTACATATAAAATATAGTCCACATAATAAGTAAATTTGTGAAAACTCACATGAATTGTAGACAGATAAAATCCATAACTGAATCTAGTGGCTTCGAGTCTTCTTTAAATCACTACACAATATATAACCCTAATTTAAACATTAAGCTAAAAACATTCACCTACAGTTCCTCATCAATTCTTGGTCTAAATAAATCTATTCTACGAGCAAATGACCATCCCCCCCCCCCCCCCCCCCCCCCCCAGAGTCGAACCCAACACAGTTGACCAAAAGTCAAACTTGGTCAAAAAGTCAACTCTTCGTGTCAAAACTCCGCCACCTACCTAAGGTTGTGACTCTAACAGGTACGCGACAAAATAGTCGTTATCAGCCTTAGAAGTCACGACACCATCAGCTCCATAACACAACGTGATTTGGGCATTTCAGCCAACTTTCATCCAAGGTCTTAATCATTTAATATATAAGCTCTAAACCTCCGGATTATCCTAAAATGGAGTCTTATTGAATAAAAATTTCAACTTTATCAATTTGCATGTCCTTAACACCATAAACCAAAGTCAAGGTAAAAAAATGGGACTAAAGAGCTTAAACTCATGCGTGGACCAAATGACAAGATGAACTTCTCATTTTCTTACCATAAAGGATCCAAAAGGAATAAAATGCAACCTTTAAGGCTGAAGTCTGTCAAACTCCAATGAAAAAACAAACAAGTGACCAAACCATGCATAAAACGAATATCGACTTAAAATGGTCCAAAATGGGCTCAATAGGTTTGATATGGCTTGCTTAATGCTTCCTTGCTTCCCAAATACAATTCCTTCTCCTTCAAAATACAAAAAACAAGCAAAAGAGGCTCAAAACTTGTGTAGAAATGGTAGCGAGACAACATGGGCGCTATGGGTTTCTCCTAAGGAGCTCTCTGATGTAGTGGACGCTATGATTGGCCTGGTCCAACAAGGCCCAATTAGATTAAACCAAAAATGTCCCTAACCCAAAAACTAACGCTTTAAGTCATATGCTTTGTCTATTTAGCCTAAAATCTTAATCCTTTAAGGCCTAAACCTCCTACTTAAAACCCCAAGACCTTTACTTGATGAAATAATGGTCCACTAACCCGAAATAAGAAACATCCCAAAAATGGATGTTTCATTGTCTCGAAGGTAGAGTATTATCTTCTTCAAATCATAAGGAGAGATAATTGGTACTTGATTTTTTTTTTAATTTTTATACTATGTAGTGTTTGCTTACCACTGAGTGTTTATTGTTGAAAAAAGTTATAATTTCTTGTGTTATCTAATGTCATGTGGGGTTTTATTAGTGGAATGACCATTTATTGACACTACCGTGAAAATTAAGTTTTTTGGGTAAGTTCCATTAACACATAGAAAATACTATTGGAAAGAGATAGGTGTTGTTGTTCAGAAAAGTACTCTCCAAGTGATAAGTTATTTCACAAGGTGTTGTGTTAGTTCAATAAGGATCTATACCCCATATTCTCTTTGCTTGAAGGGGCTTACCAACTTATTCAAATGCATATGGTCCATACCAAAGTGCATTTGTTTTGTTCTATGTATAACAAATGGTTTTATTGATACACATATACCCTTTGTTTACAAGGATCATTTAGATTTGTTGATCCTTCATGAACATTAAACTAAAACTACCACATCAATTATGTAAGGACTTTAAAACACATAGTTTCTCCTAAGAGGTGATATGTGCCCATTGATGTATACATACCCTTCATTTATAAGGAACAAAAAGAGTTGTTGATCATTTACGAACAGGGGACTCAAACCGCCACATCAATGATGTAGAGACTTTGAAGTACATGGTTTCGGCTAAGAGGTGATATGTGCCCAATGGAACATGGTGTCAGTTGTATTGTTGTTAAAGATGTTAGGTATAATGTGTTTTTTTATTTAAAGTCAGATGATTTCATACCGTGTCTTTGCATATATATATATATATATATATATATATATATATATATATATATATATATATATATATATATATATATATGAATTTTTTTTATTTGTAACACCCGAGTTCTGATTGCCTTCTTCTTTCCAAATTGATTTCATTAAATTACAAGGAAAGATGGAAGAGATAAGGGAAGTTGGAATAAAGAAGGAAATTTAATTTGAGAAGAAACTCATGTAGGCACAACCCCCCCCCCCCCCCCCCCCCCTCCAAGTAGAGAAACAACACGTCTTAGCTGGAAGGCCCAAACCCTAATTTCAGGATCTTGAACCTTATTTAGAGCTCTGACTCCAAGGAACATTTAATGGTACAAGAGGTTTAGGATTAGAATTAATCCATTTTAAATGCTATTATAGGTAAGGTGTGAGGTGTGTTGGTCATGTTGATTTCCCAAAGGACGTTTGATGTTTATGCTACGATTTAAGATGAGTTTCTCAGCACATTGTATGATATTGTGCATCCTTACTTTAGCACGTGTGTAATTATAAGATGCATGTAGGTAGTACTAGGCTAAGTTTTGTTTATAGCAAGTGCATGATATCGGCTCAACATATTGAGGGATATACGTACGATATTTGATCAATGTACTGAGGAATACAATATTCGCTCAACTTATCGAGGAATACATATATGAGGGCTCGAAAAGTGAGTTGGGCATTCGACATTAGCCAACGTCTCCCGAGATAATTTATGCTTGTTTTTTTTCATTTGTTCTTATACTTACAAGTGTGGTTATGTGGTTATATGTTAATTATATCTTGATGTTATAAGTAGAGCATGTGTAATGTTATACTATGTATGTGTTGAAATTCACTAAACCTTATGCTTATCTTTTCCTTTTAAAACTACTGTTTTGGGATTATCAAGTACAAAGGATGGAAAGGCGTGACCGTACGCACTAGCTCAGTTTAGTTTGATGAAACATTATGATACATTAGATTATGCTTATGTGTGATTAATTTATGGGAATTTATAATGTATTTATAAGCTTTTTGACTTACGTTGACCATGGGGTTGGTATTGAAACCTTTTAATAATAAAAGTTATTGTTTTGATTTAAATATATGATGTTTTTAAAAGTTTAGATATATTGCAAATTTTGGGACACTAGAATTATTTATGTGATTGGTTGATTGTATGGTACTTTTATATGTTATGTTTGGATGAAGTATTTCTAGTATTGGTTCAATGTTGAGTGAAGGTCGTAGGGGTCGTACATAGTTTAAATGAGAAAGCCTTAGAACTCAGATCTGGCCTTATTACATGTTTCTTTTTTGATTTTTCACTTTCGGGTAGGAGCATTTATTCGAATGTCTATCTTATTTACTGACTATGTATGATTATGCATTCATGAGACAATTGTCCGTATAAGTAATGGAGTTAGAATGGTTATGGACGGCTAAAAGCCTCTAGTTTTTTGGTAGTTGAGAGCCATTGTTTATATATTGCCAGGGTGCCTATGGTCGATACATATGTTGATATGTTATGTTAATTTTTGATGGTGGAACAACACTAGAGTTATGAGCCTATATACTCACTATGATTTGGTCGAACATCACTAGAGTGGCAAGCCTTTGTTTTATATGCATTGTATGTACGGTGAAATATGTGGTATACTGAGGGACTCATTAAGCTTTATACTAACGTTGTTAAGTACACTGTTTTAAGGTTGATTAGATGCGATACGGAAGGCAACAACATGACGATACTTTTCATCGGTATTATATTGATATTTTTATTTTCGTTGGTTTTTATAATTTAACTTTAGTTTAACTTTATGAATTTTAAATAAATGAATGTTATGATATATTTTCAAGGAATATCTTTGAATATTTAATTCGATTTTAAGTGAAACTTTTGGTTTGAAATTTAGGCCGTTACATTATTTCTTTTGTTATTTGACAACTATAGAGCCTTTCACAATTTAATTTCCCTATATCGCTTAAAAATGCAAATTTGTTTGGAGTACCATTTAGAGCAGGATCTTTCCCTAGTGCCTTAACAACTTGACTTAAAGTTTAACGTGGCAAGACTAGCAAACGTGGAGTTAGTTGCAATGTACATTACTTAAATGTTGTATTACATGATACTCTTATAAAACATGTTAACGTTTCTTATTTTCTTGTCCTTTTGGTACGAAAAGGGTAAAATTGTAATTTTTACAGTCTAATATTTTCATTTATATATGCTCTTATATTTTAACACAAAACTGATATAAAATATAACTTTATACAATCAATTTACAATTTAGTGCAAAAACTTCACAACTTCATACAAACTATTTTACAATAATTTACTAATTCAAAGAAGTCAAAAACACAAACTCTACCACCACCACCATCACCACCAAACGCTGTCAGCAAACACCTGTAGCAATATCGCAACCAACATTTATTCCAAATTAGATCTGTAAATAAAGTCATGCATTAACAACTTAAATACTATAGTGATAGTCTAATAAAACCTACTAAGTCACTCATCTTGAATTTAATGCAAAATAATTATAAAAACTAATATAGTCTTCCATATTTATACAACACAAAAAATAAATATATTCACAAACAAATTAAAACAAACATTCATACATAAATCAGTCATATTTTAACACATAATTCATTAAAAATTCACAGCTTAATAAAACCAATTCACAGTTCAGTACATAAAATTCACAACTTAGTATAAAAAATTAACAGTTTAATGTACAAAAATTATACATTCACAACCATGTATTCTACTTTTAGATCTATAGGCTAGTGCTTCTTTCAAAATTTATTTACAAAAATCTTCACAATTTAAATTTTAAATGCTTTATTCAAAATTAGATTAAATGAGATCTGTATATAATGATACCTTCATCTCATATTTTGAAGGATACAAGGAATTATAAAAAATTCATAGCTTAATACAATCAATTCACAGTATAATACAATAAATTCACAAATTAATATAGTCAATTCACAACATAATACAGCCAATTCATAGTTTAATACAGTTAATTCACAACTTAATATAATCAAATCATGTTTTAATAAAAAAAATTCACAGCTTAATATAATTATTTTAAATTTTAATACGAAAAAAATTTGACTTCACAGTCATGTTCTCAAGTTAAAACTTACATTTCAAGACTTTAATTCATAATTTAATAAAGTAGTTTAGGTCTCTCATTCATGATATTTACAACTTAAGAATATAATCAATTTTGTTGAAGCATTAAATCAAATATCTTGTGTGCACCAAACAAATTCACCATTTAATAGAGCATTTTAGGATTCTTATTCATAGTTTAAAAAAATAGTTTAGGACTCTCTTTCATAGTAGTCACTACTTAAAACCATATCAATTCATTCATTCATAGTTAAAACTAAGTTTAACATAACTGAACAATAGTTGAAACATTAAAACATCACAGTTCACAACTAAAAAACTTAATTCACATTATTTAAGAAAACACTAACATAATAACACACATTCTAAATTCAGTTCACAACATTCAAATTAGATGCAAATATTATAACAAATAAGAAAATAAACATGGATTAACAACTTAGTAACAAAAAAACTATGACTAACATTTAAAGTATAATTTGCAGCATATTAACATTTTAATACACTCATTCATAACTTAATTTACCATACTCACTGTTTAAATTCTAATAAACTTCAATATAACATTTAATCAAACACATTATGTGCATCTTGTTTCTTTGACTTTCCTTTCTAAACTCTACCACCTGAGAACAAATCAGAGAGAAAGATAACAAGGAGAAGAGGAGGAGGTGGTAGAAAAACATATCTAATATGGATCTGGAGAGATTTCACTATTAATGGAACACATCCTAGAAAAAATAACTTCAAAAGTTCTGGAACAAAAAACGAGTTCAGATTAGGACCTGTAGGTTGTTATGATGGTTGTGATTTTAGATTTATAATGCTCCGATGTCAACATTAACGATGGAAAACATATCTGATGTGTATCAGATGGTGGCTATGGTGGATCCTTGTTGGAACTTCTTCGAGCTTGCCGAAAACTCATAGGTTTGGACAACGATGTGAGAAAATCGTATATCTGGACCAGATCTAGACGGTGATGGTGGCGGAAAACATAGATCTGGACCAAAGCTCGTAGATCTAAATGACAGTGGTGTTGGAAATCGTAAATCCGGACTGTAGAGCTTCATATCTGAGATCATACATACCAGATCTAACATAAAACATTGTGGTAGGAGGAAATAATAGAGGTATTCGATTATGCAGGTGATCGGACGTGGAAGAGGTAGGCTCGTCGGGGATGGTAGGGTCGCCTTCAGCGGTTGTGGTGATGGTGGTTTGCATCACAGGTGGTAGAAGGAGATAAGAGACAAGGGTTTGTTCTTGGGCAATATTGAAAGAAGAGAGTAATCTATTTTGTATTAGATCTAAGTTTATCGGATATAAGTTTAGATCTGATGGAATAAAATATGAAATTAGGTTCAACTTTTGTATTATTTACAATAATTCCATTTTTTTTTGATATTGATAGACAAAAATGGTTCTCATAGTTTTTAATCTTTTTTGGTACTCATTTGAACCTTATATATATATATATATATATATATATATATATATATATATATATATATATATATATATATGTGTGTGTGTGTGTGTGTGTGTGTGTGGGGGGGGGGGGTCATTAAATGATACACATTACATGTCATTAAACATGTGAGACATAATTGTCATAAGGGATAATGACTTTATAGGGTAAGATACTTTTTGAAATATACACATTTAGTCCTTATTCTTTTTTTTTGTAAAATAAACCCTTATACTTTATTAATATGTACACATTAGGTCCTTTTCACCGGATTCTACAGGTTTTGCTGACGTGGAAGAGTTTATTTTACAAAAAAAAGAATAAGGACTAAATGTGTACATTTCAAAAAGTATCTTACCCTATCAAGTGATTTTCCCTTTCTTTTATTTTGTTAAAATGAAATACCCAGGTGGCATCCACATATCCACAATGAGATTTTCCAACTTTTATTCATCATGAAAAAGAGGAAGAACCCTGATATCCGACGACTCCTGTGTGTGTTCCTACACGTCACTGGTAGCAAGGAGGAATGATGGCAAAAACAACAAGGTCGAAGGGGGAGGCAAGAGGAAGTAGAGACGATAGTTGGCGGCGAAGAGCTGCTCTGGTAGCCCCCTCGTCGATTCTTTCTTCTTTTTCTGGCAACATATCTCAAAGATGGAGGCAAAGAGAGACAAATTGGAGAAACACAACAGGTAAAGGGTGTTTGGTTGTTGCTGTTCGACCGGAAGGAAGAGAGACGAGAAAGAGAAGGTTCGCCGCCCTTTTCTTGTTGCTGGAGGATCACCCACTTCCGGTGACTAAGCTAATTAATTTCTATTTAGTGTCACTTGTGCTTCCACATCAGCAAAACCTGTAGAATCCGGTGAAAATGACCTAATGTGTACATATTAATAAAGTATAAGGGTTTATTTTAAGAAAAAAAAGAATAAGGACTAAATGTGTACAATTCAAAAACTACCTTACCCTATCAAATCATTTTCCCTAAAAGAAAATTCGTATATTACCAGTATACCGGGTATAGTCGGTCACAAGGATTGCATTGTTACAAAAAATAAAATATAAGAGTTTATTTTACAAAAAAAAAAAAAAGAATAAAGACTAAATGTGTACATTTCAAAAAGTATATTACCTTATCAAGTCATTTTCCCTTGTCATAAATGTATGTCGCATGTACCTTTTAATGAAGCACATTATGTGTTACAAAAGGAATTTTTTTCTAGAAGTGGGTGAAGATTATTTTCCATTCCTATCTAATTGTGGTGGTGTTACCAAAATCTTAACAAGTAGTTGAGAATGGAATAGATTAGTTTTTTGGTAAGAGAAAAAATGTTTGATTTTGTAATTTATTTTGGAATGGAAGAAGCTCATGCGAGTGGGTAGGGTTTAGGGGTTTATTTTTATTTCTTTAATGGTATAACAATTGAAAAAATGGGGAAAAAGTTAAAATGGTAAAATTGAAGTTTCAAGTTCTTAAGGACCAAAATTTGAAACCTGATGAAAAAAAAATTTACAATTTTCATAAATTTTGAAAGGTTTGTACTTTGGACTTAATTACTGAAAAAAATTACAAACCATATTTTTGTTGGAAACAACTAACTAATCTCTTTCTAATTAACATTTATGTTTCAATGAGATTTCAACCCATAATCTCTTTATTAATATGATCACTTCTTACCATAGACCAAAAACAAATACAAACCACATGAACATTAGTTTTGTCTATATATAAAGTATCACATGAACATTAGTTTTGTCGACTATATATATAAAGTATCGTGGGTGGTAGAGGAATATGGATACGCTAAAGTGACATAAGGAAAAGGCACAACAAAGATGGCTATTTGTTGCCAACCCTATTATACCCTTATTTTATTTCATCTTTATCTTTATATATATTCATATCTACAGTGCATGCACATTTTTAATGATACATGATTTCTTTATATACACTTATACCTTCGTACATCTATATGCTTTGACTCCTGTCTACTCTTTATTTTCTTCATTAACTACTCCACAATATACAAGCACACACACATACCGTGTGAAATGGGTGTCAACCATGATGATGAAGATTTAGAGGCACTTGAGACTCTTTCTCTTACAGATTTTCCCCTAACAGAAGATGTGGATTCCAATTTTGAAGATCGACATCATCGTCCATCATCGTCAACCTCAGAAGATTTATTTGAGTTCTTTAGTGGCGGATTGGGTAGTTTTTCAGAAGAAAACGTTATGTCTCATGCTGAAGACATGATATCTGGTGGGAAGCTTATACCCATTAATGATCAGCCCCACCATGATCAACCACCACCAAGAAGTGAAAATCAAACTCGTAACCAGAAACAGGTTCATCGTCGGCGGTCTGAGTCAATGCGCGAGTTAAAGAGCAACACCAGTAAGACTACAGCGAGGCAACTCGTGAGAAACAGCCACTCTCTGGACTACAAGAAGCTGCAAAGGAACTCAAGATCGAATTCTGAGCCTACGGCGGAGATCCACCGCAACAGTTTGAGCAACAAAACTTCATCTTCTAGGTGGACTGATCTCGTGTTTGGGCCGGTGAAGGTGCCGACGGAGATGGATCTCCGGGACATCAGAAATCGGCAAACTGTGCAGAATACTTCGAAATCATTATTCCCTAATGCTGAATCCGGTGGAGGGTTGGCCGTTAGCCGCGTTGGCGATCACCGGAAAACTTCATGGGGAGTACTTGGAATCTTGAGCTGCAAAAGTTCCGTCAGTGTTGCCGTGACTATGCCGTTAAGTTGATTGAAATGTGTAAAGAATTGACACGTTGGTGCCCTTTCTTTTTCACAACAATACCATATGGGGCATAAACTAAAAAATTGTATTAGAATCTGAACCTTTTCTTGTTTGGTAGTTGTATGTGTTTAGTACAATCATTCCATGCATAAAGTTATAACCCATGATGCATTTTGTTTATATAATAGATCCTTAGACATTCTAAATTATTGTATGTGGTTTTTTCTTTTCTTTTTTTCTTTTTTGGAGAATAAAAATTATTGTATGTGGTTATCAAGTAATAAGATGAAAAATGAAAATCCAACATCTTGTTTTTCTTTGATGAAATTATGAACTCGTATGTGAAGGGTGATATTTTTATGTCAGTTTATGTCGGTTTTCGCACCATATTATATTCTTGATAATTCATATGACAATAACGAAATTTCAACTTTTTTTTATTTTTGAACCGGCGAGAAATTTTAATAAAGAGCCAAAATCTTGGCAAGGCACCAAGCAAGCTATACAAAACAAAAGAGAGTTCTATATAGAAACAAATTATAGGAAATTGTAGATTGTTTAAGACGATTATAATTGTACCCAACTCCAATTCTCCAATTTATCCTATTTTTAATCCACCCATAAACCAATGAAATTACATAATCCGCCGTTTTTGAAGGGATTGGAGGGATTTTGTTAATTAAAAACTTTATCTGAACCAGAATACTCTATATATGATACAAGAAAAACCTTCCTTTTCTTTGGGCAATGTCCCCACTTTGTTGCAAAGTTAATTAGTTTCTTCATTTTTGAAGAAGTCTGGCTATTTACGCCACACCATTTGAATATCCATATGAATGTTTCATTGGCAAAATCACATGAGACAAAAACGTGATTCGAATCCTCCTCCGCATCAGAACACATTGAGTAGGAATTAGAATTTAGATTGATTCCCCTATAAGATAGTGCTTTGGCAGTAGGAATACTATCCAGACCCTCCAAATAAAAATTGACACCTTCATAGGAATAATGTTGATCCATTTCATGATTATTGGTGTGGGGGAGGTTAGCAACAAGTCAATCTGGTCTATCACGATACTATCCTGAAAAGGAACCATCGTGAGGTAGGGAAAGTTGCCAAGGAGTCTGTGTTATTGGAAAATTCAAATGTGTGGACAATCCCGTGCAACTGATTGAGTTCTTCAATCTCGACCTGAGTGGAGGGGGTTTTCTTCCAAGCATATTTCAGATCATTAGAGCTTCGTCTTTCAGAGGAACATACGCAGATTTATGTTTCTCCCGAGCAAACAGACTTGGGAATCGGACTGGAAATGGTGTTGTAACATACCCCTCTTACATATATCACAATATTATCCACTTTGGGCTGCCAACACGAAAACTTAACCCATCATTGAATTACTCTCACCCGAGCACGCTTAACTGCAGAATTCTTATGAGTTCTGTTGCCCTCATGACTTTAAAATGCATTGTGATAGGGAATGTATCCACACCCTTTATAAAGAAAGCCTAATTCTCCTTACCAGTCGATGTGGGATCATATACAACCCAACTTCACCCCATATTATACAGTTTGACGTCCTCGTTGAACACATCGACCCATGCCCCTAACTCGGATAACATTTGTAACATCCCTCTTCGACACGTATCACAGTATTGTCCGGTTTGGACTCCTGATACGAAAACTTCCTAAGGGGTCACACATCGCTAAATTATTTTTGCCATACATGCTTAACTACGTATGATTATGCATCCATGAACAACTGTCCAAAAACTATAACTTTTGCCATTTAATCGATATGAAATAGAATAAATAAAAGAAAATTCTGACACTTAACAAGATTTTCAGTGTGAAATTAAATAGAAGAAGAATTTATTACGGAATGATTTTCGTTAACTCTCTAAAAGGATTACAACATAACATATATACATGTTCTAAGAAATAAACAATGTCGAGGGCAAAAGAGTAGATCGATGGGCTGATGCACAACACACATACACTACCCCCCTCCCCCCCCCCCCCCACACACACACATACCCATTGTTTTTTCAGGAGTAGATCGATGGGTGTTCAAACAAGACCATAAATCTGAAAATAATTATGTGAAGAGCCCTTTTATAAATTGGTCGACATACTTACAGGATTATAACATACTCATTCGATAATATGATATCAACCCTATATACCTAGGGTTAAAGGAGATCAGAAGAGTAGGAATAACCCAAGAAACTTGCTCTTGATTTTCAACCAAAATCAAAGGGAACAAACACATATAATGTATCATTTTATGAGACAAGAAACTGCTAAAAAGATTGAAAGGCCAAAAGTGATCTCCTCAAACCAAAAATGAAAGCCTATAGATATAGGTAGTGACCGTTATATTGTGTTAGTTTTTTCTTGGGAAAATGACTTTTATTGTAGCATACATGTTGGTTGATTTTGAGGATAAAATCCTAAACAAGGGCAGCGCCCCTTGATTCCCCTCCTAGCTAGGGGTGCATCCCCCAGACCTTCATGCTCCTAAGATCAAATCAAACCTCCTGAAGTCACTATATAACGGAAAGCGAACCAAAGCTTGCCTCTAGTTAATCTTGATCATATTAAAGGGCTTGATGATATTAAAATCAGCAACATCTTCGAACATGTGAGTCAGTTCTAGATATTCTTTTTGTGAGGCGTGATGATTAGATTTTAGCATTAACAAAACTAAAAAAAGTTTTCATTCATGACAATCAAATAAACACATGGATATAAAGTTTTTTAGTAAGAACGGAAATTTTAAGGGATCAGAACGATTAAATGGATCACATATACTTTAGTGATGATTTTTTTTTCACGATAAAAGATCTTACAAGAATTTTTGTAGTTAAATTTTATCGTCATATAATTGGAATAATCCAATAAAGTCACTCTCGATTTCAAGCAAAGAGACAAACATAGATAATGTATTGTTCTATGTGACAAGAAATCAATAACACATTGGAAGGCAAAAAGTTTTCTTCTAAAAAATGAAAGCTTATAAGTATAGGTAGTAACTGGAATAATCCAATAAAATTATTCTCCATTTTCAAGCAAAAACAAAGAGACAAACACAAATAATATATTGTATTATGAGACAAGAAATCACTAAAAGATTGAAATGTTAAAAGTGCTCTAAAAAAACGAAAGCTTGTAACTATAGATAGGACACTTATATTCTATTTGTTTTTTGTTAGAAAAGATGGCGTTTCTTGTAGCAGACATGTTGGTTGGTTTTGTTGGGAAAATCACAAACAAATACATCTGTTTGGTTGCCGCCCCTTGGAACCCCACTAGGGTTGGATCTTCCAAACCCTCATGCTCCCAATATCAAATCATACCTCCCGAAGTCTCAATATACCCGAAAATGGGCTCAAACTTGCCTCGAGTTAATCATGATCATATACTAAACTGTTTGATCATACTAAAATCACCAAGACCACCGCGCTTTGAGCATAGTGGCAGGTCTAGGTATTCTTTTCGTGAGGCATGCTAATTATATTTTTAGTAGCGACGGATAAAAAAGATGTTATTCATTCATCACAATCAAACAAACCTATGGATCTCAAGTTTTTCAATGACAAATACAATGTTAAGGGATCCCAATGTTTAAATGGATCACATGTACAATAGTGATGTTTTTTTGCCATAAGGATCTCACAAGAATTTTGTAGTTAAACTTTTTGGTCATATAGAGGGCCTTTCCTTACTCATCTACTATCGTGGATCAGACCTTGTGTGTGTCTTGGGATCGACTTTAAAATATTTATTTAGAGGATAACTAATTTAGTGGTTTTAAGTTCCTATTAATTTATTATTGGCTTACATCTTATTCTATATATACACTACAAAGCATCAAATAAAGCCATATTGAGACAGGTCTCAAGTCCTTTTTCTTTTAGGGGTGGGTGGATCGGATATTGGCAACTAGCTAGGTCTTTTATTCATTATATTAGATAAAAGGGCACTAGAAGCTTAAGGGCCAAAATGGGAATAACTATATAGTCGAAGGTGAGACACCGATACATGATGTGGAAGGTACGACTCGGGTGGGGAATCACCACGGATGATCTTTGTCTGTCTTTATTAATATGACTGATAAGACGGTTTTGCCCTTGCCAAATATTGTTTTGTCTTGCATTTATTTGGGAAAGTTTTCTGTAGCATATTGCCTTTTAAAATAAAAATATATCAATGTGTATTTTTAGATAATTTAAGATATGAAATGGATTTTGTATTTTGTGCTTGTGTAAAAAAGTCGGTGGGATTCTTTATGATTGATGTGATGTAAGAACCTTTATTGGATTCAAATAAAGTTAGAGAGAGACTCGATTTCATATCTAAAATTTGAATAAATAATCAAATGTACGCTAATAATTAGTCTTTTTTTTTTTAGAACGACAATTTTATAAAAGAGCAGACCCCGCCAAAGAGAGGGAGACAGGGGAAAAAGAAACAAAAACAAAAACAGATTACAAAATATTGAAATGGCCGCTAATAATTAGTTGAAGGGATTTTTATGTGTTGTTTAAAGAAACATTATAAGCATTATTGAATGATTTAAATTATGTTCTAGAAGTCTTGTAATAAGACACTTCCAATAATATTTGTTGACCTTTGGATCTATTGTCGAGTTGAATGGTAGATTTCTGTGATGCTACCATTTGTCTATGGTTTTTTATTGGGAATATTTTGATACTGGATGGATAATAAAAAATGGGGAATAACACGATGATAATCGTGCATACTACAATTGTATTAAGAAATATAAAATAAAAAATGGTTTTAATAAAAGAATTGGTTTAAAAAAATGATGGGTTAAAAATAAAAAAGAAATTGGTTTAAACAAGAAAAAAAATGAAATTTGTTTTAAAATAAAAAAAAAAATAAATAAATTCTCGTGAAAAAAAGTTTAAACAAAGCAAATGGATTGGTTTGTGTGAATCCAAGATGAGATCCATTTCACAAAAATGGGTCAGAAGCAGAAGGCATCTCGGACGGGTTGGAATCTCGGAAGGATGGATCGAACTTGAATCCAAAAAGAGATAGATCCGAATTGGATTAAAAGGTTGTTTGGAATCAAAATGTTGGGTTTGGAGTCAATGGATTCTCAAAAGGTATTTGAGTCCGAGATAGATGAGTCGAAGTTAAAGTGGTCCGAAATGGGTTATTGTGAATCCGAGAATAGCTGAAGTTTTGTAAAGACGACAAAAGGAAAATGGGTCGAGTTGGATACTTCGGAAACAACAACATGATAAGATGTCGGACCAGATGGTGTTTGTAGCTTCCGAGATAAGGGAGGTGATTGGTTATTTCTCTTGAAAGAGCATAACAATTCTCCTACAATTGAAGAGCCGACAAAAGTAATTAATATGGAGAGAGAGAATGTAGAGAATGCAGGGAACTGATTGGGTGGCAACTGGACTCAAATCGAGACAGGTCAACCAACTCTGTTGTCGTGTCAAATGCAAAGGCATGCGCCTGATGGTAGTTGTTTGTCTAAAGCTGATAGAAAAAGAAAGTGGGACCTGACTATACGTGAAGTGGTGCATGATGGTTGGTTGCGTCTCTCACACGCTGAAAGTGAGAGTAACATTCAAGGCACGCATGTGACAACCCGAAATTTCTATCTTATACAAACCATTCACTTCAATCAAAGTCAGACTTGTTTCTACTAACTTTTAGCACTTTTTAGAGTCTGTTTGAGCATTTTGAGCTTAGTACACCAAAGGAATGAGTGAAAGGAAGTGCCAATTGAAGTTGTACCCTATTAAGCAAACCATAAACCCTCAAATGAGGAGTTTACGGCTAGGAACCATGAGTTTACGGCCGTAAACTCATGGTGGCCGTAAACTCCATGCTATATATATGGTCCTTAGTTATTTTTCAATCATTTTTCACATTTCCAAGCCTAGAAATCGGATTCTCTCTCAACATTTAGTTAAAATACAATACAAGTAGACCCTTCCAAAATTAAAGCCATTGAGAACTGGTCAGCACCGAAGACGCCTACTGAAATTCGTCAATTTCTAGGCCTCGCTGGCTACTATCGCAGATTCATACAGAACTTCTCACGAATTACGAAACCTCTTACAACATTGACCCAGAATGGCGTGGCCTTTGACTAGGAAGAGAAACAAGGGAAGGCGTTCCAAATGCTGAAACGAGCCTTATGCATTGCACCGATACTATCCCTTCTCGAAGGGGTAGAAGAATTCAAAGTATATTGCGATGCATCCAACCAGGGGCTCGGCTGTGTTCTGATGCAACGAGCTAAGGTCATCGCCTATGCCTCAAGACAGCTAAAGACTCACGAGGTCAACTACACCACACA
This sequence comes from Lactuca sativa, assembly GCF_002870075.4. NCBI lineage: Eukaryota > Viridiplantae > Streptophyta > Magnoliopsida > Asterales > Asteraceae > Lactuca > Lactuca sativa. The sequence goes on from NC_056627.2 coordinate 215,241,968, forward strand.
CGATCTTGAGCTAGGAGCAGTTGTGTTTGCTCTGAAAATCTGGAGACACTACCTGTATTGTACGAAAAGCACTATCTTTTCACAATTGATCCTTACTATCATGTTCATCTTTGTAAACTTTTAGTTAAAAGATGCCTCTGTGCCGATCAACGAGACGTGATCCTCTGGTAACTTCAACACCACCACCACCACCTCCTCCTCCGCAATATAATCTGGCGGCTATCCAAGCTGCGGTAAATGCGGCTGTTACGACAGCTTTAGCATAATTCACCTCGACCGGGTCTAGTGCGCTCTAGTGAGTGCTCGTACAAGGACTTCACTAGCTGCAAACCCACGACCTTCAATGGAACTGGCGGAATCATTTCCCCCTCGCAATGTTTCGAGAAGACAAAATCGATCTTTAAGATCTGTTCTTGTACGGAAGGGAGCAAGGTAAAATTTTCCGCCTGCACCTTCGCGGACCGAGCTCTGACATGGTGGAATAGCCATGTCAAGTCACTATCCCTTATAGTGGAAAATGCTATAGGTTGGGAAGCTCTTAAGGAGCTCATGATCGAAGAATATTGCCCGAGGGGTGAAGTTCAGAAGCTGGAGTAGGAGCTCTGGAGCCTAACCATGAAGGGCTCCGACATAGTTGCTTACACTGCTGGATTCAACGATCTGGTAGCGCTATGTCCGTGAATGGTCCCTTCCGAGGCAAAGAAGGTAAAGAGGTATATCAGGGGGCTAGTGCCTCCATTTCACGGGAATGTACTCGTTTCAAACCCCACTACCTTCGATAGTGCCAAGCGATTGGCGCAGCGGCTTATTGACCATGGGGTCCGTACCCCGTCAACAACAACAACCCTAGCCATCTTGGAACCCTCCAAAGCCGCTGACAACAAGCGGAAATTCTGGGATGACAAGAAGAAGCAGAAAACTGCCAAAAAGCAGCAGGTCATGGCAGTTCATGCTGCGATAGCACCTGCCGCTGCTGCTCCGGTAAAGCGGTACGCTGGAAACTTGTCGAAGTGCAACAAATGCAACTTCCACCATAATGGACCCTGCCGGGAAAAGCAGTGTTCTAACTGCAACAGGAAGGGGCACACTTCCCGTTTCTACAAAGCTCTGGTAAATCCAATCAACCAAGTCCCCGACGCTGGTGTGGGCCAGTCTTGCTACGATTGTGGCGAGGTGGGCCACTACAAAAGGAACTGCCCTAAGGCAGGGAATCCCGGTGGAGTGGGGAGAGTTTTGGCCATAGGCCACAAGGAAGCGGTTGCCGACCCTACAGTGGTCACTGGTACGTTTCTCTTTGAAAACTATTATGCATGCATACTGTTTGATAGTGGAGCGGAGAAGAGTTTCGTGAACCAAAAATTTGCTCATTTACTTAAGCAAAAACCACGAACACTTAAAGAACCGTTCACCGTGGAGATGGCTAACGGAAAAACTGAGAGCACTAGCAGTATATACATAGGATATACTCTAACTCTAGATAGATTCAATGCCAATCGACCTCATGCCAATCTCAATTAAAAGTTTTGACATCATTATCAGCATGGATTGGTTGAGTCTTCATTGCGCCGACATCATGTGTTACGAAAAAGCTATTCGTCTTAACCTTCCGTCTAGCGAAACTCTTATTATCTACGACGATAAACCCAACACGAGCCTTCATGTCATCTTAAGTATTCAAGCCCAAAAGTACTTGCGTAAGGATTATCATGAATTCCTTGCTCATGTTGTCGATACGAGCCAAGAGTTGAAAGACCTAAAGAACATTCCAGTAGTACGCGACTTTCCCGATATCTTTCCTAAAGAACTACCAGGATTGCCTCTTTAATGACAAGTCGAGTTCAGAATCGACTTAGTGCCAGGGGCTACCCCCGTAGCCAAATCGCCCTATCGTCTAGCACCAGCAGAGATGCAACAACTATTTGGTCAACTTAACGAATTGCTCAGTAAGGGCTTCATTAGACCAAGCTTCTCACCTAGGGGAGCACCGGTCTTGTTTGTCAAGAAGAAAGACAGATCGTTTCGTATGTGCATTGACTACATAGAACTCAACAAGCTTACGGTCAAGAATTGTTACCCTCTACCTCGCATAGACTATTTATTCGACCAAATGCAAGGGCAAATTACTTTTCAAAGATTGATCTACGATTCAGGTATCACCAATTACGAGTGCTAGAGGAAGATATTCCAAAGACAGCTTTCTGAACTCATTATGGACACTACGGGTTTGTAGTGATGCCATTCGGATTGACCAATGCGCCCGCGGTATTCATGGACTTAATTAATAGGGTATGCCGTCTTTACTTGGATCAGTTCGTCATTGTCTTCATCGATGACATACTTATCTACTCTCGAAGTAAGGAGGAACATAGTGACCATCTGCGACAAGACCTAGGAACCCTACGAACAGAGAAGATCTACGTAAAGTTCTCTAAATGCGAATTTTGGATCCGAAGAGTCGAATTCTTAGGACATGTGGTTAGCGAAGAAGGAATCCATGTAGACCCTTCCAAAATTAAAGCCATTGAGAACTGGTCAGCACTGAAGACGCCTACTGAAATTCGTCAATTTCTAGGCCTCGCTGGCTACTATCGCAGATTCATATAGAACTTCTCATGAATTGCGAAACCTCTTACAACATTGACCCAGAAAGGCGTAGCCTTTGACTGGGAAGAGAAACAAGAGAAGGCATTCCAAATGCTGAAACGAGCCTTATGCATCGCACCGATACTATCCCTTCCCGAAGGGGTAGAAGAATTCAAAGTATATTGCGATGCATCCAACCAGGGGCTCGGCTATGTTCTGATGCAACGAGCTAAGGTCATCGCCTATGCCTCAAGACAGCTAAAGACTCACGAGGTCAACTACACCACACACGATCTTGAGCTAGGAGCAGTTGTGTTTGCTCTGAAAATCTGGAGACACTACCTGTATTGTACGAAAAGCACTATCCTACAACATATTCTCGAACAGAAGCAGCTCAACATGAGAAAACGACGGTGGGTCGAGCTACTCAGTGATTAGGAATGTGGAATTCATTATCATCCCGACAAGGCCAATGTAGTAGCGGACGCCCTAAGTCGGAAAGAATATTGTGGTCGAAGAGTCAAATCATTGACCATGACTATCCATTCGCACCTGTCCACGCAAATCGAAGAGGCTCAACTAGAAGCCTTGAAACCCAAAAATGTGGCAGGTGAATCCCTGAGAGAGATGGATAAGAACTTGGAAGTCAAGGGTGGCGGAGCCTTATATCTCATGAACCGGATCTGGACATCGAAACACGGTGGCTTCAGAGACTTGGTCATGACCGAAGCGCACAACACTCGTTATTCCGTCCACCCAGGTTCATATAAGATGTATCTGGATCTTAAAAAGTTATACTGGTGGCGTAACATGAAAGCAAAGATTGCTACCTTCGTAAGTAAATTCCTTACTTGCGCGAAGGTTAAGGTCGAATACCACAAACCCTCAGGTCTACTACAGCAACCAGAGATACCGGAATGGAAGTGGGAGCGGATCACAATGGACTTCATAACAAAGTTGCCCAAGACAACGGGTGGTCTCGATACCATTTGGGTGATCATTGACAGGTTAAACAAGTCCGCACACTTCCTGCCCATCAAAGAAACTGACAAGATGGAGAAGCTCACAAGAACATACATTCGGGAGATCGTACGACTGCATGGTGTTCCTATATCTATTATCTCTGATAGATATAGTAGATTCACTTTGAGGTTCTGGCAGTCTCTACAAAGTTCCCTAGGAACGAGGTTGAACATGAGTACAGCCTACCATCCACAGACTGACGGACAAAGTGAGAGAACTATCCAAACCTTGGAGGATATGTTGCGAGCCTGTGTGATTGACTTTGGGAAGGTATGGGATACTCATTAACCCCTTGTCGAGTTTTCCTACAACAATAGTTATCACACGGGCATAAAGGCTGCTCCATTCGAGGCCCTCTATGGCCGGAAGCGCAGATCCCCTCTGTGCTGGGCTAAGGTGGGTGACACCCAATTAGCTAAAGGACGAGTTCCTGACTGTTGGATTAATGTCTAAGTCCATAACTATATTTGGTATGTACTTGACCCGACCCGGCATGGTCCATTTGGGTTGCACTTCACCGACACAATTTATATGGATAATATTTTGAGAATAGTATGTTTATGATTAATATTAATATATTATAAGTTCTAATATATTAATATGGAATCATATTATTTAATTAGTATTGATCAAGAATTAATTTAGAATTAATTAAGTGATCAAAATGAACTAATTAAATATGGACTCTTATATATATGGAACGGGCCAAGTTCATTTAGGTTGGGCTATGCTTTCATGGATAGTCCATGGAGTGTTTAACCCATGGATCCTAGGAAATGAAAGGTCATGGGTATTAGGGTTTAACCCTAATCCTCCACACAATATAAAGATGTCCTTGGTTGGTGAAATTGGCACTAGTGTGGTACACTAAGAAGGGCTAGCCAATTTCACTAGAGAGAACCAAGTATCCATATTCTCTAAAGTCTTCCAAGGTGTTTTGGTGATTTGTGATTCCATTTGAGGCTTCCACACTATTGGGGCTAAGCTCTTAAAGCTTGAAGACATCAAACTACATCAAAAGGTATGCCATCTAACTAGTACTTTGTAGTATAAGAACTTCATAATATGCTAGTTAGGATTAAAGCCTTGGAAAGTTCTTATTTGCATGTATTATAGAGAAAACATAGATCTAAGGTTTATAGGGTTGCATGTACACCATAGGAGTGTTAGAATGCTGAAAACCCAACAGTGGTATCAGAGACTAGGCTTGTTTTCTTGTTATACTTGCAAAACTGCTTAAAAAATCGAAATTGTTGCTGTCTGATCATCAGACTCGGCGAGTCCATGCCTAAAAAGTGATCAAATCAATCCAACTCTCCGAGTTGGTTCATGTACTCGATGAGTTGGACCCCAGACAGCATAAATTCGACTTTTTTGGCTGGAATTGGACTAGGAACATTACCCTAAGATGTTTTTGGACTTATAAACTTGTTTTTGATGTGGTAATGTTCATGCTAATCCAATTTCAAAGATAATTGTCAATAGATTCATGTTTTGTATTAGTTTAAGGTTTAGACTAATTACATGAAAAAGTTTGATTTGAATTATCTTGTTCTTATGAGTTGCTTAGATTAATAGAAAAGTTGAGTGAAATAGTTGTTTTTAATCCAAATTAATCTAAGAGTTGATTCTAAAATGTGTTTTTGTAACTTGTCCTCAAGTTATATGAAAAGTCACATTTAAGTTTCATAAAACTCATAAAAGTTGGCAAAGGTTACAAAATGAAGAGTCTAGTTCTAATTAAATGGTGTTATGACTCCATAATTTGTCCTCAAGTTATGGAGGTCCAAGAGTCTCTTCATTAAATAATAAATAAATAAAAAAAGTGTAACCTTAATTAATTCCAGAAGTTATAAAATAAAGAAAAGTTAATTCTTTTATTAGTTTAAAGTCTTCCATAACTTGTCCTCAAGTTATGGAACTTGAAGAGTTTTTGGATTAAAACTACTTTAAACATATAAGTTATGGAATTAATTAGTTTTGAATAGTTTCAAAACTTGCCCTCAAGTTTTGGAATTTGTAAAGTTTTCTCTTATGAATACTTAATTCCAAGTTAGCCCTTAGAATTTTAAAAGTTAAAATTCAACCCTTATACTTTATAATCTTATAAGTTAATAATATATATATATATATATATATATATATATATATATATATATATATATATATATATGTATGTATGTATAAGAGTAAAGTCAGTCTTACCGCTAGTACGCCTCATTCACGAAGCCGGTCTATAAGGTGGGTATAAGGTTGTTGCCTATAAAATGGCAACTTAATGGGTGTCCACTCTCACCCACCGCTTGCTTGACTGGTGGAGGGTCGTTAGCTGAACGGGTTTGACAGGACTATAATTCTCCCTTCATTAAAAGTATTAATGATAAATACTAAGTAACTAAACTCTTAATAATACCCAATCTTAGTTACTTAGGAAAATGTGAATAAGGTGCTAATCCATGAAATTACACTTTGCACTTTGTTTAAGTCGGTTAGTGGAGCGTGTGTGGTTAACCGGCACACTAACTCATATTTAACAAGGTAGGCAAAGGGTAACTTAATGTTTATCATAGTATCGATGGAGCGTGTGTGGTTAACCGGCACATCGATTGAGGGGTAAACACTTAAGGGTACCAAGTAATTTGCATGGTTACTTCACACCTTGTTTTGTGATCCTCGGCATCCCAGTCACAAAACCTGAAGGGCACACTCGAGATTGAAACATGCCATTGAACAGTTCAATGAATCTCAAAGATCTAGGAGTTTCAAAACCAATTAAAACCTAATAATACATTTCGTTTCTCTTGGTGGAAATTGGTGAATCGTCATTCACCTACCTTCAAATATTTTATAGCTTGGATTACGACATACCTCTTCTAAGTTATAAAATAGTTTGTTGGGTCCTAGCCTTAATATTTCATATTGGGTGTCATATTAAGGACTTAAGATCAACTATCTTGAATATCTCCCAAAAACATGTCTGGTTTAGACATTTATGATCTTCCCAAATCTCTTGAAACAAGCTTTCCTAAATGAAGATGATGTCCCTTGGAAATCATACTTCTTTCACCTCGTCTAGTTATTCTCCCTAACCCACAAGTTCTTGAAAAGTTTAAGGTCACTCAGGCCCTATTGGAAAGGCAAGGTCTAGGTGTGGTCACATCTTGGAGATGTAGTCACATATTGACAAGCCGGGAGAGTTGGGTGTCAAAGTCTTGAGAAAGTTGGTGGTTCAACTACTTTCTAAGTCACATAGTGAGTTCTTTTGGAACACCTATGAAACAGACTATGACAAGACCCTTAATGATCTTATCTATTTGTTAAGATCAACTTCCTTAAAACTTGATGGACATTGACAATAGTGACACAGGAAATCCAGAAAAGCATTCTCTTCCCAATGGAAAGGGATCAGCCATAGTCAACTCGGTTGACCAAATGGTAAAGAGAAAAGCTAAGTCCCGTGTACCATTATCAAAGGGTCCATATGTTTATATTGCCAAAGAAAGGGGCATTGGTTGCGAAGCTGCCAAATTTACCTAAGGATGTTAATGTCAATAAGTTTGACACTACCTCAGGTAAAGTCCACTATCTAACTCTGCTAGGTTTCTATTATGAGATTCTTGATACATGATGTGACTGGGTCACATGGTGATGTTTTAAGAATCAACGAAAAATGAAGAAACTTAAAGAAAGAATATGCTGAATCTGATGGCGTAGATGGATTTCTATCACATAGTTTGAAGATCGGATTCTTGAGCTACTTCTTAGGAGTTATGAGATATTGCTTACGAATAGATAACAACAAGTTTTCATATGGATTGTAAGGATAAGTTTTTATGCATAGTTTTAAAATAAAAGAAAATTTTTGATTTTTTTTTTATTTTAAAATATCCTTACAATGGCATTTGAGGGAATATTGTTGCTTATATGATTCCATTAATAGCAAAAGTGGAAATATGAAATTGATTCTTTCATTTGTGGTAGTGTCTAAATTTACCAAATAAGGAAAGATTCTCATCACCCAAGTTTCAATTGGACCGGAACTTGGAATCATGCAAGTTGTATAGCATGATGAATGAGAACTTTCAAGTATTGGGAAATTAAGACTAACTACTTGTTCACATGGATGTGTGAGTCAAGTAACAGACTAAGGGATCGAGTACACATGCTTGTGCACTGATTAAGTCCACCACAAAAGATCGATAAGATTTTTCGTCATAATTTACTAAAGCTTAGTAAATATGGTTATACTTATAGGCTAAAGTATAATTCTGAGACATTGGAAAGGTTCCAATGTATGGCAGATCGAATAAGAAGAATCAAATTAGGCAGAAGGATAAAAGTTTCTCAAATCTGAAAAGATGGGAGAGAGTACTTTAGTATCAGTTTTGTGATCACCTTAATGATTAAGAAACCATAGCACAATTAGTTCTCTAAGGAAATCTTAGTGCATTCTTATGACTAAGAAGAGAGATCTTGAATTGTTGAAATGGTTAAATCAAGAAGATGAGTCATACTTCGTTCCAATACAAGTCTTAGAGTCATACTCCAAGATTGTAACTTGAGTGACATGTCTTAAAGAAGGTTTAAAACACTTGTCAAATGTAAGAGTAAAAGTTCCTATTCTTGTACATTTGAAATTGGTAAGTAGTGATGTTTTGGATAGAACAAAGACCAACTAAGGCCAATTGTGTGAAGTGTTTGTCTTGATTAGAATCCACACTATCTCTTGAATAACTGACAAGAAAGTCTTATATGTCAAGAGGACAGTGGGAGTCTTAAAAATCTTGAAAGTCTCAAGAACTAATCAAGAGTAAAACCTAAAGTTCTTCACTAGCACACGACTTGAGGTTTATAACCTATCGTGTTGACATATTCTGTGCCCATTCTAGTTAAATATGGCTTTGCATATGAGTTCTTAGAGTTCTCAATTGGGTGCACAACAAATTGGAAGCAATGGCAGGCCCTTGAGCTGCTAGGTGGCAAGAAGTTAAGATTGAGTTTAATCCATATGAGTTTGGATTTGTCATTATCCTTGTCTTGTGACTATGGTTTTGACAATTCACATGGATAAGAACACATACACCATAAAAGTCTAAGTGTCATAAGGTTTCTCTCCGATTCATGAAAATGATGGTGAGGAAACACTTTCACTAAGTAGATTTTAGCTAGATAGCAATTGTGATATTTGCATTCTCAAAGTCGTTAGTGGAGCGTGTGTGGTTTACCGGCACACTAACCTGGACTTGTGAGAAGTGGCAAAAAGGTCTAACCATTATGATTACGGCATCCCTCTTCATAATTGTTTAGACACACAAGTGTGCTATCTAAGGGAAGGTGTATGACTTTGATAAAGTTTTATCAAAACAATCTAGTATCAGAAATTTGAACTTTGGTAAGAAAGTCAATGAAATATTGATTTCTAGAAGTCCAGCTGATTTCTGAGTACATGTCAAAGCTAGTGGGAGCATAAGTGTTATGCTAATAATCATCATGTTAGTGGGAGCATCATAATTATGATAAGTATTGCAAGTTAGCAATGTTAATTATAGAAAACAAAAGGTTTCAATTGGGAAAAGTTGTTTTGCTATAATTAAGGGAGAGGAAATTATACTTCATCTCAAATCTATAAGCTTAGATCGTGAGGTTTTAATCATTTAGTCAAGGATATATATATATATATATATATATATATATATATATATATATATATATATATATATATATATATATATATATATATATATATATATGAATTTCATGTTGGAATGGTTCAACATAAGGAAATTTTGTATATGGGTCCATTATTTGCGTTCTAAAATTCTATTATGATTACGGCATCCCTTTTCATAATTTGAATTATGAGAACTTGGCAAATAGAAATGGAAATATTATAGCAAAAGACTGGTTTAGTCTTTATGTGAGACATCATGAATCGTGTCCCATATGCTTCGGATATAGGATCGATTACATGTGCTATATTCATCCTTTCTAAAATTTTCCAAATGCCTGGGGCATTAAGAAGGGAAAAGGTTTAGAACTTGATATGACTAAAAGGATTAAACAATTGTCGAGGACAATCTAAGTTTTACCAAAGATTGGGTGCTCAAGGATAGTTGGAAGTATAGTGATAATTCTGGAAGGACCATATTGACATAATCTATAAGGAGGCAACTCTTGTTTAGAAGTGATAGTCAAAATGGAATCTGGAAATGTTTCAAAATTAGAATTTTCAATCTGTTTAAGATTAGGAAACTTAATGCAAGAAGGATGTTTCTAAGGAGCTGATCTCCTTTGGAATGCTCTGTAATGGTTGTTGTCAAGTCTTTCTGATTTCGTGCATAATCATTACAAGAGAATCAATGCATATAGGTTTAGAATCTAACAAATTTCAGTAAATCGCATGAATTTGGAATTCCTACATTTGCAGTAAGGATTTGGGAGTGTGAAAAGAGAATCATTGAAGTTATGTTGAATTGATCTAGTTCACAAAGTAAAGATCATAGACAAACATAGTATGCATACTTGGTGTGTGGCATGACTAGTGTTTAGAAAACATAGTGTACATGCTTGGAGCATGGGACAACTATTGTTTTAAATTCAAGAATAAAGTTGATAGCTGAAACAGTATACAATGAATAATGTGTAATCATATGGTGATAAATAAAAGGTGTTTTATTTATGTTCATAGGTTTTGATACCATATTGGATTTAGTTATTATTGTGTTTCACTTTGCATGTTTTGACTTCCCGAATAAACTGGGTTATTCTTCCGGAATAATTAAGTTTTTCAAACCATCCACAGTCGGTCATATGTTGGAAGTAGATATGAATTAAGACTGTCATGGGTTGGCTTGTAGAGGTATAAGGTGTTGGACAAAGGGCTACAACACTCATGAATGCTCATAAGTTCTGAGTATTGGATTCAACCCGCACTCATTGGAATCACTTCATGGATTTTATCACGAGTGATCATGAGACGATAATATCTTATTTTCTTCAAACCTAGAGATATGAGTTGTTACTATGAGTTGATAGTACATTGATTGCACGAAAACGCATTTGGTAACTCGGTGCTATAAAACATGCCTTTGTGTATGATTCAACAAGTAGTAGAACAAGCCATATGAGTCAAAGTTTATCTATTCCTTTTACCTTCGGGATAAAAGCGATATCTGTGGGCCCCTCGATGATTTGATGATGAAAAATGGAAGTGCTCGGCTGGGCCAGGACTGATTTGATTTGTTCAATTAGTCAGTCGTCATAAATCGGAAATCGGGAAACAACAAATGGACATAGAGAATAATTATAATCCATGTCTCAATCCATATGATATCTATAATGGAGGAATATGTGATCCCTTATCTAATGGACAAGTCACTGACAAAGGTCAGAGTTCATCTACAAGGTCAGAGTTCAACAGAATCTTTTGAGAGCAACGATTGCCAGTTAGGTTTTGAAGTCATACTCAATAATAGTTTTAGACTTATCCAAGTGGGAGACTGTTGGATTAATGTCTAAGTCCATAACTATATTTGGTATGTACTTGACCCGACCCGGCATGGTCCATTTGGGTTGCACTTCACCGACACAATTTATATGGATAATCTTTTGAGAATAGTATGTTTATGATTAATATTAATATATTATAAGTTCTAATATATTAATATGGAATCATATTATTTAATTAGTATTGATCAAGAATTAATTAAGTGATCAAAATGAACTAATTAAATATGGACTCTTATATATATGGAACGGGCCAAGTTCATTTAGGTTGGGCTATGCTTTCATGGATAGTCCATGGAGTGTTTAACCCATGGATCCTAGGAAATGAAAGGTCATGGGTATTAGGGTTTAACCCTAATCCTCCACACTATATAAAGATGTCCTTGGTTGGTGAAATTGGCACTAGTGTGGTACACTAAGAAGGGCTAGCCAATTTCACTAGAGAGAACCAAGCATCCATATTCTCTAAAGTCTTCCAAGGTGTTTTGGTGATTTGTGATTCCATTTGAGGCTTCCACACTATTGGGGCTAAGCTCTTAAAGCTTGAAGACATCAAACTACATCAAAAGGTATGTCATCTAACTAGTACTTTGTAGTATAAGAACTTCATAATATGCTAGTTAGGATTAAAGCCTTGGAAAGTTCTTATTTGCATGTATTATAGAGAAAACATAGATCCAAGGTTTATAGGGTTGCATGTACACCATAGGAGTGTTAGAATGCTGAAAACCCAACACTGACAGCACTCTCACATGTCCGGAAATCATTCAAGAAACGACAGAGAAGATCGTTCAGATTCGTGAACGATTGAAAGCCTCTAGAGATCGACAGAAAAGCTACGCAGACAAACGAAGGAAACCTTTGGAATTCCAGGTGGGAGACCGCGTTCTTTTGAAAGTCTCACCCTGGAAGGGCTTGATACGCATCAGAAAGCGTGGGAAGCTCAATCCAGGATACATAGGGCTTTCGAGATTCTCGCTAGAATCGACCCTGTAGCTTACAAAATCAACCTACCCTGCGAAGTTAGTAACGTACATTCTAGTTTCCATGTCTCGAACTTGAAAAAGTTCCTATCCGACGAGACTCTTGTAATCCCACTCGACGAGATCGAGATCAACGAGAGCCTCAACTTCGTGGAAGAACCTATAGAGATCAGGGACTGAGAGGTCAAGCAAACAAAGCAAAGTTGTATCCTGATAGTGAAGGTTCGCTGGAACGCCAAGCGAGGACATGAATTCACTTGGGAGCACGAGGATCAAATGAAATTGAAATATCCTCATCTTTCTCTTAGTTATTTGTAACTACTTAGTTGCTTAAACTCTAATTTCGGGACGAAATTCTCTCTAATGGGGGGATGATGTGACAACCCGAAATTTCTATCTTGTACAAACCATTCACCTGAATCAAAGTCAGACTTGTTTCTGCTAACTTTTAGCACTGTTTAGAGTCTGTTTGAGCATTTTGAGCTTAGTACACCAAAGAAAGGAAGTGCCAATTGAAGTTGTACCCCATTAAGCAAGCCATAGACCCTCAAATGAGGAGTTTAAAGCCAGGAACCATGAGTTTACGGCTGTAATCTCATGGTGGCCGTAAACTCCATGCTATATATATATGGTCCTTAGTCATTTTTCAATCACTTTTCACATTTCCAAGCCAAGAAATCAGATTCTCTCTCAACATTCATCAAGTGTTCTTCGAAATCTTCTTAAATGTAAGTGTTTCCATCCTTGATTTGTTATTGCATGGCTATATCTAGTGATGAATCCTTGTTTCATTCCACACATTTCTTCTTTTGGGTCTAGATCTTCAAGATCCTCAAGAACATCAAGAACACTTAAGTATTTTGAGCCGAGAACACCCTCATTTGCCTTCAAATCGTAAGTACACTACCCTTAGCTTGTTGTATACTTGAATCACTTGATAAAAAATTTGAAAGCATCAAGAAATCAAGAACAAAAGGGTGTTTACGGCCAAGACAATCTCCCTTGGCCGTAAACCCTAATAAGTGGTGCAATAGTGCCACTACTCCTTCCTAAGCCTTGGACTTAAGTTTAGAACACTTCAAGGAAGAACATAGGACCTTAACACACAAAATGGTACAAGATACCATGAGTTTACAGCCGTAAACTCATTGGTCCGTAAACCCATGGGTCGTAAACTCATGGGGGTTTTACCATTGGGCCGTAAACTCCTATGTGAAGCCCTACACCCCTTAGATGCAACCCTTTTGTACTTCTAGCACTTGCATCTAAGTGTTATCCATGTCCTAGGATGTCTTTACTTGCATAATTAGTTGTCTAAACACTAATTGTATACATATATGTATCATTGTATGATAAATAGGATCCATGTGTGTGCTCAAGTCTTCACTTGACACTTAGCATCCTATACCACTCGTTCATCCAAACCACTCAGTACAGGTGAGTTCATACCCCTTAATCAACCTTTTAAATGATTTTAAATGCTTTTATGGGGGGGGGGGGATACAAGTTGAAACATTATAGTTATTATATCAATGACATGTAATTAATAACTATCAAACAAATGGATTTACTATACTTTTAACTGTTTTATCAAACAAACTACTTCAAGATATTAATCAAAATCTTTTACATGTCAAACTCTTTATCAAATTTATTCTTATATGCCAAACCTTTTCTTTTAACTCTTTCAAACTTATACGTTGTCAAAACCATGTCTAATGCATATATAGTTATATAAGTAAGGTTTGAAGGACTTAGGACTGATAACTCACTTTATATCATGTTTCTTGTTTGGTTGTGGACTTAGAGTACCCTGTTGTTTGTCCGAGTGTCATTTGATCCTTACTTATATATTATGTATATATGTATAGACATAAAAGCTTTTATCTCAGTTCAACACACTCATTCATACAAACAACTCTACTAGTAAATTATAATAGGTATAGTTTAGGAAGTCACTATTCACTATTTATAGTACAATGAAACATACAAAGAGTCAGTTCATACATGAGTCAATATTTACTATAAAGAGAAACGATAGAGAATACTATAACGAGAAACAATACTTACTATAAAGAGAAACAGATAGAGAATACTATAACGAGAAACAATACATACTATACATTATACAAGAGAACATACTATGATGAGAAACAAAGAGAACATACTACATACTAGACAGAGAGAACATACACTACACTATTACATACAATACATATACAAGAAATGCTATAACATAAATATGAGTCACTACTTCGGGGCATGACATCACTGTTATGGCTTGTTTTGTAACCAGAGTCTCCTGGAGGGAGAGCGTGAATTTGTGTATAGATCTATATTGTACTGAACGTCCTACACCTTTCTGCTAGCTACAGTGGGACCTACAGGTCTACGGGTGACGAATGTCATACCATTTCGACGTCTTCGAGCATCGTGTTTTACTAAGTCGATCAAGTATGGTTACAATTATATCACATTATACCTTAGTTAACAATCGGTTTAAGGTAGTTAGTACAACAATAGTTACTATAATACAACACTACAATACTTTATTATTTTCCCATTGCATTCACATTGTGATCTTCTCACATAAACGGTAATGTAAAAACTATATTTTGTTAATGATAGTCACATTTGGGAGAATTACACACTTTTACAAGAAACAAACATTCATAAAATTTGATGCCTTAGTAGAAGGCTACTTTTAGTAGAAAATATAGGATTTCCTAGGAGATACAAACATTTACTACAAAGTTTTACAAACTTATACATCAAAAACTTACAAACATTTTCATACAAACAATGACACTAAAATTCTTATGAACTCACCAGCTTTAAAGCTGATAAACTCTTTCAAAATAACTTGTATTCTCAAGTCATCAGTAGACAGGTACCGATGCCAGCTTTTGAGAAGATGGAGCACATTCAAGACTCATCTCTTATTTTGATTCATATTTTTGGTGTCTTATAAACTATACAGAACACACTTGTGTTAAATTATATTATTAATGCAATGGATGATGTTGTTGCTTGTTTACTATTATGCTTTGTTGTGATACTGTACATGACTTCCTCCGCCCCAGAACGTTTCCGTCGTTCCGGTTTTGGGTGTGACAATGCACGTGTTTGACTGATAAACTCCTTTATTTTCCATGAAATATTGTAGACTTGATACACATGCATACAAAGCTTATAAGGCTTGTACCAACAACATAAATCACTTATACCCTCGAAACTTAATTATCCAAACACACTAAAATCCATATCATCTCAGAAAATTATATATGTAACTCCATTTTATCTCGGAAAATGCATGCATAGAAGCATCATATCACAACTCAAACAACTTGTACATTCCGAACCAACTATCCAAACACTTCTAAAAATCATATATTTCGAACATAATATTCGATGTTCAATCTTTTACCCCACAACTATATTTTTGTCTTTTTCAAAAGGGAGAATTTCATACATGCCCTTCTTAAATATCAAAATATCATATTTACCCAACTTAATTTCTAAATATCATATTTACCCTTTATAAAATTTCTAAATATCATATATACCATTCATAAAATTTCAAAATATCATATATATCCTTTTTAAACATTAAAATATCATATATGCCATTCTTAAATATCAAAATATCGTACATGTCCTTGTTAAACATCAAAATGCCAATTATAATATCTAAAATATCTTCCATCTACAACATGATAATAATCAACAACAACAAAAACTAAACAATCAAAATATACACTCCATTGAGAGGGTTGAAGATGAATCTTTTTGTTTGTCAAGGAGGCGACATTCCAACAATTTAGAAGTTCACATTCCATTATCATAAATGTAAGGATAATATGGTTAAATTTTTAATTATTATAATAATTCTAAGGTATAAAAATGATTGTAAAATATTAAAAAAAGTTATAAAAAAGGATTTGGGCAAATATGATATTTTGAAGGTTTATGAAGGGTAAATATGATATTGAGAAATTAAGCTGGGAAAATATGATATTCTGAGGTTTAAGAGGGGCATATATGAAATTCTCCCTTCAAAACACCAATTTTGCATGGGATAAGAAAATCAAACACCATTTTTTTCACAAAAACTTCATCTTCTCCAACAAAAAAAAATTATTTGCATGAACTCAAATTTAACAGCAATAAAATGTATGAACAAAACAACATAATTTTTATTTTTCTAAGCAACATCACCAACAAAACAGTAAATAACTCACATAAGATTTTTCAGTTGCGAAGGTTGAGAAATGCTTCAAGAATGACGAAAATCTTCAAGATAATAAACCAATCGGGATTATTCCCTTGAAATAATTAGTTGGATCTTCAAGGTCTTGGTCTGATACCAATTTTAGGTACCCATTTATTCGATTGGATTGGTGCAGAATATTATTATCAAGAAGATGATCGTATGAACAATGATGAACATGAACATGTAAGTAAAACTATAATGGGTAGGTAGAGATATTTAAAATGTTACATGAACAACTAACATGGCTAGGGAGAATCCCAACCAAACACACTCTAATCTAAATGTCTACATGGTGTACTCATAAAATAAAATGACCACTCACCTCCACTTTATATACTAGTGGAGGGAATATACTCTCATACAAGGGAATATTCTAACCTAATAAATCACTCATCATTGTAGAGTATTTTCATGCTCCAACAATTGGTCTGACCAATCAGAATTCGAGTATCTGTATGGTTACATATAAATTGGGACTCTCATTTCCATAAATATTGGCGACTGCAAGATACATGCGTATATGAGTACATAGTTTTCAAGAGAGCAATCATTGTGAGGTTAAGAACATATTATTTGGAGAAATTTATCAATAGTAAACATTTATTTTCTTTGAGTGCTCAAGTGAGGTGCAAACTTTTATGAGTGATTGTAATTGGTCTTGGAAGTTTAATACAATACTCTTTACTATCTTATTCTCAATGGACAAACGTTACATCGAGCAAACCATCTTAATTATTTTGTTCAAATTTACAGTTTTAGATTACTGTTTTTCATAAGTTTATTTTGTGTGATTTATAGAAATCATTTATTATTTTTTTTTAAGTTACTTAACTTGTTTGCTTGAATTCCAAGACATAACTCAAGTAGATGCAATGGTACAAGCATCGATAACAGACATGTCACAAAAATGGAATGCACAATGGAAAAAAGGAGAAAATGACTTAAATAATTCAAATACTAAGGAGACAAGTTCCTAACTATGAATAATTACCAATAAAGAAATTCCACTAAGATATGTCTCATGAAGCAAATGAGGCGAACAATGCTGACAAAAGTTCCATCGACGAACATAATTTTGTTATTAAAGTTCTAATAATTGTATTTCTATTTTTAGGAGATGAAAACTCCAAGTAAGATATTTTACCAACATGCACCAAATGATGTCCTTTATGGGACATACAAAAAATTTAAAATGATACAAAGAATATTAGGATGACCCATGTGGAAGGATGTATTGTGTTTTATTCAAAATTGATTTTCAAAAAATGCTAAAAAGGCAACAAAAGTCGAAAAATATAATAAGCTTAAAATTCTTTTTAACACACCAATGATCATTTTGAAATGAAGGAAAGATTAAATTAACAATAGAAAGTAAAGTGTTACAACCTTTGAAGACTTTGATTCTCATGAGAGATGAAACTTGATAAAGTGACACATGAAGCTCCAAAGAAGAAACTCTCTAGAAATGCCCGCCAAGCAAGAGTAAAACTACCACAGATGCTAGTCTTCACTTGTATATATATTGTTCTAAAGCCTTATAATTTTATATCAAAATAAGCCTTCAAAGTAGAAGCAAAAAAATAATCTAGATCATGCATCAAAAATTGCATGGCCAAGAGAGAGAAGGAGAGCCTTGTGCTCTCGGCAATATAGAGAGGAAATAGGAGAGAAGCATATGAAAACAACTAGCTTTGTTTATGGTATTTAATCTCCATTATATACTAAGATATATTGTATAAAATGCTCCATACTTTCCATAAAGTCAAGGTATGATGTGTGTAAGAGGTATGGAGTGAAAGTGTTTAGCCAACAAGCAACTTCTCTCTTAAAGAGAGGGACCTACGTTTTGACTACCAACTTGTCAAATTTGGTTTGTCTTTCACTTAACTTCTAACTAACTCATTATACGTAGTAACTAGATGGTTACTCAAAGTTCCCAAGTAATTGTACATGACCTATAAATTCATATCATATTAATATAACTAGTTATTGTTCTCTTTTGTTATTATTTTCTAGAAACAATATTTCCTAATATGCTGATAAAATATTATTTTCTTAAAATAATGCTTTTACAATTAAATACAAATGTTGATAATATTTATTAATAATAAAATTACTTTAATAAATAATCAATTAGTCCATCTAGGATCATATGTCACTAGAAAATATCATTCTATAATGACTCTTGGGCATAAAATTCTTTCAATACCCTGCTTGCACCAGACGCATCATAGATTGATATAGATAGTGGTAAGCGTCTAGAAACGTTTCAATTCCCCCATTAACACATTTCAATGAATTTCATTCATCAACATCAAAATCCCAAAATCTTAAAGCTACAATTAATGTATAATGTAAGTTTTTCAGTTATCTCATTGTTATAGATATACTGCTGAATATGAGACTTAGATCACATTCAATCTCATTTTGTGTTCAACTTTCGGTAGTGCTCATTAAATGTCTTGATCTGAACGCCCAAGAGGAAGAAATCCCATCTTGACTATATAAGCCTATTGCATTATTCACACCACACCTGATAACAGCTTTTATAACTGGTTGGTTATGGATCAACATTTCACCATATCAAAGCAAAACACTCCTAAAACTTAAGTCCAACTATGTACCTCAGGTATTAACGATACAAAGATAGTTCCTTTTTTATCAAGTATCACTCATGATAGAAATCATTGAGGTGATTCTGATGTAGATCCGTTCAATACCAGTTCTCTAACAAGTACCTATAAATCTTAATTACAACCTATTGCCTAACTTCAGCTTATGACAGTCCACAAATCCAATTCATATTAATCTTACTTCAGTTGCCCCATAATTATAACCGACTATGAGCTTTTAGAATAATTAAATTATTCATGGATTAACATGATAATATAGAAAACAACAAGTATAACTATGAAGATCATATCTGAATATATCAAAACATAACAATAGTTGTTGTTACAATGTTCCAACATCCAAATACTAAATCAAATTCAAATCTCATTTTTATAATAAAAAACTATTATAGCTCAAGTGTGGTCATTCTTGCTTAGCTTAAAAGAAAGACTTTATTAATGAGTGTAACTAACTTTAATTTTTGTAAATTTTGTGAATACGACCATCTCTATACTTAACTTTATTCTAAGTATTGTTACATATCTTGAAGAATGTGATTGGTGTTCTGATGTGACTTAGATTTTCTTAGCTTGATTAATTACACCCTTGAAGTAAAAATAAAAGATTTCTAGGTTATCCGTGAATGGAAGGACTCAACATAGTTTTGTGAATGAACTTATTCATCCAACCATATTTGATTACAACTTCTACAATAGCTTTGTATTTGATTTTGTAGCAAACTGTGGAATTATGTTTTGATTTGATCTCATTGAAACAAAACTTACTATTCATTCCATAATTATGTCATAATCCAATTATAATTCATAATTATATGTACGTGTTTTGAATTCAATATCTTGTGTGTCTCTTTACATAAATATCTTCTTCTAAATTGATTATCTTATATATATTCTCTTAGTTCTTCTTAAGTACTCTTAGAATATCCTTATAGGCATCCAATAACTTACCCATATATCCAATTGGTATCTTCTGATATGTTCATAGTATAATATATACCTAGTCTTGTTCATAATATTGAATAAATGATTGATTCATTTTGTAACACCCCCAAAACCAGGATGGCAGAAACGTCTGGGGGTGGATGACATTAATGAACATTATCACAACATAATGTACAATAGTCATCAAAGCAAACACAACAATCATAAATAAAATTGAGATTGTTACATCTTTACCATGTATTGTATGTTTCAAAACCAATTACATTATGATGAAAAAAATAAATAGTACGACACCGTAACGTCCCATCCTTAAAAGCCCGGTGACTACCTGTTTAACGATTTCTTGAGAAAACAAGTAGTTTTCAAAAGTGTCAACACTTAAGTTAGTGAGTTCATAAGAGTTTTTTATGTGAAAAATTGGTAACTTTTTCCTTATAAAATGATAGTTTTCATCCTCAGAAAATCCAATATTTTCTTAAAAATAAGCTGTAGTCTTAAGAATCCAAAGACACAAAAATTTGTAAGTATTTCTATACTTAAAAATGGTATTACGTAGTTTTATTCTTTTATAAAGCCATTTGAATGCATTGTTACCCCACAAACTGAATGTATTGTTGATTTCTTATGTGAGTTATTACAACCATGCTAAAACCGAAGTTGGCCTGCTGCGATGTTCTTCAGGCGTCGGAGTGTTAGACATTTGTCACCCTAAGCGTGTCGGTCTAACTATAGCTAGCAGCTTAGGTGCAGGATTGTCAGTCCCGTATAAATCTATAAACAAGTATCACGCTCTCTTACTGAGATTGTGGTTATAATTCAGGACTTTAGTGTGTACTCTGGTAGGTACGGTGAAGATTTTGTCTCACATAATTGTTTCAACGAGTTTACGCGCTAGTGTAATAAAAACCTTTGTATTTTTGAATAACACTTTTCCATAGTATTAACTTAGTGTAAAAATAATTATACCTTTATATAATTATTCGTCTTGTCCCAAAACAATAAAATAGTATTAATGACCCTATTATAGTTTATTATGAAATGTCTTATTGTGCCTCTCTCTCTCTCTCTCTCTATATATATAGTTAACAAGTTTAGATGTTCATAAATAACCTATAATTACATCTAACACAAGTATATGAACATCTAATACGACGAAGTCAATTTTCTAGTTTTTGGCCTTTTTAGGTCACCAAACGATAAATAGTGAGTTATAAACATTGTAAAATTCATTTTTACCCTTTTGTGGAGATTAAGCCAAGCTATCCTTATATATTAAAAAAAACATATTTTAGGTTAAAACTCACAAAAATGGTACCATAACCTAGTCATTACCATTTTTGCTAGAAAACCCTAATTTTACATAAAAATGGTGGGATTTTAGGTTTTCTTTTTGTAAAACCAAATCATTGGTATTTATAACTAGTTTCATAACATATGCCTAAAATAACATATTTTGGTTTATATCCCAAAAAATGATGTAATATCTCGGTTATAACCATTTTTTGCTAGAAAAATCATATTATGTTCATAAAAACGTAATTTTTTTATAGTTTTGTTTTTATGACTTTTTCTTAAGAACATATAACATGTTTACAACCATTTTTCATAGATTTGCATTTCAAACAACATACCACACATAAGTGTTCATAATACTCAGTAATAACATTATTTCATGTAAATAATACTTTTACACAACTTGAAGACAAAGCAGGTATAACAACTTCTATTATTATACAAGTTTACTTGTAACCCCCCCCCCCCCCTCTTAAAACTTGGATAAAAACAAAAATGAGGGCTATTAACTCACCTTGAGTGTGTTCCTAGGTGGATAAAGAGGTGAAGAAGAAGGTTTTCAAGCTAAGAACACTTGAATAACACTTGAAGGTTGAATTATCCTATGGATATTAACACATATTAATGTGTGTAATTGTAACAAAACTAGTATATATGTGTATAGAATTACTAGATTAGTAAGGAAAAACTTATCAAAATATCAAGAACCAACGTATGGAGATTAAATCTTGAGAAGGAAACTTGTTCTTGAGAGGAAATGGAGAAGAAGAAGAAGAAGAAGAAGAAGAAGAAGAAGAAGAAGATGATGATGATGATGAAGTGAGAGGGGGTCGGCCGAAGTTTAAAGGATGGAGGGGGAGGGTGAGGGGGGTGGGTGGGGTGGGTATCGGGGGAGGTATGGTGTAGGGTTTGACTTTGATTAAAATACTATTTCTTTATAAAATGTGTCATCATTTTATAAAAAAGTTGTTTTTTTATTTTTATAAAAAATGGGTAATTTTTATAAAAGTTGGTGATCTTTTTAAAAAGTATGGTAAAAATGATGTATATTTACTTAATTTTGAATCATTTAAATTCAAAATACTATAAAAATCAATACCATCAAAAATTATAACACATTACACGAAAGTTAGGAAAATTCCTAATTCTTTTCGTTAACGTATGAATGTTTAAGCTGGGTATAGAATCTCTCGCATTTGGTGACGAATTCACCAAAAATTTGTATATATGTAACCCTTTTTTTTTATGAATTTGTCATGTAGTATAATGTTTATGAACTCCACTACATTGTGTTATAACTTGTCAATAGTACCTGAGGTAATTTGTATTCTAACTAATATAAAATTGAATTATTGAATTGTTATGCTACAAACCCTAATTAGGGTTTATATTTGATAATTGGAAACCAAAGTGGTACTTTGTATTATAACTTGTCAATAGTACAGTAGAAACATTAGGGAATTTCAAATTTCTCCCAAAATTATAATACGAGTTGAGTTGACCTGGTTGACTTTTGTTGACCTTGTTTGACCAAAATTGACGGCTGTCACATCATCCCCCCGTTAGAAGGAATTTCGTCCCGAAATTAGCTCTCCGAGGGGGTTCAAGAGTTAGGGAAGAGACGTGGGTATTTCTGTTTCATTTGATCATCACATTCCCAAGTAAATTCAGGTCCTCGCTTAGCGTTCCAACAGACCTTTACTATTGGTATGTGGCTTTGCTTTGTTCTCTTGACTTCCCTGTCCATGGTTTCCACAGGTTCCTCGACGAACTGGAGACTCTCTTTTACTTTGATTTTGTCAAGTGGAACGACGAGAGTATCATTAGACAAACACTTCTTTAAATTGGTTACATGGAAAGTGGGGTGCATATTGCTGAGTTCCTGTGGTAGCCAAAGTCTGTAAGCTATCGGGCCAATCCTGGCAAGGATCTCGAATGGCCTTATATACCTTGGATTTAGTTTCCCACGTTTTCCAAAATGTATCAATCCCTTCCAGGGAGAAACCCTCAACAATATGCGGTCACCAACCTGGAATTCCAAGGGTTTGTGTTGTTTATCCGCATAACTCTTATGGCATCTCAGTCGATCATGAGATTCCTTTAGTTGTTCACGAATCTGAGTGATCTTCTCTGTCCTTTCCTGGATACTCTCAGGGCCAGTAAGAGTGTTGCTAGGCACTCGTCCTCTAGTGAGCTGAGTGTCACCCACTTCGGCCCAACACAAAGGTGATCTGCACTTGTGCCCATAGAGGGCTTCAAATAGAGCAACTTTAATGTTAGATTGATAATTGTTGTTGTATGAGAAATCGATGATTGGTAAATTCTTATCCCAAGATTTACCGAAGTCTATCACACAAGCCCTCAATATGCCTTCCATCTTTTGAATAGTTCTCTCGCTTTGTCCGTCGGTTTGTGGGTGATAGGCTATACTCATGTCGAGTTTGGTTCCCAAGGGATTTTGTAGCGATTGCCAAAATCGTGAGGTAAACCTACTATCTTTGTCGAAGATAATGTATATTGGTACACCATGTAATCGTACAATCTCCTTGATGTATGTATTTGCTAGTTTCTCCATTTTTCGTGTTTCCCTTATTGGCAGGAAGTTCGCGGATTTGGTTAACCTATCGATAATTGTGCAACACCTGCAGATTCGGGCTAGTCAATTTAGAGACAATATGCATCAAAATAACCTTTTTTTATATAATATTATTCAAAATAAATAATCTTGACCAAGTTATGGTATATGTCACAAGTGTTCCGTACATATAAAGAACGCTGAAACCCGAGTTATAACGAATAAGTTATGACCCGTCGCAGTTTTACGGCAAAACCGGCACAACATTGGGAATCGTAAATAAGTGAATTTATGATTAAATACTTTCTAGCCTTAGCGATCTAAACGAAATTCGTAGTATATGTTAAACCGAGAGTGTGCATAAAAAGAACGTCCAAATATGACTTTGTATGAGGAAGTTATGATTTTTCTAAGATTTTGCATAGCAGTACACAACCCGAAATTTGAATTTTAGATCGGTCGATTTAAAAAAAAAATTCTAAACGAGAAATGAAGATATTGTTAATAGAAGTTCAACGTTAAAAAGACAGTCGAGAACGGAACTCGTATGTGAAAGATATGGACGAAACTAAGTCCCTACTCTTCGAGCGCGGCGAATTCGATACAATTTTGTAAATCTGAGATAGAGTGAGAATTAGCTAACGGGATCTAAATGAAATTTCTAGTAATCGTAGATACCAACGCGTGGATATAAATAACGTCGAAAACGGAGCTCGTATGCGAAAGATATGGACAAAGCTTAGTCTCTACTCTTCGAGCGCGATAAATACGATACATTTTTTGTAAATCTGAGATAGAATGAGAATTAGCCGACGGGGTCTAAATGAAAGTTGTAGTACTCGTAAATACCAATGCATGGATATAAAGAACTTAGAAAACGGAGCTCGTACGTGGAAGATATGGATGAAACTTAGGGAGTACTCTACGATAAAACTCCTATGAATACGAGATGAACTCTTCATAATTTCTTGACACCATAAGCCTTTCTTTCTCTCTCTAACTTCTCTCTAGCCTCCCCAAACTCCTCCCAAGACTAGGGAACCTCCCTAGCACGAGAAGGAAGCCCCAGAGCACCCGACGGCTCCGAGAAGAAAAGCCTTCGGCTTGGAAGCGCTACTCCAACGAAGCCTGATTTTCTTAATAGAAACTCGTTGTAAGTGAGCTACGCCTACACTATTTCTAATATAGCTTTTATTTAAATATAGTAATGTTATTAGGACCTTATAATAATTATTTGGGCTATTATTATGAGTTATATAAGCGTCGTTATAATATTCTTTTAACCACTCGCAGTACGGGGAATCTGGTAGGGCCGCAAAGGGTTGTTGGATTTCAGAAGTGCTATATGCCAAAATGGTCCTGCCATCCGGTGTTTTATGTCTGACCCCTGTCTGTACATAGTTGGTGAAGCGTATTGTTTAACGCTTATATAATAGTAATAATAGCTAGACTATTAATTAGTTGTAACGCCTGTGTTTCTAGGCTTGTCATTAATGTTGATATAATAGTCTAGGTTAACTTTTGTAACCCGTTTCAAAATAATAGAAGTGTATTATTTGAGTATTATGTGTTTTGTGCTTAATTGTGTGTCTTAATTAAATTAAGAATGAAAATAAGCGTCAAAATGAAATATTAGATAAAGCCGATATCTATGGATAATGTTTTAGTAGTTGAAACGAGGTTTCCGAATATATAAAGAATGTCGAAATCCGAGTTATAACGATGAAGTTATGATCTGTCGAAGTTTCGCGACAGAACCGGCACGACGCTGAATGACGTAAAATATGAAATTAAGATAGAGTGATATTTAGCCCTAGTGATCTAAACGAATGTTGTAGAGTTCGTTAAACCGAGAGCGTGCATAAAAAGAATGCCCAAAGAATACTACTTCTACAAGTCGTAGTGCTGTCCGATCATCTTCTGATCAAGTGAGTGTGTAGTTACTTTCTTCTAACACATAATTACGAAGTATTTTATACGAAATACGTGTTATGTGTATATTTTGTTGTTATATGTGTGAATGTATTTTCACTTTCTTCTATCTCATATATATGATTTATTCTCTATGAAATACGTGTTATGTGTATGTGTCTCATCTGTTGTTTGGAATATGTATTGAATGAGAATGCTATACAGGTTTTAAACTATGTATAAAAATATATATATTTATCTACTAATATGTTGAGTAGAACATGGGTAGATAGTTGATGTGTGATAAACAGATGAGAGGCCTCGATGTTGTTGTTGTTGATCTAGTTATTCAGCGGAGTATGGATAACGACCACAGACTCTTTCAAGACAGTCCCGTGGAACGCTAGCCAGCTCATAACCTGTTGGTGTTGTGAACTATGTGTTCACCGGTGTACTCTATCCCCCTCATGGTTGCCTTTAGGACATTTACTGATGAGGAAACCCCTTTGCAGTAATGTCCGTCCCGATGAAAATCCTATATTAGGTCACTTGAGATAGATGTTGTTTTAGGGACGTAAAGTGAGGATAACGGGAATGGGTAATCGTGTTATTGTTGGTTGGTGAAATTAAATATAATTATTTATTGTGGGTTGAAAACCCTATATGCTCACCAGGCTCCCAAGCCTGACCCACTCAATTTTGTTGTATTACAGGTAGTGGCGCGAGAGCATAAGTTGTATGACTTATCAAGATGTTTTGATATTAGACCGGTTATTATATGTAACCGTTGTATGGTCTATCTTTTGATGTTTATGCTTTTGGTCTGTTTATTGGAACATGATATCCCGAATATTGTTATATAATGAAAATGCATTTCTTGGTGAAATGCTTTGATAAACTCTATTTTATCATATTTTGTTTTGGGAACAAATCCGGCAACTCTTTTAAATCAATGGATTTACTCTGAAATTATTTTAAAAGCATAAATTAAAATGGTCTTTTCTGGCCGAGATTTTGGGGATGTCACATTAGTCTTAGTGAATATTAGACTAAACCCTAGTGGTAATGATACTAATTTTTGTCGAAGGAAATTATTTTAAGAGTAACGAAGCGCTGTCTGAGTTCGGCATCACCACCTTACCAAGTCAGTGCATAGTTATCTGTATACTTGCTATCTTTGTTGGATGAACGATGTTATACATGTTTTAAATGATTTAAACTGTATATGTATTTTATATCTACAAAATGTCTTGGGTAAAACATGGGTAGATGTAACAGTTGTTGTGTGATAAAATAAAATAATGAGAGGCCTCGATGTTATTGATGATCCAGTCATCTAGCGGAGTATAGATGACGACCACAGACTATTCTAGACTATCCAGTGGAACGCTAGCAGGCTCGCAACCTGTAGGTGTTTATTTGAACGGTTTCCTCCCCAGCAGTACTCCATCCCCCACATGGATCCCTTATTTGACATGACTTGCTGAGGAACCCCCAAAGCTTGTGTTGTCGCCCCGATGAAAATCCTTAGGCTAGGTTCCTTGTGTTAGATGTTTTAGGGATGTAAAGTGAGGATAACAAGAACGGGTAATCGGGTTTGTTTGGTTGATGAAAATAATAAAATTATTTATTGTGGGTTGAAAACCCTATGTGCTCACCAGGCTCCTAAGTCTGACCCACTCAGTTTCTTGTATTACAGGTAGTGGCGTACAAACATAGATATGATGTTTGGGATGAGAGATGACGACTATAGATCTGTAGATATGAATAAATGTAGTAAGACTTATATTGTATTGTTTATGCTTTTGATCTATATCGAACATGACATCCCGAGGTTTTTAATGAAATACATTTCTTTGGAAATGCTTTGATAAACCTTTATCATATTTTATTTTGGGAACAAATTTAGCAACACTTTTATTTAAAATGTTACTCTAATTTTCAAACGAAGCATAAACAAAATTGGTCTTCTCTGGCCATGAAAAATGGGGATGTCACATTTGGTATCATAGCATTAGTTTAAGCGAACTAGGAATAAGGATTTATTTCTAGACTTAAACTTAGAATGCTAAGCGATGATCGTGAGGAGTGTGTCTAATATATTTTAGGAAGTACGCCTGAATAGACATAAGCACTAGCTTGATTAGGGAAGATGCCTAAGATGCTTTTATGTGCTTAATAATTTTTTATGCTTGATGCTATCGTTTGATCAGATCTATGGCCTGTTGCCGACTGGATCTGGAAATTTTATGTGTTCAGATTTATGAACGTTTAATTATGATATTTGCACTGGCATATAATTTTTTGAGGTAATAAGGAGGAATACGCGTCTAAACCTTCCTCTATCTTTATTCTCGTATCGATACACCAAACGACTGCTTTGATGTGCAGAACATCATGATGAACACTCATAGTGAACTGAGTAAATGGAGGAAATGAGAAGGCTTACGATACTGAATGGAACCTATCGGAATATATCGTAAAAGTGATATCTTGCCTTTAGAATGCGTCTAATAAATAATACGTCTAGTATGGGAGAAGTACACTTTGGAATAGCAGAAAAAAAGATTTTTGGTATAGTCCTTGAAGTTACCCCATCGTCGGACATTTCCATCACCAACCAAGTTGAAGCGGAATTGATGATTGAAGATACGCATGGAAGAAGTCCTAGTAGATTCTAGGGAAAATTATATGATTGTTTAGACACATTTGTATGTGTTAAAATTGTTTTTGTGATAATGTCTTGGAGAACTAGGAGACAATACTTGGGACGAGTGTGAGTAGGTGTGAAAGGTAGTAGAGGCCTATACTACCGGAAGCACAGGACTCACGCTTGGATTAGGGAAAGTCACAAGGTTGCCAAGGCACTAGTAACTGATTCCATTTTGTTCATGTCTGTTGTTACCATAGTTTCGGTAATGACGAAGAAGATGGTTGTCAATCCGACCCTAGTGGTCATATCAAATCGAGTTCGAATTAGATGAGTATGTTACATGATTCAAAGAACCAAGATCGATGTAGCATCTGACTTCAATCAGAAGATTGAAGTGAAAGATAATCGAAGCGATCAATAGAAATATCGCAACCGTTGTTAAGGTTAGAAGCTTGTACCTAGAAGTGCTACATGCTAGAATGTGATTATATCACATTAGAACATGAAGGAAGATATATTCCGTTCTGGAATTTGACTCTAAAGGACCTGAGTCTAAGCATTGCATCATACGACGAGATGTCGTTAGAACATGTCTCATCGACCTGTTACGGTAATCAAAGTAAAGACTGTTCTGAAGGAGGATTCTCCAATAAGGATCGAGATTGTGACTTGAAGGTCACGATTGAAAGTCCAACGTGAGATACAGAGCGGGTGCAAGATCAAGCACCGCCTGTAGTCCAGAAGTCCAAGAGTTAGATACTCATTTGAAGGAACATAGGAGTTACAGTTATTACCTAGGATGAAAATATAATGTATGGAGTCATTATACAAGCCCTGTTTCGGTGATGATTCTGGGACGTAATCATCCTAAGGGGGAGATAATTGTAACACCCGCAGATTCTGGCTAGTAAATTTAGAGAAAATAAACGTCAAAAATAACCTTTTTTGATATATTATTATTTAGATAAATAATCTTGACCAAGATATAGTATATTTCACAAGTGTTCCGTATATATAAAGAACGCTGAAATCTGAGTTATAAAGAAGAAGTTATGACCCGTCGACGTTTTACGGCAAAACCGGCACGACACCGGGAATCGTAAAACGTGAATTTATGATAAAATACTTTCTAGCCTTAGCAATCTAAACGAAATTCATAGTATATGTTAAACCGATAGTGTGCATAAAAAGAACGTCCAAATATGGCTTCGTATGAGGAAGTTATGATTTTTCTAAGATTTAGCATAGCAATACACAACCCGAAATTTGAATTTTAGATCGGTCTATTTTTTACCAAAAATTTATAAACTAGAAATGAGATATCGTTAATAGGAGTTCAACGATAAAAGACATTCGAAAACGGAGCTCGTATGCGAAAGATATGGACGAAACTAAGTCTCTACTCTTTGAGCGCGGTGAATTCGATATAATTTTGTAAATCTAAGATAGAGTGAGACTTAGCTAATGGGATCTAAATCAAAGTTGTAGTAATCGTAAATACCAATGTGTGGATATAAATAACGTCGAAAACGGAGCTCGTATGCGAAAGATATGGACGAAGCTTAGTCTATACTCTTCGAGGGCGATAAATACGATACATTTTTTGTAAATCTGAGATAGAATGAGAATTAGCCGACGGGGTCTAAATGAAAGTTGTATTACTCGTAAATACCAACACGTGGATATAAAGAACTTAGAAAATGGAGCTCGTACGTGGAAGATGCGGACGAAACTTAGGGAGTACTCTACAATAAAACTCCTATGAATAAGAGATGAACTCTTCATAATTTCTTCACACCATAAGCCTTTCTTCCTCTGTCTAACTTCTCTCTAGCCTCCCTAAACCCCTCCCAAGTCTAGGGAACCTACCTAGAATGAGAAGCAAGCCTCGGAGAACCCGACGACTCTGAGAAGAAAAGCTTTTGGCTCGGAAGCGCTGCTCCAGCGAAGCTCGATTTTTTTTAATAAAAACTCGTTGTAAGTGAGCTACGCCTACACCCTACACTATTTCTACTATAGCTTTTAGTTAAATATAGTAATGTTATTATGACCTTATAATAATTATTTGGGCTATTATTATGAGTTATATGTATTTTATATCGACAAAATGTGTTGGGTAAAACATGGGTAGATGTAGTAGTTGTCGTGTGATAAAATAAAATAATGAGAAGCCTCGATGTTATTGATGATCTAGTCATCTAGCGGAGTATAGATGACGACCACAGACTATTCTAGACAGTCCAGTGGAACGCTATCAAGCTCGCAACCTGTAGGTGTTTATTTGACCTGTGTTCTCACCAACAGTACTCCATCCCCCACATGGTTGCCTTATTTGACATGAATTGTCGAGGAACCCCCACAACATGTGTTGTCGCCCCGATGAAAAGCCTTAGGCTAGGTCCCTTGTGGTAGATGTTTTAGGGATGTAAAGTGAGGATAACGGGAATGGGTAAGCAGGTTTGTTTAGTTGATGAAAATAATAAACTTATTTATTGTGGGTTGAAAACCTTATGTGCTCACCAGGCTCCCAAGCCTGACCCACTCAGATTCTTGTATTACAGGTAGTGGCGTACGAACATAGATATGATGTTTGGGATGAGAGATTACGGATACAGACCTGTAGATGTGAATAAATATAGTAAGGCTTATATTGTACTGTTTATGCTTTTGATCTGTATCGAACATGACATCCCGAGGTTTTTAATGAAATACATTTCTTTGGAAATGCTTTGATAAATCTTTATCATATTTTATCTTTGGAACAAATTCAGCAACACTTTTATTTAAAATGTTACTCTGATTTTTAAACAAAGCATAAACAAAATTGGTCTTTTCTAGCCATGAAAAATGGGGATGTCACAAATTGTCCATATGGTGTCGTGCCTACTAGTTGTCTTGGGGAATTTAGTTATGAAGTCCATGGTTATCCACTCCTACTTCCACTCGGGTATATTCGGTTGTTGTAGCAAACTCGAGGCCTTTTGGTACTCTACTTTGACGTTAGCTCAAGTCAAACACTTTCACACATAAGTAGCGATTTCCTCCCTTCATGTTAGGCCACCAATATAGTTTGTTGGGGTCTAGTTACATCTTGTCCGACCCGCGATGAACAAAGTACTTGGTCTTGTGAGCTTCATTCATGATAATGTCTCTGTACCCGCCAAATCTCCGTGTCCAGATTCGATTCATGAGGTAACGAGATCTGTCATCCTTGACCTCAAGGTTTTTATCCATTCCTCGCAGGGCTTCACTTGCAACATTCTCAGGTTGCAACGCTTCAATTTGCGCCTCCTTGATCCTGGTGGACAGATGTGAATGGATAGTCATTGCCAATGATTTTACTCGACGGCCCGAGTACTCCTTTCAACTTAGGGCATCTGCTACCACATTCGCCTTGCCTGGATGATAACAAATTTCACATTCGTAATCATTTAATAACTCTACCCATCATCTTTATCTCATGTTGAGCTCTTTTTGATTGAGGATGTGATGGAGACTCTTATGGTCAGTGAAGATTGTACACTTTGTACTATAAAAGGAAGTGTCTCGAGATCTTTAAAGAAAACACTACCGCCACTAATTCAAGGTCGTGTGTGGTGTAGTCGACCTCATGAGTCTTAAGTTGTCTTAAGGCATAGGCAATGACCTTTCATCATTGCATACGTACACAACCTAGACCTTGCTTGGATGCATCGCAGTAGACGATAAAGTTTCCCGTTCCTTCTGGAAGGGACAAGATCGAAGCACCACATAACGCTTGCTTTAGCATCTACAAAGCAACTTATTGTTTATCCTCCCAATTTAAAGTCACTTATTTCTAGGTCAGGGTAGTAAGTGGCTTTAAGATGTTGGAAAAGTTATGTAAGAACCTTCGGTAATAGCCGAAAAGGCCCAAAATCTGGCGGATTTATGTTGGTGTCCTCGATGCTTCCCAATTTTCAATTTCTTTGATTTTGGAGGGATCCACATATATCCCCTCTTCACTGACCATATGCCCCAAAAATTCCACCCTTCGAATCCAAAACTCACATTTTGAAAATTTTGCATACAACTTCTCTGCCTTTAGCGTCTCCAAGACTTGTCGCAGGTGTTAACTATGCTCTTCCTCATTTCGCGCATAGATTAGTATGTTATCGAGGAACACTATCACGAATTTATCTAGGTAAGGTAGGCATACGCGGTTCAGTAGATCCATGAACACCGCGGGTGCATTAGTTAATCCGAAGGGCATCACAACGAACTCGTAATGGTCGTAACGAGTCCTAAACGTCGTCATAGGAATATCTTCCTCCTGGATTCTGAGCTGATGGTATCCCGACCTTAGATTGATCTTTGAAAAGTATCTCGATCCCTGGAGTTAGTCGAATCGATCGTCAATTCGGGGTAGGGGATATCGGTTCTTGATGGTGAGTTTGTTCAAATCTCGATAGTCAATGTACATACGAAATGATCTGTCTTTCTTCTTAACGAACAAGAATTATGCTCCCCGGTGTGAGTAGCTTGGTCTGATGAATCCTTTACTCAGCAGTTCGTTCAGCTGACTGAAAATTTCCTGCATTTCTGCCAGGGCTAATCGATATGGTGATTTGGCTATGTGGGTTGGCTCCAGAAATCAAGTCGATTCTGAACTCGACTTGTCGCACAAGTGGTACTCCCAGAGGGTCATCTGGGAATACGTCGTGAAAGTTGCAGACTTCTGGAATATCGTTGATGTCCTTCACTTCTCTTTTCTCATCAACAACGGGGGCTAGGAACGTGTGGTACTTCTTGCGCAGGTACTTTTAAGCCTTGATGTAGGAGACGATTTGGAGGTTTTTTCCGGGATTATCACCATAGATGACAATCGTTTCGTTATTTGGTATGTTAAGTCGGATGACCCTTTCATAACAAATGATATCGACATGGTGAGGGCTTAACCAATCCATGCCAATGATCACATCAAAGTTTCCTATTGTAACAGACATTAGGTCGATTTGGAAGGAGTGATTGTTTAGGGTTAGGGTGCATCGTATGTATATTTTCTTGGTGCTTTCAGTTTTTCCATTTTCCATTTCTACTATGAATATTTCATTGAGTGATTGAGGTTTTTTTTGAGTATATGTTTAAACTTATGGCTCATAAAACTCCTTTCCGCACCGCTATCAAAAAGTATGCATGCATATGAGTTATTGAGGAGAAACTTATCGATAATCACAACGGAATCCTTCATCGCCTGCTTATGCCCCATTGTGAAGACCCTTCCCATGCCTACGATATTCTTGTTCTTTGCCTTTGGGAACTCCATTTTGAAATGCCCTGTATCCCTACATCTGTAACACGCCTGACTCACTCCAACATTAGTGGCTTGGGTTGTCTGCTGAGCTAGCGCCTTGTAGAAACGAGCGGTATGCCCCTTCCTGTTACAGATGTTGTAGTGCATCTCCCGGCAAACTCCATTGTGATGGAAGTTGAACTTGTTGCATTTAGGTAAATTCATAGCATATTCTTTAGCCGGTGCTAGGGCAGTAGGGACAGTGGTGGCATGGACTGCCACCATTTGTTTTCGTTTGGTAGGGTCTTGCATCATTTCGGCCTTGTTCTTGTTCCAAAACTTTCGCTTGTTATATCCCCTTATTGGTTGATCAAGTGTGGGCGCCATAATGCCCTGCTAGACTCTATGGTCAACAAGAATTTGTGCCAAAAGTTTGGCACTGTCGTAGGTGTTTGCGTTAGCGGATACAACCATTCCTTGAATATGGGGGGATAGTCCCCATATGTAGCGTTCCACTTTCTTGGCTTCTAGGGTGACCATCCCAGGGCACATAACTGCCAAGTCATTAAACCCGGTAGTATAGGCGGCCACATCAGAGCCCGTCATTGTATGGTCTAAAGCTCCTGCTCCAATATCTGAATTTCGCCTCTCGGGCAGTACTCCTCCAACATCATGAGCTTCAGATCTTCCTAACTCATAGAGTTGGCCACAACGAGATTTAGTGTTTTAACATGGCCATTCCACCAGGATAAGGCTGAGTCAACGAAAGTACAAGCTGCGTACTTGAATTTACATTCATCTGAGCATGAACAGAATTCAAACACAGATTCGGTTTTCTCAAGCCATCTCGTTAAGGTGATGATACCGCCGTTGCCATGAAAAGTCTCGGCCTTGCAGTTCATAAAATACTTGTTGGAGCACACTCGTTGGTGTTCTTGATTTTTTCCATGATTGGAACTGTTGGCACCGTTCCCATTTCTGTGTCTATTTCCATTTCAGTTTGTGTTAGTAGTGCTAATTTGTGCCATGGCAGTTGTCACTATGGCCGCCACAACGGCTTGGAACATAGCGGGGTCCACCTGTGGAGTTGATGTTGGTGGAGCTGTTGTGGTTTTGCCGGCACGTCGGTTACTTTTACGTAGTGGCATTCTGCTTCCATAGGGATGAGAGATGGAATGATGGTAAGTCCTCGTTAATTGTTACAAATCGGGTATTATCGAAATAGGAAGTCTTAACTATATGTTTGTTATATCTCGCTTTTATGAACTTTATAGTAATACCAAATGAAATAAAATGCAAACCATTTCATTGATATTGTTTCATAGTAGTACATAGTCTTGGAAAATTGACCTTCATGGAGGTCTACAATACACCTGGAGCCCAAAATAAAATCGTCAGCATAACGACCCTCAAAATAGTGTAATCGCTTATTTGTAGGGTCGGCCTACATACATGAGGGAGTAGTGCCAAATCTTACTCACAAAACCTAGTCTATAACAAAAGTTGATTAGCATAAACACTACTCATGCCAAGTGACATCGTGCGGCCCTTGAAGTGTGGCTATTAATGCTCGCATCTCCCTTGCTTCCTCTCTGGCCTCCTCGGCTCGGCACTCGGCGCTCTGCCTCGATCACTTTCTGATCCATGATGGCGTGCCTATCTATGAGTTCCCTAACCCCGGCTCGGGCAGTCGTGGCATCCTCCTGAAGACAATCGATGATCCTGCGTGTCTGATCATGATATTCATCTAGACGATGAAACCGGGTGGCGGTGACCTTAGCAATGGCACCAACATCTAGCATCTGGCTGGTAGATGCCCTAGCATGCTTGTCAAGGCACGAAATGTGGCGAATTAAGAAAAGGGAGATCCTTTTCGGCTGAACCGCCATTGCGGAGGTTGTAGAACTCTCGGCTCCATCTTTGTAGGTTCTCTGCCTACCGAGGTGCCGGTCCCTGGAGTGCTACACCTGTCAGAAAAATCTCGGGTCTATGAAAGGATGGTGTCCTCTTACGAGGAGTGCGAATCCATAATGGACCACCTGGATGGCGTGGCGGCATACATGAAAGCTCGGCTCGGGCATAGGATCGTGCAGGTTGCGGACAACAAAGCGTGGGTTGCTGACCTCAGAGTCTACATCGGAGTCCTCCTCCATCAGGTCCTCATCACTATCCTCATCATCATATTGAACCTCCTCTGATTCCTCCTCAATGGTTGGTGCCTCATCCTCGACCTGCTCCTTAGTTTCCTCCTCAATCCTCCTTAGGTTCCTCCTCAATCCATCCAACATTCCCATTATTGGGAATGTAAGGGTCTCCAGATAGGTGAAATCCGGCCATGTCAACTGTGCAAGAATAGAGGTATAAGAGGCATGTAAGGAGTCTAGATGTATGGTTCTATAATATCATAAAATACTCCTATAGTACTTTAAACTTTATGCTTGGTTGTAGAGTTCCTTTGTATGGGGTGTTGGTAAGTTTTAGACTTGTTGTTCACCATGACTATTTCCAAGAACTTGTTAGTCACATCTTGGACAAATATAGTTGATCAAGCTATATCCATCCTAGATCTGATTACATAACTACATAGGCCTACTCATAGTGTTCAACTTATCTTATTACTTTTGTATTGTTCTTGTTATAACACCGTTCTAGTATGTATGTATGTACTTATACTTTATTAAAAATATCATTATATTTAAAAAGTATACTTGTATGAAATGTTTTAGTCAAAGAGTTTTTTTTCCATAGTATTTATAGTTGTATATCTTACATGGTTTGATATACCTAGTTCACTATAAACAATGCTATGATACTAATCTGTCACACCCCCAAACTAAGATGGCAGAAATGTCTGGGGGTGGATGAATTTTATGAACAGTATTACAACATAATGTACAATAGTGATCAAAGCAAACACATCCATCCTAAATATAATTGAGAATGTTACATTATTACCATGTATTGTATGTTTCAAAACCAATTAAATTATGATGACAAAAATAAATAGTATGACGCCATAACGTCCCATCCTCAAAAGCCTGGTGACTACCTGTTTAACGATTTCCTGAGAATACAAGTATTTTAGAAAAGTGTCAACAATTTAGTTAGTGAGTTCATAAGAGTTTTGTATGTGAAAAATCGGTAACTTTTTCCTTGTAAAATGATAGTGTTCGTCCCCAGAAAATCCAATATTTCCTTAAAAATGAGTTGTAGTCTTAAGAACCCTAAGACCCAAAAATTTGTAAATATTTCTATACTTAAAATGGTATTATGTAGTTTTATTCTCTTATAAGGCATTTTTACCTCGTAAACTAAATGTATTTTTTATTCCCCATGTGAGTTATTACAACCATGCGAAAACTGAAGTTGGCATGCTGCTACGTTCTTCAGGCGCTGGAATGTTAGACATTTGTCACCCCATACCTGCCGTACTAGTTGTAGCTAGAAGCTTAGGTGCGGATTGTCAATCCCGTATAGATCTATACACAAGTATCACGCTCTCTTACCGGGATTCTAGTTATAATTCAGGAATTTAGTGTGTACTCTGGTAGGTATGGAGAAGACATTATCTGACATAATTGTTTCAACAAATTTACGTTCTAATGTAATGAAACCCTTTATATGTGTAAATAAAACTTTTCTGTAGTATTAACTTAGTGCAAAAATAATTGTACCTTTATATAATTATTCGTCTTGTACCAAAACAATAATATAGTGTTAATGACCCTATTATACTTTATTATAAATGTCTAATTGTGCCTATATATATTCACATATATAAAGTTAACAATTTTAGATGTTCATAATTAACATATAATTTACATCTAACACAAGTATATGAGCATCTAGTATGATGAAGTCAGTTTTCTAGTTTTTGGCCTTTCTACGTCACCAAGTTTTTGGACGTTATATGGAGATTAAGCCAAGCTATCCTTATATGTTAAAAAAACATATTTTAGGTCAAAACTCACAAAAATGGTACCATAACCTAGTCATTACCATTTTTGCTAGAAAACCCTAATTTTACATAAAAATGGTGGGATTTTAGGTTTTCTTTTTGTAAAACCAAATCATTGATATTTATAACTAGTTTCATAACATATGCCTAAAATAACATATTTTGGTTTATATCCCAAAAAATGATGTAATATCTCGGTTATAACCATTTTTTGCTAGAAAAATCATATTATGTTCATAAAAACGTAGTTTTTTTTTTATAGTTTTGTTTTTATGACTTTTTCTTAAGAACATATAGCATGTTTACAACCATTTTTCATAGATTTGCATTTCAAACAACATACCACACATAAGTGTTCATAATACTCAGTAATAACATTATTTCATGTAAATAATACTTTTACACAACTTGAAGACAAAGCAGGTATAACAACTTCTATTATTATACAAGTTTACTTGTAACCCCCCCCCCCTCTTAAAACTTGGATAAAAACAAAAATGAGGGCTATTAACTCACCTTGAGTGTGTTCCTTGGTGGATAAAGAGGTGAAGATGAAGGTTTTCAAGCTAAGAACACTTGAAGACACTTGAAGAACACTTGAAGGTTGACTTGTCCTATGGATATTAACACACATTAATGTGTGTAATTGTAACAAAACTAGTATATATGTGTATAGAATTACTAGATTAGTAAGGAAAAACATACCAAAAGATCAAGAACCAACTTATGGAGATTAAATCTTGAGAAGGAAACTTGTTCTTGAGAGGAAATGGAGTAGAAGAATATGAAGATGAAGTGAGAAAGGGGGGTGGGGGTCGGCCAAAGTTTAAAATAGGAAGGGGGAGGGTGGGGTGGGAATAAGGAAAGGTAGGGTGTAGGGGTTGACTTTGATTAAAATACTATTTCTTTATCAAAGGTGTCATAATTATATAAAACAAAAGTTGTTTCTTTTATTTCTATAAAAGAATGGGTAGTTTTTATAAAAGTTGGTGATTTTTATAAAAAGTATGGTAAAAATGAAGTATATTTAGTTAATTTTGAATCATTTAAATTCAAATTATTATAAAAATCATTATCATAAAAAATAATAACACATTACACGAAAGATGGGAAAATTTCTAATTCTTTTTGTTAACGTCTAAGTGTTTAAGCCGGGTATAGAATCTGTTGCATTTGGTGACGAATTCACCAAAAAATTTTATATGTAACCCCATTTTTTTTATGAATTTGTCATGTTGTATATGGTTTATGAACTCTACTACATTGTGTTATGAATATTA
This sequence comes from Lactuca sativa, assembly GCF_002870075.4. Lineage (NCBI taxonomy): Eukaryota > Viridiplantae > Streptophyta > Magnoliopsida > Asterales > Asteraceae > Lactuca > Lactuca sativa. The sequence goes on from NC_056627.2 coordinate 215,280,832, forward strand.
TTTATACCTAAATAATATAAAATTGAATTACCAAATTGTTACGCTACTAACCCTAATTTGGGTTTATATTCGATAATTGGCAACCAAAGAGGTACTTTGTATTATAACTTGTCAATAGTACATTAGAAACATTAGGGTATATTACATTTCTCCTAAAATTCTAATACAAGTTGAGTTGACCTGGTTGACTTTTGTTGACTTTGTTTGACCAAAATTGACGGTTGTCACACATTTTCCAAGAAAATAGAACAAGAATTATTTTATCTAGCTCAAAACTATGTGCTACGTCATTTTGAGGCTATCTCAAAATGGTTCCATGCCGCAATGTCAAGTATCCGTCAAAGAAATGTTGTAACTTGATCTCTTTTAAGATTCAACTTATCCACTAATATTTAAATTTTTTAACATTCATATTTATTTATCTCTGTAGATTTTAAATTCCCGAATGTATCTTCTCTTTCCTAAGTCTTTCATATTAGAAATACGTTTTGAATCAAAGGAAAAACAGCCTTACCCAGTCAGAATTTCATGATTAAGTATGTCTCATTCTCATACATACAACATTAGGAATATCATTATTGCTCCCACTAGTTCTTAGTAAACACAAATGTTATCTTCATTTTGATATAAAAACATACTATGCATTTTCATATTAGAGTAATGATTCCAACCTTGAGATGTTTACTTTATTTTCATAAATTGATCTAAAGGCTTACACATTTTGTTAAGATAACATGTATTAAGAAAACCTCCATGCTAAGCTCTATAGACATCAACAAGTAGCTGTCTATTTAGAAAAAGCAATTTTCTTGAACTCTATTTGCCATATCTGATAATCAGAATATGTATTTTTATGGTAAATAATATCCTTTTTGATCTAATCATTGTTACTTGAGGAAAGGTTTGATCATAGTCATTCATATGGGTATGATTAAAACCTTTAATAACAAGTCTTGTTAACTGTATATTGATATCAACGTATGTATTCTTTCTAGAAGAATTATTTACTCCTTCTAGCGTTGATATAGGGAGGAAGATTAACCAAGGTCATACTTGATTATTATACATAGTTTACATCTCAATGGTAATGAATCTAATTCATTTATTAGGTTCAAAGTATGATATAGCATTTTAGTAGTTGATGGATTTGCTACAAAGCATGAAGAAGAACTCATCAATGAGAGATTCCATATTTCTCATGTTATAGATGATTCCTACCATATATGCGTACAATTTGTGTTTATGAATAGTTGTTATTCATGTTCAATAATTCCTTGTTGAAACTAATACCAAATGATGCTACATCAGGCTGTGGTTCTTGAGTTGCTTCAATTTCCATGTGCCTCCCACTTTCTTTGTCATTAGAAACTTGCTTTCTGTTAACTCAAATTTCGGAGGAATGAGAGAACTTATTCTTGGTGGGTTTGTACAAATAGTTTGAGCAACCTTTTAAAGTATTCTACAAATATGTAATTAGTAGATTTTGGGGTTTAGAAGCTTTAGTATGACATAGGCTTCAAATTCTCAAAATGTAAGTAAGATAAATATGGAGCTTTTCCGTACCAAATCTTATAAAGTGTTTCATCTACTTATTAATTGGTGTTTGTATTCAAGATGAACATGATAATGATTAAGGAATAATCCCAAAAAGCTAATGGAATATAATTTCTATCGATTGGAAAGTAAACCATATCTAGTAAGGTTTTAATTCATCCTTAATTGGCACTAAGGTTTTAAGTGGTATTATTGGTTTGTATCATAACCTTACAATGGAAAACTTCAACAAAGGTTTCATAATTACGTTTTATCAAGTAAAATAAAATTACAATGACTATAGGTGTTAATAAAGTTGATTTGGTATCTTGTGATAAATCTAGACATTCATTAGAAAGGAAGTCATACATCATAGTGTATAGTTCCTTAATAATTATTTTCTATATAGTTGAGTGAAAATATCATTAGAAACCTTTTATATATAAATAGTATTCACATATGTAAAAATAAAAAACTACATCATTTTCCTTGAAAATTCCATTTCCTGAAGTTGGAATATGTGTATTTCATTTATATAATAAAGATAACAATGTCTTAGATACGTTTGATTCAAAGCAATTTTAAGTCAAAAAGTGTTTTCATATAGAACTTGTTATTTAAATCAATGATATTTATTTTATAATTATATTAAGAGATCTGGTTCTAAAAAATAGAATTTTAATCATTACATAATACAAATTTCAATGTTATGAAAAAACGAATTAAGTAGATTATCAATCATTTAATGAATTAACTAAATTAAAACATACATTGTTCCAAAAAAATATTATTTTACAATACATGAATATTATATTATAAGCATAAATAATACACTAAACTAGGAGATTGCAGTTCGAACTTGCTTGTACATAGTTGGTTACTCTTCTTGAACTATATGAAAGTCATTTACAATTATTAGATTAACATTAAGTACCAAGTACTTGAGTGATATACGAAAAGTATATGTTGTATCTTGTAGATACGTCAACTATTAGTCTCTCCAGACTTTCTTCTCCGATAAGAGGGACAGTTCTTTTCATATTGTCATGTTTCTCTTTAGAAGAAACAATATCCATCTTTTTGGGCCTTCTTGGATTTCATAGGCCTAAATGTGTCCATTCCTTGAACTAATGGCCTCTTAGAGCGCACAAGGTCACTCTTTTTAGCCTTACATGTAGCGTCCCAAAATTCAAGACAAAAAATTTCTTTTAGTAACACATTACTTTAAGCAAATTCATCATTTCAAAACATAAATAGAGTATTAGTTTCCAAAATACATATTCGTTATCAAAGTAAACATTCCCAGGCTGTCTAAACTATGGTGTGTGCCATGCGATCACCCCGAGCTCCATCATCCGCTACCGGAAGTACCTGAAACCAAAACTGAAAACCGTAAGCATGAAGCTTAGTGAGTTCCCTACCCTACCACATACCATGCATAACCACATACTACACATACTGGGCCACGCCCGCTAACCTGGGCCTCGCCCCCTACCTCGGGCCTTGCCCGCTACAACGGCTCCGCTGCTCCAGGCCCCGCCTGGCTTCGAGCCCTGCTCGGATATAGATTTGTTTCACTTAGGCCTCGCCTGTCACAGGGCCTCGCCCACTAACGTATAATAGCACGTAAACATATCACATCACATCACATAATCTAAACACATACTAACGGATCTTGTCCTAAGGCCTCGCCTATCTCTGGGCCCCGCCCTTGTCCTGCTACTGATGAGTCATGGAACCCCGTCCATACTCCTGCTGATAGTGAGGTACGGGCCCAACCCACCCTCACTCCTTCCCTAACTTGGGCCTTTCCCCTACTCTGCTGCTACTGAGATGTGGAACACCATCCACACTCTGCTATTGGTGAGATACGGGACCTCGCCCACACTCACCTCCCTACTAGGCACATACAAGTATCACACAAACAACAAGTATAAACTATCACATAAACCATTCCTTGGGCACCCGCCCTCTATCATTGGACCTCGTCCCGAATATCATACTAGCATACTGTGCCTAGGGCTAACCCCCGGGTCTTCTACTCATAACTACATGGGCCGTCATTGTGGTCGTAGACCCATTCATACAAAGGGAAACTCACCTGATACTGCTTAACTGCTGCTGCTAATCCCTTTGACCGCTACCTGACCACTGACTCCGAACTGCTACTCCACTAGCTCCCTGAGCTACCAATATCAACATAACACTTACTCTAACTGACCTTCAAAGGTCAACTATGTCAACTCTTGCCAAAGTCAAAGTCCTGGTCAAAGTCAACCTCCCAGGTCAACCCTACTCGCCGAGTCACCCTATTGACTCGCCGAGTTCATATGTTCAGAGTCCTTCAATTCGCGACTCGACTCACCGAGTCTACCGATTACCGAGTCCTGACCTGTCCAACTCACCGAGTCTCCATTCGACTCACTGATTTGAGTCTCAACTCGAAGGGTTTAGGTTTTCGCAACCTGACTCGCCGAGTCCAAGAACAAACTCGCCGAGTCCAAGACAATCTTCATCCAAGTCGCCGAGTTGTTCTTCCAACTCGCCAAGTTCATGCCCAACTTCATCCGACTCGACGAGCTGTTCATCCCACTCGTCGAGTTCCTCCTCATCTTCAAGCTACTTGCCGAGTCCACTCAAAGGACTCGCCGAGTCCATCCGGTCCTTCATACATGCAAAGGACTTTTGAGTCATGCAGGGACTCAAATCTGTAGGTCTACCCTTCCCAAGCCTATTCCTCACGTAAAGTTGCAAACTTTACGTGTAGAGAAGGAGATCTAAGCAAAATACACCATAAACTAGGGTTTAAGGCAAGGAGGCTCCATAATCAACTCAAGGGCTGCTACTTTATGCTTCTCAAGACCATAATGTGCTTAGATCTGAAGTAGCAACTTCAGATCTGGCTTCTAACTCAAAATAATAACATTATGGCTAAAAAGCCCCAACAACCACACATAGATCTAAGTGCAAAAAGGGTCCAGGAAGTAGTTTATTACCTCCAAATGCTCAGAATGAACTCACAATCCCAGATCTATAGTCCCTTCTTGCTCCTCCAAGCTCCTTCTTCCTTCTCCAAGCTTTAATGCACCTTCCAAGGCAACAAATGGCTCAATCAAAGGATATGACGGCTAGGGTTTGGTATCCAGGGCTAAAGAGGCAGTAAGGAACCCTAGGAAGAAGATTAGAACGTTTATATAGGCTCCAAGTCCCGAATATAGGGTTTTCCACGCACAGACCAGACTCGCCGAGTCACCTTGGCCGACTCGCTTTCTTTCCTTTCTTGGCCTTCAAAACTTTGGGTGTTACAACTCTCCCCCACTTAAACTAAACTTCGTCCTCGAAGTTTTCTATGGCCCATCGCCTGCGATCTGCCTCCAATACCCCATCAATTATTCCAACACCTGCCTACCTTCGCTGGTCTTCCGCCCGATCATCCTGACTAGCATCAATCCTTGCGGATAATCATCTCGGGTCAACCCTGACCCTAAACATTCTAGAAACGCAACTTACTCAACCGACAATCCTTCTGGTACTCTCCGAGTACTGCAACTGAACCTATAGGGGTTCACCCCCGCTATTCCCAGCACGGGTCATCACAGTCGGCAACCACTGACACTCCTCTCTTTCAACACTTGGTGTCGAGCACCACCTGATTCAACTAACTGAATTTCATCATACACTGCTTCCCGCAGTACTACTGACAGAAAATTCTGCTATTCCTTGTCTTCCTTCCGGATGAACTGAGACCACTCTGGTCCTTACCAACCTATGAATGTCTGGATTACCGGCGCCCACCGGTAGCTAGTCCCAACACCACCACTAGTCGCTCCCAGCGACTTCCAAAGAAACTTCGACCACCTATAACTGCTCAATCAATTCTGCCATTCAGGCACTACAAACCTGGGATCCCCGATCCCCTAACTTGACACTAAGGTCCCTACCAGGTCCCACCAGTGCTGCTAAAACTCACGGGCCTCGCCCACGGGTCTCACCCAACCATACTACTGAGCAACCCTGCTCCCAGGTTCATCTACATTGCTAACCTCATACGGGCCTCGCCCACGGGTCTCACCCAACTATATCCTGGTGCGGCCTCTCCCAAGGTCTCACCTCTCTAGGGCTATACAGGCAACTCCCTATCATTTTCATCCACTACCCATTCCTGATCCCTATCTGATCACTAGGAAATAAGGGCCTCGCCCCAACTTTGCTAACGAAGCTACTAAGGAATGCTACGGCTTACCCATAGTCTTACATCACCATCCATTGCTGACTGCTAGTGAATGCTACGGCTGCCCCGTAGTCTTACAACACTTCCTACCACTGACTGCTAATACGAAGGCACCCATGTGCCATTGGCTCTCAAGATCCTCATTCCGACTCCCTCGAGTCCTACGAGCGATCCACAACCTGAATTCCCAACCACGCACTAACCATTACCATCACACGTACTAGCTGATGAGGAGTTTCTCAAACTCCCAACCCTGAAATCCTCAATCCATCCAACGCTGAACTACTTCCTTTCCTTCTCGGAGGTCGCGCACTCATCCTGGGTCTGCGTGCTTCTACCTTTGCACACTCGGAGGATTCTCCCCCACTTCGATCCTGCTTACCCCTTGTTGCTCAAAACTCAAAAGAAACCCTTGCTACCATCCCATAATCAATCTGCTGAGGAACCCAAGCTTACCATAGCTAGGGATCTAACCAATCCATCTCTAACACTATACAACTCCGATCTAGCGAGACGTACCAAGTCTCTCCCAAGCATGCTACAGTTACCGCATCCTATGCAACCTTCTCCAATAGGGCACATCCCCTCACTACCATTCGAATATCCAAGGTATGCAGATGGCATATAACTCGACAACAATCAACCGCTCAAAAAAATAAAATACTCATACCGATAATGATGCAGAACCATAACAATATAATCATGCACAATTAAAAGAACTGAAAACAGAAATCGCATACTTGCAACGTCCGGTGCTGATCGCGCCTCTAAGGTAGTCATCTGAAGAGCTCTGCCTCCTACCGCAGGCGCCTCTGCATGGCCCTGACGGCCGTCTGTGATCCTCAAAGTTGCAGGGGTAGGTGCCATCACCCGTCCCGCTGAAAACAAACTGGGGCACTGGGCCTTCTTGTGGCCCCGCTGGTTGCAGTGAAAACATAACAGGTCTGATCCCAGTGAGGTGGTAACAGTACAATCCCTGCTGAAATGACCAGTCCGACCGCACTTGAAACAGCCAGACTCACCACCGCTACCACTCCTGCACGTGCCCCCGTGCGCCCTGCCACACTTCCTGCACCGACTGCGGTCCTGATAATCCCTCGATCTCGAATCCGATCCCTTGGGCCTTTTGCCCGAACTTGCATCTACCTGAACCTCATCCGGCTTCCTCTTCCGGATATGCTCCAAATCAATTTCCCTCTCTCTAGCTCGAGAAATCAGATCTTCCAGCGTCTTACAGCTGGATCTGCTCACGAACTCCCTGATGTCATCCCTCAACATCTCATGGTATCGGGCCTTCTTCATCTCCTCATCCGCGACATACTGCGGTACCAGAAGAGCCCTCTCCGTGAACTTGGCGGTGATCTCCGCCACAGTCTCAGTGGTCTGCGTCAAATCCTGAAACTCCCGTGCCAACTGCTGCACCTCAATAATCGGCGAAAACTCCGCCCTGAACCTGGCCGAGAAATCGCTCCAAGTCATCGCGTCCAACGCGGCATCATCCCCCAAAGCATGACCAATCTCCTCCCACCAATCCCTTGCTCTGTCCTTCAGAAGACAGGAAGCGAGTCTGACCTTGTCCCCCTCAGGACACCGGCTCGTACGGAATGCGTTGGCAACATCAGCCAACCATCTGCTGCTAGCGATGGGGTCCCTAGCCCATGATAATCTGGTGCCCCGCAAGCCCTGAACTCCCAAAATGTCAAGGTACGCGCTCCCATAAAAGCCATCATCTCAGTACGGAAGGCTCCCAGCCTCTCATCCAAAATCTCCAATATACCCTCCTTGACCGTGCCAAATATCACAGGAGTGTGACTCAAAATACTGCGCGTAACCTCGGCGGATATCAACTCCCTCATTCGCTCCTCGAGCTGCTTGGCCCCTGAACCCGAGCCTGATCCCTCTCCGATGCTTGATCCGCCCACTGGTCTCTCTCGCAATGTCACCATACTGAAAATATAATACATCCACTATCAGAAAACTCATCACTGCTGCGAGACCAAACACACTCCCTACTAGGTTCCCGGTCTTGTCTTGGCCTTTCCCGAATCAAGTACGGATCCTCTGCTTTCAGTAGTACGGGCCCATAATACCTTCCACATCTATGCGTACTTTCCTCAGGAATTGCTTTGACTCCACAAGGTCCTTTATCCACTACTACTGCTCCCAGCACTATCTCATCCTAGGCTTACCCTAGGGAAACCTCTGACTCAACTCAACCAGTCCTCAGCTGCTGAAGGTCTCCTTGTGATGCCAATTAGCCATCACCTGGATACCATCACATGTGACGAGGCTCAGATAATCCTTCAAGTAAAATACTCTTCCCTACAACGGTTGGACTCAGAAAAGAGTTGCGCAATAGGGCCAAATCCAGCACTCTGAGATTATTCAACCCTGATCACATGTGACGTGATGTATCCACCTAATGGCTAACTCCCATCACTCAAAATCCCACAATTCACAAAGCAAGCAACATTCGGACAAGGGGAAAATCTAACCACAACATACTCAAGCAATCATATCCAAATAGCAAGAATCCGAACTAGCATGCAACACAAACTCATAAACTCAGGCATAACATAAACAGGCTATCCTACTACTGTCTAATCAGCACTATCATGCAGCTCAAACACATATAGTAGGCACATAAGGCATCATTCCTAGATCCTTAGTCCTAATCTAGCATGCTGTTCTATCAACTGATAATCATAACATAAACTTCTATGGGTATTTTGGGGTACTTAATTGAGCTCGGCTGATTGCATGCACCACACCCCTTTTCTCTTTTCAATGTTCTTTTTCTTTCTGAATTCTTTTTCTTTTCTAAAACTGTTTTTAGTTCTCAAATATCTTTTTACGAAACTGTCTTTTCATTTTCGAAAACTTTACATCTGACCCCTCAGTTTGAGTTCAGACACACCCGAGAGTATGCCAGAATCCCTCAAACCAAGGCTCTGATACCAACTTATAACGTCCCAAAAATTCAAGACGAAAAATTTCTTTTAGTAAAACATTACTTTAAGCAAATTCATCATTTCAAAACATAAATAGAGTATTAGTTTCCAAAATACATATTCGTTATCAAAGTAAACATTCCCAGGCTGTCTAAACTATGGTGTGTGCCATGCGATCACCCCGAGCTCCATCATCCGCTACCGGAAGTACCTGAAACCAAAACTGAAAATCGTAAGCATGAAGCTTAGTGAGTTCCCCACCCTACCACATACCATGCATAACCACATACTGCACATACTGGGCCACGCCCGCTAACCTGGGCCTCGCTCGCTACAACGGCCCCGCCGCTCCAGGCCCCGCCTGGCTTCGAGCCCTGCTCGGATACAGATTTGTTTCACTTAGGCCTCGCCTGTCACAGGGCCTCGCCCAGTAACATATAATAGCACGTAAACATATCACATCACATCACATAATCTAAACACATACTAACAGATGTTGTCCTAAGGCCTCGCCTATCTCTAGGCCCCGCCCTTTTCTTGCTACTGATGAGTCATGGAACCCCATCCATACTCCTGCTGATAGTGAGGTATGGGCCCAGCCCACCCTCACTCCTTCCCTAACTTGGGCCTCGACCCTGCTCTGCTGCTACTGAGATGTGGAACACCATCCACACTCTACTATTGGTGAGATACGGGACCTCGCCCACACTCACCTCCCTACCAGGCACATACAAGTATCACACAGACAATGAGTATAAACTATCACATAAACCATTCCTTGGGCACCTGCCCTCTATCATTGGACCTCGTCCCGAATATCATACTAGCATACTGTGCCTAGGGCTAACCCCCGGGTCTTCTACTCATAACTACATGGGCCGGCATTGTGGCCGTAGACCCATTCATACAAAGGGAAACTCACCTGATACTCCTCAACTACTGCTGCTAATCCCTTTGACCGCTACCTGGCCACTGACTCCGAACTGCTGCTCCACTAGCTCCCCGAGCTACCAATATCAACATAGCACTTACTCTAACTGACCTTCAAAGGTCAACTAAGTCAACTCTTGCCAAAGTCAAAGTCCTGGTCAAAGTCAACCTCCCAGGTCAACCCTACTCGCCGAGTCACCCTATTGACTCGCCGAGTTCATATGTTCAGAGTCCTTCTATTCACGACTCGACTCGCCGAGTCAGTCCATGAATCGCCAAGTCTACCGATTACCGAGTCCTGACCTGTCCAACTCACCGAGTCTCCATTCGACTCACTGATTCGAGTCTCAACTCGAAGGGTTTGGGTTTTTGCAACCTGACTCGCCGAGTCCAAGAACAAACTCGCCGAGTCCAAGACAATCTTCATCCAAGTCGCCGAGTTGTTCTTCCAACTCGCCGAGTTCATGCCCAACTTCATCCGACTCGACGAGCTGTTCATCCCACTCGTCGAGTTCCTCCTCATCTTCAAGCTACTTGCCGAGTCCACTCAAAGGACTCGCCGAGTCCATCCGGTCCTTCATACATGCAGAGGACTTTTGAGTCATTTAGGGACTCAAATCTGTAGCTCTACCCTTCCCAAGCCTATTCCTCACGTAAAGTTGCAAACTTTACGTGTAGAGAAGGAGATCTAAGCAAAATACACCATAAACTAGGGTTTAAGGCAAGGAGGCTCCATAATCAACTCAAGGGCTGCTACTTTATGCTTCTCAAGACCATAATGTGCTTAGATCTGAAGTAGCAACTTCAGATCTGGCTTCTAACTCAAAATAATAACATTATGGCTAAAAAGCCCCAACAACCACACATAGATCTAGGTGCAAAAAGAGTCCAGGAACTAGTTTATTACCTCCAAATGCTCAGAATGAACTCACAATCCCATATCTATAGTCCCTTCTTGCTCCTCCAAGCTCCTTCTTCCTTCTCCAAGCTTTAATGCACCTTCCAAGGCAACAAATGGCTCAATCAAAGGATATGACGGCTAGGGTTTGGTATCCAGGGCTAAAGAGGCAGTAAGTAACCCTAGGAAGAAGATTAGAACGTTTATATATGCTCCAAGTCCCGAATTTAGGGTTTTCCACGCACAGACCAGACTCGCCAAGTCACCTTGGCCGACTCGCCGAGTCGGTCACTTACTCCTCGACCCGGATCCCACTCGGACTCGCCGAGTTCCTCCTTGGACTCGCCGAGTCGCCCCTTAAAATTAAGGTTTTCTTTCCTTTCTTGGCCTTCAAAACTTTGGGTGTTACATTACATTCTTCCAAATTTTGAACAGGCTCGAACTATCTTCTAGAGTTCAGAAAGTATTTATGCTTTACCTTACAAAACATATATAATATTTCAAAGTTCTCCAATACCTCCTAAAGGTTACGAAGAACTATACCCAATATTATTTTTAAGACATCTTCAAGATCACAACAATGCTTCTGCCAAGCATTGTGTTCAATTTTAATGGTAATTACAGGTTGTTTAGGATAAGGCATTCAAGAATATACAATTTGTTATCTCTCTTGAGATTATCTCTCAAGACACAAATCCATTTGTTTAAATTGTATCCGTCGAATGTTATTGTTCCATGAAGATCAACAACTGAAAGATGATGCATGGTAATGACATTTGATTTTGTTTTCATCTACAACTCGACGAGTGTCTGGAAACTCAGTGAGTCAACTGGGGGTTTTCATGATTCTTTGAGTTTTGAAGGAACTCAACGAGTCAGTAAGCTGCACTCAACGAGTTGGGTCAACATGGACTGTTGACCTTGACCGTTGACTTTGAGTTTGACCAAGGGTTGACCAGTTGACTTTTGAGGGTATTTTGGTAAAATGGGAATTTATGGAAGTGGATCATTGGTTGTTATAGGTGTTGGTGTTTGGAGCTGTGTTTCGAGAGTTTGATATTTCATTCTGATCGACATTGTGAGTTGAGTTTTCGTCACTATACTCAAGGGTCGAAGGAACCAAGCCGACCTTTTTGGATTGTTATCTTGCTGTGTTGTCAGCGTGATCTGCTAGATCGGTATGTTGGTATATAGGAAGTTTTATGTGGTTATGATCAGTTAGATCGGTATCCTGGTAGATAGGATGTTGCTATGCTTAGTAATCTGTAGATCAGTTTGTCTGCCTATAGACTGTTATATGATTATCTGATATATGTACACATGATTGATTGATGGTTGAGGCTTATCTGTTTGTGCGAGAGCCAATAGACCAGGGCATTCCAACCCAATGGTTGTTGGCCAAGAGTATTCCATCCCGAGGATTATTGGACTCATATTATGTTAGCGTTCCAACCTGATGGTTGTGGCCCGAGGGTATACCATCCCGAGGATGATTGGACCCATAGTATGTTGGCATTCCAACCCGATGGTTGAGGGCCTGGGGCATTTCAACCCGATGGTTGATTGGGCCCATAGTATGTTGTTATTATATGTGTGTTATTTGTTGTGCGAGTATTTTGGGGGAACTCAATAAGCTTCAGGCTTACAATTTTGGGTTTTGTTTCAGGTACTTCAGATGATCGCGGGAAGGCGAAGGCGTGATCATGCACCTCCTTACATTTTATGGGCTTGATTTTTGGGATACTCTGATATGAAAATATTTTGAAAACATTTTGTAATAATTAAAGGTTTTTTGAATGCTTGAAAAAGTTTTAAATTGGCTTGAATTTTTTGGATGTTACATCATACATATAAAGAACATTGAAATCCGACTGATAACGAAGAAGTTATGACCCGTCGAAGTTTTGCGATTAAACCGATACGAGTCTGTGTATCGTAAAAAGTAAATTTTTTGATAAATTACTTTTTAGACTTAGTGATCTAAATGAAAGTCGTAGTAGTCATTAAACCGAGAGCGTGCATATAGAGAAAGCCGAAATCTTACTTCATTAGAGGAAGTTATGATTTTTCTAAGATTTAGCATAAGAGTGTACAACTCGGAAATTGAATTTTAGATCGGTCGATTTTTAGCCAAAGCAATCTAAACATGAATTGAATATCTTATTAATAGGAGCTCAACGATATAAATAACGCCAAAAACAGAGCTCGTATGCACAAGATATGGATGAAAATTGGTCCTACTCTTCGAGCGCGACAAATTCGATACAAATTTGTAAATATGAGATAGAATGAGAATTAGTGAATGGAGTCTAAATGAAAGTTCTAGCAATCATAAGTACCAACACATGGATATAAAGAACGTCGAGAATAGAGCTTGTATGTTAAAGATATGGACGAAACTTAGTCCCTACTCTTTGAGCGCGATGAATTCGATACAGATTTGTAAATCTGAGATAGAATCAGAATTAGCCGACGGGGTATAAATGAAAGTTGTACTACTTAGAAATAACTACGTGTGGATATAAAGACATAGAAAATGGATATCGTACGTAGAAGATACAGACGAAATTTAGGGGCTACTCTATGATCAAACCCCTATAAATAGAGGATGAATTCTTCATATTTCCTTACTCAATTCCTCTATACTCTCTCTATAATTCTTCTTTCTTTGTTTTTCAATTTCTCCTAGTTTTAGGGTGCGATAGAGAAACTCTGAGTCATTAAAAAGCCGTCAAAGAGAAGTTTTTAGAGTCGGAGTTATGTCCGCGTAATTTCCCAGTTTTCGTTAAAAGCCTTGTAAGTTAAGCTACACTATTATGTTTTCAGTGTAACTTGTATTTATAGTCATAAGTCGTCATTATGAACTTATAAATAAGATTTATCAGTAACTCCAAGTCATAGTACTGATTAATCTACTTACGGAGATGATGTTTAAGTTGGATTTAGTGAGGTGTTTAAAGTGGGATTTCCAAACAATATACTTTGTATACCAAACGGAGCCTACCTCTGATATGATCCTACCTGGTAGTCCCTTACCAGCTATAGATCAGTAGAATTTGAATTAATGATGAATCTAGACTAATATTGGTCACAATAAATATTAGGCTAAGACTTAGTGATAATAATACTAGGCTTCGTCGAAGGAAAAGATAGTTGCTAGGAGGGAAGCGCTGTCCGAGTTTCGAGTCATCATTTTAACAAGTGAGTGCATAATTACATTAATCATACACATAAATATTAAGAATTTAATATTAATACATGCTATATGTGCTTATTATATGTGTTCCTGATATCTATGCTAGATGAACGATTTATATATGTTTTACTTGATTTAAATTGTATATGTATTTTTATACCTATAAATATATTGGTTAAAGATGGGTAGATGAAATATGATATGGATGATAAGAGATGAAAGATGATATATATTTTGAGAGGTGAAAGATGATGACAAGCCTTGACTTTAACACTGATCCAGTCATCTAGAAGAGTATAGATGACAACCACGGACGATTCTAGACAGTCCTGTGGAACGTTAGTAGACTTGCAACCTGTAAGTGTTTTTTTTAACTACATGTTCACCAGATGTACTCTAAAAACCGTAACAGTTGTGCCTTATAAATGAACCTTGGCAATTGTGCCTATAGATAACATTAGCAGTTGTGCGTAATAGATAACATCCGCAGCTATGGACTTAGTGCATGTTAGATAAACCCTGATAGCGATGGACTTCGTGCCTATTCACTAGGGCAATCCTTAGGAAAAAATAAATGAGGAATACATGATTCTTATGGTTGAATCCTTAAGAATAAAGTTGATAATGGGGATGAGAATTTGGGTTAACTATTTGATGATTAAACATAACAATTATATTATTGTGGGTTGAAAACCCTTTGTACTCACCACGTTTCCCAACCTGACCCCCTTAGTTTATTGTATCGCAGGTGGCTGTATGAAAGATACATTCTACTGAGAGATTCAACGAGTATTAGGCCACTAGTTTAATTACTGTCAGACTTGTAATATTTCGTTATACCTATGTTTCTGTATTAATGAGGAATCCCAATGTTTTAATATAAATAAAAAACATTTCTTCGTAAATGATTTGATAAGATCATTATCATGCTTTCTCGGAACAAATTCTGCAATATTATTCTTCAAAAAGGATACTCTGATTTTTAAATAAGCATAAACAAATCGGTCTTTTATGGCCATGAAAATGGGGATGTCACACGACCCTGAGTATTTTTAGTAGATAGCTAGCCAGGGCTTGATGGGTTTGATCCATAAGAACTTTCCTATGTGCACATGCAAACCCTAATTGCTTGGATCTAGATTTCTCTAATTGAACATGCATTCTATCCAAGACTCTCAATACTATATCTAATGTAAACAATTATTTCTAATCATATGAATTAAGATCTAGAACAATACCTTGGATTACTTGCTTGATACTTCTTCTTCTTGGAGCTTAGAGTCACAATTGTCACTCCTCTAATGGCTTACAAACTCCAACTAGCAAGAAGATGATTTGAGAGAGAGAGAGACAGAGAGGAGGGTGAGAAATTGGCCCTAGGGTTTCTTGCCTTGCATGAGTGGTGATTTCCCTCACCCTAGGGGTCTATTTATACTATGAGCTCCTAGGGTTTCACCTTAAACCCTAATTGGATAACTTAGCCTCAAAGCAATCTAAAGATCCTTCTAGATAAGGCCTTGGACGATTTTAAGGTTCCCAAACCCTAAATTTCGTCCACCCTCATATCTATAAGGATACATAGCCCAGAACACAACTATCACACATTTGACAGTTTGTGCCCCTTTATTCAATTAACCTCTTTAGGTCACCAAATTAATTCTTAATTAATATATGACTTATATTAATCAAATAACATTATTAATCCTTTAATATATTATTCTCATAATATATTAACAATAATATTTCTTCTCTCTTAACAAATCATCCTGTCAAGTTGCTACGGTGAAGGCAACCCAAAAGGACCATGCACAACCGGGTCAAGTACTTACCAAATATAGTTACAGCCTTAGACACTAATCCAACAGTCTCCCACTTGGATAAGTCTAGTAACTATATATGCAAACACAAACCGATTAGCAATCATAGCTCTCAAAGACGCTGTCAACTCTGATCTTATCAATCTCCTGTCCTTTAGATAAGGGATCATACAGTCCTCTGTTTAGATATTATGCGGACAATCTTATGGAACTTATTGTCCAACAGTTGCTTTCTCGATCTCAGATTTATTTGACATAGAACTTAATTGAACACATCAATTCAGTCCTGACAGGGCCCGACACATAAGTCAAATCAAATCATCGAGCGGTCGTGATATCGCTTTTATCCTCTCAGGATGAAAGTAACAGTTAAACTTCAAATTATATGCATTCACTATGTACTAATCAACTATACACAACAATGCTTTTTATGACATCAATTTACTGATGTGGTTTCGCATTATCAATGCACAACCAATTAATAAACAATAAACCATATATCTTGGTTTTAAGACCATATGATATTATCGTCTTGCGATCACTTGTGTCACATTCCATAAAGTGATTCCAGCAAGCGCGGGTTTATTCCAATGCTCAAAACTTGTTCATAAGCACTCATGAACATTGTAGCAAACCTTTGCTATGTCTACTACTCTTTTAGACAATCTACACACCAATTCATGACAATCTTGATTCATACCTACTTCCAACATATGAACGATTCTGGACCATTCGAATAATTCAATTATTCTTAATAACTTAATTATCCAGGAAGTCAAAACATGCAAAGTGAAACAATAGTTAAACAATTAACATAAGACAATATATTTACTTATAAATAATACTCTTTTATTTAATCATCAAATGTCAATTACATTTATCTATTACATGTTTCAAAACTATCTAATCTAAAGTAATATCGTCTTTCAGCCCAATGCTGCTAGCGTGCTGCAAATGCTTAACCCTACTCAGTCCCTTCGTAAGAGGATCTGCTGGGTTATCCTCTGACGATACCCTCTTTACTACGAGGTGTCCTTCTTCTACTCGATGTCTAATAAAGTGATATTTTCTATCGATATGTCGAGCTCTACCATGATCCCTCGGTTCCTTGGTCAAGGCAACCGCTCCTTCATTAGCACAGAAAATTTCCATAGGCTCCTTTATGGCAGGCACAACTCCAAGGTCACCAATGAAGTTCTTCAACCACATCGCCTCCTTTGACGCTTCGCTCGCTGCAATGTACTCTGATTCGCATGTTGAATCAGCTACGGTCTCTTGTTTGGAACTTTTCCAAGTCACTGCTCCTCCATTAAGGGTAAAGACCCAGCCCGACTGTGAACGGTAGTTGTCCCTGTCGGTCTGGAAGTCGGCGTCACTATACCCTCGCACCTTTAATTCATCACTCCCTCCGAAGACTAAGAACCATTCCTTGGTCCTCCGAAGGTACTTAAGTATATTCTTGACTGCAATCCAATGAGCTCTGCTAGGGTTCCCTTGATATCTACTGACCATGCTCAAAGCAAAGGCCACATCAGGGCGAGTACAAGTCATAGAATACATGATTGAGCCAACTGCGGAAACGTAGGGTACTCGGCTCATCTCAGCTATCTCGGCTTCGGTACTCTGACTTTGAGTCTTACTCAACTTGGCATTACTCTGTATTGGTAGTTCTCCCTTTTTCGAGTTTTCCATACTAAAACGTTTTAGTACCTTATCTAAGTAAGTATTATGACTAAGTCCTATTAGTCTCTTACTTCTTTCTCTCACTATCCTTATTCCCAAAATATAGGAAGCCTCTTTGAGGTCCTTCATAGCGAAGCACTTCCCGAGCCAGGATTTAACCTCCTGCAAAGTTGTGACGTCGTTTCCTATGAGCAGTATGTCATCAACATACAAAACGAGGAAGCTAACTATACTCCCACTGGCCTTGACATATACACATGGTTCATCTTCACTTCGTACAAATCCAAACTCTTTGACTTTCTCATCGAAGCAAAGATTCCATCTACGAAACGCTTGCTTAAGTCCATAAATAGAGTTTTCAAGCTTTCACACTCTATTAGGATGCTTCGGATTGACAAAACCCTCTGGCTGAGCCATGTAAACATCCTCAGGCAACTTCCCATTAAGGAAAGAGGTCTTGACATCCATCTGCCATATCTCATAATCATGAAATGCAGCAATGGCTAGCATCACCCTAATAGATTTTATCTTAGCAACTGGTGAGAAGGTCTCATCATAGTCAACTCCGGGAGTTTGAGTAAAGCCCTTCGCCACTAGTCGTGCCTTATATGTGTGTACATTCCCATCCACGTCGGTCTTCTTCTTGAAGATCCATTTGCACCCAACTGTCTTACGTCCGGGCACATTGTCAACCAAATTCCAAACTTGGTTGTCATACATGGACTGAATCCCGCTGTCCATCACCTCTTTCCATTTTACAGACTCTGGGCCTTCCATGGCTTCCTTATAGCTATTAGGTTCATCTAGATTTATTAGTGTATCATCACTAATATATGTATCCCCTTCGGTAGTAATATGAAAACCATAAAACTGGGGTTGAACTCTAACTCTTTCGGAAAGTCTAAGAGGTAAGGACTCGTCAATCGGTTCAACCGGAGTTTCCTCCTCGGGTTGAGCGCCAGTGTTAGAGGTTCCTTCATCGCTCAACTCTTGAATCTCTTCAAGATCGATTTGCCTCCCACTGTCTCCTTGGCTTATGAGTTCTCGCTCTCGGAAAACCCCTCTCCTCGCAACAAAGACAACATTGTCACTTGGTCTATAGAAGAGATATCCAAAGGATTTCTGTGGGTAGCCGATGAAAATACATCGCTCACTTCTAGGTTCGAGCTTGTCGTGAGTCTCTCGTCTTACGAAAACCTCATATCCCCAAACCTTGATATGTGCCAACGAGGGAGCTTTCCCTGTCCACATCTAGTGAGGTGTTTTGGCAACCTTCTTTGTAGGGACTCGGTTATGGATATGAGCGGCAGTCTCTAAGGCATACCCCCAGAATGAGATAGGTAGTGAAGCACGACTCATCATAGAACGAACCATGTCTAACAGGGTTCGATTACGCCTTTCTGCCACACCATTCAACTGCGGTGTCCTAGGTGGCGTCAATTGCGAAACTATTCTGCATTCCTTGAGATAGTTGTGGAATTCAAGACTTAGGTACTCTCCTCCTTGATTGGATCGAAGCATCTTGATTTTCCTTCCCAATTGATTCTCCACTTCATGTTTGAATTCTTTGAACTTTTCAAACGTTTCTGAATTATGCTTGATTAAGTAGATATACCCATATCTACTATAATCATCAGTGAAAGTCACGTAGAAGCGGTTCCCATCCTTTGTGGTATATCTAAAGGGCCCACACACGTCGGTGTGTATGAGATCCAATAAACCCTCACCCCTCTCACAAGTGCCAGTGAAGGGTGACTTGGTCATCTTTCCAAGTAAACAAGATTCGCATGTGTCATATTCCCTAAGGTCGAATGACTCCAACAATCCATCCTTTTGGAGTTGGGCTATGCGCTTCTTGTTGACATGTCCAAGACGACAATGCCACAAGGATGCTCTATCCATACTATTGGAGGAATCCATACACAACATATCATTTCCTAGGTTATCTACAACCATAACAGTTTCATAAATTCCATTACAAGGAATTGCTTCAAAATACAAAACACCATTTAGATAAGCATAAATCGAACCATTCTGATTATTAAACGAATATCTAAATCCTTGTTTAAACAAACCATGAAAAGAAATGATGTTTCTTGCCATATCTAGCAAGTAGCAACAATTATTTAAATCTAAATTCAATCCATTACTAAGCACTAAAGAATACACTCCAATCTTTGTAACAGGCGACGATCTTCTGTTCCCCATGATTAGATTTATTCTTCCAAGATCCACATCCCTATTTCTTCCTAGTCCCTGCAAATCAGAACAAATGTGGTAACCACACCCTGTATCAAGAACCCAAGAAATATCATGGGATGAATCATTAGATTTAATTGTGTATATACCTGCAAAAGATGGCTTGATCTTTCCATCCTTGATGGCTTGCAGATATTCCGGGCAGCTTCTCTTCTAATACCCTATTTTGTGGCAATGATGGCACTCTGCCTCTTTTGGGTTAGGGTTAGGCTTAAAAGGATCAACCTTGGTCCCACTAGAAGAGGAACCATATTGGGACTTTCCTTTGCGGTGGTTCTTCAAAGAAGCCTTCCTCTTCTTACCCCTTCCCTGCCCAATAGCCAAAACAGGAGCAGCAGACAGATTAGGAGTTGGTGCAACAGACTTGTCCTTAAGGTTGCTCTCAGCAGTCCTTAGGAGCCCTTGGAGTTTGCTTAGGGTGACCTCTTCCTTGTTCATGTGGTAGGTCATCCTAAATTGGTTGTAGCATGAGGGCAAGGAGTGGAGAACAATGTCGATATCCAAATCTTCCCCAAAGTTGACATTCAACTTACGAAGACGATCGACATACCTTTTCATCTTTTGCAAGTGCACGGTTAGAGACTCTCCACTTCCCATTTTAGCAGTGATCATATTCGTTATGATCTCATAGGGCTCTTTCCTCGCGCTTTGGTGATATCGCTCCATCAAGTCTAGATGCATCTCATAAGGATACATGTCCTCATAGGACTTTTGGAATTCGGGGTTCATTGTGGCTATCATGATGCAATGGACTTTCATTGCATCACGTTCATGGGTCTCAAAGATAGCCATTCCTTCGGGAGTAGCAGTTTCTGGATTGATCTTCTCGAGCTTCTCATCGAGAACATACTCCTTGTCCTCGTAACGCGCGATTGTGCGAATGTATCTTATCCATTCGCTAAAGTTCGATCCATTGAAAGTCACTTTTTGACAAAGGCTCATTAGTGTGAATGAGCTAGCAGCAGCGTTGTTTGCGTTAGACATCTACAAATAGAAAGGAAGAAAGTTGATTAGAGTGAATTCCCTAATTAACACCCAAAATGGAAATTTAGGGCTAGGATCCAACAACATTATTTACACATTAGAAAAGGGATATCGTAATCCAACATGCAAATAATTTGGAGGTAAGTGAATGACGATTCACTAATTCTTCACCATGAAAAACACAAGCTTTAAGTTTTAAATGTATTGAGAATTCCTAGATTTTTGAGATTTATTGAACTTCTCAATGGCATGTTTAAATCTCGACATGCCCCTATAGTTTGTGACTGGGATACTGAGGATCACAAAGCGGGTGTGAATAACCATGCAAATCTACATGGTGCCTTCATTGTTACAATCACCTATTTGATGTGTCGGTAAACCACGTAAGCTCCACCGAACTATGACAAAAAATGAATCACCTTTTGCCACCTTTGCTTAGAACCAATTAGTGTGTCGGTTAACCACACACGCTCCACTAACATCTAAAAGGGTGCAAAGTGTAATTTTATGGGATTGCATCAATTCACTTTTCCTAAAGTAACTAAGATTGGGAATTTTATAAAATAGTTTAGTTACTTTAAATAGATTTGTTATACTTATTAATGAGAAGAGGTTTGCCTTATCCTACCCGTTCGGCTAACGACCCTCCACCAGTCAAGCAAGCGGTGGGTGTGAGTGTACACCCATTAAGCGCCATTTTATAGGCATCAACCTTATACCCACCTTATAGACTGGCTTCGTGAATGAGGCCTACTAACGGTAAGTTATCCAAGACTATAAACCCTAGATCTAGAATATGATAACCAATATAACATATAATTAGGGTTTAAGATATTACCTTGATTGTTATGTAGCAATAACAATCCTAAATCTCATTGTATTGACTTTAGAAGGCTTAGAGTCACAATTGTCACTCCTCTAATGGTTCACAAACACCATAAGCAAGAGGATGAAGAGGAGAAAGGATGGAGGCTGCCCAAAAACGTGTGAAACCCTAGGAGAAGTCTTAGCCACGTTTTTGGTCATAAGGGATCTCTTTATATTGGAGGCAATTAGGGTTATCTAACAAGGAAACCCTAATTTGGATGCTTAAGCCCTAAGCAACCCATGGACCCCTTTCCTTAAGGCCTTGGACGATTTCATATGGGCTTCCCCCATAGAATTCGTCCACCTTATAATAAAAGGCAATCCATGGCCCAAATTGCAATTATCTTATAATTACAATTCCAGTCCCTTAAGTTTAATTAATCTCTTTTAGTTACAAAACTAATTACTAATTAATTCTTGACTAATATTAATTAAAAAAATATTATTTCTCCTTTAATATATTATTCCCATAATATATTAATAAATCATATTTAATCCTTTCTCTCCATAATTCATCCTATCAAGTTGCTTTGGTGAAGGCAACCCAAAAGGACCATGCACCATCGGGTCAAGTACATACCAAAATAGTTGTGGACTTAGACACTAATCCAACAGTCTCCCACTTGGATAAGTCTAATAACTATTCTGCGTATGACTTTAGATCCTGATCTACAATCGTAGCTTTCCAAAGCCGCTGTCAACTCTGATCCTATCAGATACGCGTGTCCTTAGATAAGGGATCATATATTCCTCCATTCTAGATATCGTATGAGACATGATTTCAAATCATTCTCTTTGTACTATTTCTCGATTTCCGATTTATGACGACTGACTAATTGAACAAATCAAATTAGCCCTAGCCCGGCCGAGCATTTACGTTTGTCATCACTAAATCATCGAGGGGCCCAAAGATATCGCTTTTATCCTACTTTGGATAAAAGGAACGGATAAACTTTGATACAATGCTTGCTTGTACTCACTCACCGAATTACACTCAACAATATGTTTTATAACACCAAGTTACTAGTGCGTTTACATATCATCAATGTGCAACCGATTTGCAAGATACAACTCACACATCTCGGTTTCAAGAATATAAGATGTTATCGTCTCACCAATCACTCGCGATACAATCCATGGAGTGATCCAAGTGAGCGTGGGTTTAATCCAATGCTCAAATCATATTCATAAGCACTCATGAACGTTGCAGCAAACATTTTCTTATGTCTAATGCTCTTTAGACAATCCACACACCAATTCACGACAATCTTCTTTCATATCTACTTCCAACATATGAACGACTGTTGTCCGTTCGAATAATTCGATTATTCTTAATAAACTCAATTATTCTGGAAGTCAAAACATGCAAAGTGAAACACAAGAATAATACTAATCCCATATGGCCTCAACCCTTTGAGCATAAATAAAACTCCTTTTATTTATCACCATATCGATTACTCATTATTTGTCGTTTCGGGTAATCAACTTCTTACTTGAATTATTACACTTGTCCTATGCTCTTAGCATGCACACAATGTTTACCTATGGTTCTTACTTTGTGAAATGGATCAAATTTAGAACATTTCCAATCACTCTCATTTCACAACTCCTAATCCCTTTTCATAAGTGTGAGAATATCAAATTCTTGTTACTTATAAAATATGCTAGATTCTAACATTCTATGCAATGATCCTTTCGTAATGTCACTACACCAAAGTCACAAAGACTATTGCCAATGATATTACAAAGTCCTCTATTGGACATTGTTACAAGACAATTCCTTAGATATGATGTCTCTCACTCAAAGTACATTCCTTTGAACATCCTTTTGCATAAAAGTTTCAAATCTAGACATAGATTTTCAATATTCAATTCCCAATATGGACACGTTTCCATATTTTCCATATGACAACTCATTCTTAATAGAATCTTATCTATTCGTAATGATGTTGATATGGTCCATCCAATATGGAAACATTTCCATAATTTCCATATGACAACTCATTCTTAATAGAATCTTTTCTATTCATAATAATGTCAATATGGTCCGTCCAATACCATGCTTCCAACTACTCACAAGCAACCAATCCTCGTCGAACTTTGGATTGTCCTTTGATAGTTGTTTAATTATTTTAGTCAAAACCGATTCTTGTCCTTTTTCCCTCTAAATGCGCTAGACATTTCGAAAATTTTAGAATGGTCAAATATTAAAGCATTTGCAATCGATCCTATACCCGAAGCGTATGGGACACAATGCATAATGTTTTATTTTCTATGTTCTCAAAATTCGAATTGTGAAGAGGAATGCCGTAATCATAATCGAAATTTTAAGAACACACTATGTACCTTTGGCTAAATTTATTAACATTTCTCAACCTAATCCTTTAGATTTGAAATGAAGCATAATATTCTCTCCCTTAATTATAGCAAAACAACTTTACAAACCTTACGACTTTGCAAGGTATAACTCTTGTTTTCTATAATTAATATTGCCAACTCGCAATACTTTGCTTAATAATCATACAATCATAACATTATGCTCCCACTATCATGATGATTATTATAAACATAACACTTATGCTTCCACTAGCTTCGACATGTATTCAGAAACAGCTTAACTTTCAAAAAAACAATACTTATTGAATTTCTTAAGTTCATGTTTCTAATACTTAGGTGCTTTGATAATCTTTTATCAATGCTTCTTGAACTTATACACCTTTGCCTTAGATAGTTCATATATGTGTCTAAACAATTAAGACTAATTGCCAAACCTCACAATTCAAATTATGGAAAGGGATACCGTAACCATAATCGAATTTGAGAATGCAATTTTACAATCACTATCTTCTTAAAATCTTTCTTAGTGAAAGCATTTCCTCACAATCATTTTCATGAAGGAGGAAATCTTATGACACTTAGATTTAAACAGTGTATGTGTTCCTATCCATGTGAATTTGTCAAAACCAAAGTTTACGACAAATTCAAACTCATATGGATCGAACTTTCTTGATCTCGATTTCTTGCCTTCATGGTAGCACAGCTGCCCACCATGTCTTCCAAGTAGTTAAGCAACTCACCTTTTCTTATCAATGTACTTTCCATTGATCAAGGTACCTGCCTTTTATGCGTTCAAGTGAGAACTCATAGGACTCACATGCATAATTAACTCAATTTGATTGGCACAGAAACAAAAAATAATGTCAACACGATAGGTTGTAAACCTCAACTCGTGTGCTAGTGATGATCGATAAGGTTTATTTGATTTGTTCTTGAAACCTTTCAAGACCATTAAGACTCCCACTGACTCCTTGACATATAAGATTCTCTTGTCAAAACATTTCTTGACAAACAAATATTCAAGAGTTAGTGTAGCTTTTATCAAAACTTTTCATAAATTGGTCCTAGTTGGTCTTTGTCTTATCCAAGACATCACAACTTTCCACATTTGATAAATGTTATAAACCTTCTTAATACTTTTCCACTCAATGTCATAATCTTAACTCTAAGACTTGTTGTGGAACGAAGTATGATTGGCTTCTTGATTTAACCATTTCTTCAATTCTTGATTCCTCTTCTTAGACATACAATTGTACTAAGACTCACTTAGAGGATTAATTGAGATATGGTTCTTAATCATTAAGACTTATCATAAAGCATAAAAGCTACTCTCCCTTCTTCTTAGAATGGAGAAACTTTTATCTTTCTGCCTACTTGATTCTTCTTATTCGTTCTACTATTGATTTAAACCTTTTTCAATCAATCTAGAATTACACTTAATCTTGTAAGTATAATCACATTTACTAAACCTTTAGTAAATCATGACGAATATCATTGTTACTCTTATGGTGTACTTGATTAACATGCAACTTTGTGTGCTCCATCTCCTAGTCCTTCACTTGACACTTTGTCAATGAATTAGTCTAATTTCCAAATATGAAATTTCTCATTCATCGTGCAACCAAGTTGCATGATTCCAAGTTTCTGTCCAATTGAATCTTGGGCGATGAGAAACTCTCCCTATTTGGTAAACTCTCGACTTTCCATAACATAATAAGAACCAAATCCATTATTGCTAATAATAGAAACATTCAAACATCAATTTTTCATATACGCCATTGCAAAGATAAATAAATAATATAAAAGCAAAATTTATTTTATTGCGGAAAAATTTTGTCCTTACAATGCAATTCATCGAAAAACTATGCTAATACATCTTTCTTAGCTATCTAATTCTAACTCTAAGTAGTAGCTCAAGAATCTAATCTTCAAGTAATGCGATCGACATCCATTTCTTCACGGTTAGATTCTGCTCACTTCTTCCCTTAAGCTTCCTTTCTTTTCTTCGATCCTACAAAACATCAATTGTAATCTTATCACATTATGTATTAAGAATCTAGAATAGAAGCTTAAAAGAGTTAGTCAATGGATTTTACCTAGAGCAGAGCCATACGTTTTGACTCTCCCATCTCTTAGATCTCTTAGGTAAATAGGGCAGCTTCGTCTCCAATGCCCTTTCTTTTGGCAATAAAAGCAAATTGACTCTTTTGGAACATGACATGGAACTACTTCAGACATAGCCTTTCTCTTATGATCAAACCTTTCGATCATAGCATGTCTTTTGTTGCCATCGTCTATATCCATAGAGGTCTTGAAGGCAGATTCACCAATCAACTTTGCTTTTCTATTGCGCCAAACCATTGCCGATTCAGCAGCAATAAGCATATAGGTGAGATCTATAAGGGTCACGTCGCGGTTCATCATATATTACTCTCTTATGAACTCACTATATGAGTTAGGAAGTGACTGAAGAACCCAATCAACAGCCATTTCCTCACAGACAACGGATCCCAACATTCTTAACCTATCAATGTGTGACTTCATCCCTAGGACGTGTGCACACACCGACTTTCCTTCTTTATGTTTACTTGCCAAAAGGGCTTGAGTGATCTTAAACTTTTCAAGCCTTTGAACTTGTGGGTTAGGGAGAATAATTGGAGGAGGAGGAGGAAGTGAAGTATGATCTCTTGTTCCTCGATCGAATCGTGGAATATCATCTTCATGTGGAATGCTTGTTCCACGGGATTTGAGAAGACCATAGTTGTCGAACTTTGACATCTACAAAACGGGAGAAAACGAATTCAAGTTAGTTGATTGATTGAGTCCTTAGTAAATCACCCAAATGAGATACTAAGGCTAGGAACCAACACAATATTCTACAACTCGGGAGAGGGATGTCGTAACCCAAATTGCAGAACATTTGAAGGTAAGTGAATGACGATTCACTAATTTCCACCATGAAAAAACGAAAAAAAAAAAGGAAATTTAAGTTTTAAATCTATGAAAACTCCTAGATCCTTTGAGATTCATTGAATCATTTCAATGACATGTTTAAATCTCGATATGCCCCTCTTGTTTGTGACTGGGATGCCGAGGATCACAAAGCGGGTGTGAATAACCATGAAAACTTACATGGTGCCCTCACATGTTACTGTCACCTATTCGATGTGCCGGTAAACCACACACGCTCCACCGAACTATGACAAACATTGAGTCACCCTTTGCTACCTTTGCTTAGAACCATTTAGTGTGCCGGTAAACCACACACGCTCCACTAACGTCTTTGTATGGGTACAAAGTGTAATTTCATGGAATTGCATCAATTCACTTTGCCTAAGTAACTAAGATTGGGAATTTGAAAGACATTTAGTTACTTTAGTAATTCATTATACTTATAATGGAAGGTTTCTTCCTATCCTACCCGTTCGGCTAACGGCCCTCCACTAGTCAAGAGTGCGGTGGGTAAGAGTGGATACCCATTCAATCGCCATTTTATAGGCAATTTCCTTAAACACCCCTTATAAACCAGCGTCATGAATGAGACCTACTAACGGTAAGACTGACTTTTACTCATATTGTGACAACCCGATATTTCGAGTCAATGTAATGTAAAACCAATCAAATTTAGGTCAAAATGTAACCTTCCTAAAATCTTATTCGGATTAAATAAAGTAGTAGGAATCATATCAAGGTTTGCGTACATAAAAAGAACGTCCAAATCTGACTTCGGATGAGGAAGTTATGAATTTTTGAAGAAATTCCTTAATCACGTCATTTTAATAAATAAATAATAAAAATAATTTCGGAATTTGCCAACGGAATCTAAATGAAAGTTGTAGATCATGGTCTCACCTTCGCGTGGATATAAAGAACGTCAAAAACGGAGTTCGTATGAAGGAGATATGAATTTTTGAAGCTTATTTATAATAAATATAAATTTAATTATAAATTCCCGGTAATATCCGAAGGGGAGTCATCGGATTGGACCGAAGTACGCCCTGCGTACCTTCGTACGCCCCGCGTACTGAGATCGAGGGTCTCGGATCGTCCACGTCGCACTATCCGAAGAATTCTAAACCGTCCGACCCGTCCGAAGCTCCGACCCGTCCGACCCGCTGTCCCGTCCGACCCGCTGTCCCATCCGACCCGCGTACCCAGCAACCCGTCCCATCCGACCCGCGTACCCAGCAACCTGTCCCATCCGAACCGAGGCAGTCGAGGCTTCGGTCATGCATGACGTACGCGTACGCGCTGCGTACGAGCGTACGCCCCGCGTTCGGAGGCGGTTCAGCCTTCCTATAAATAGAATGCGAGGCTTTCCGAAAATTTTGCTCACTTCTCTCTTTTCTCTCACGATCTTGCCTCGTTTTCCGTGCCCGTTGTAACCCGAAGCTCTAGTCTTTTTGCTCAAGTCCCGAGGGTTGATTTTACTCCCGAGATTCCCGAGAATCCCGAGAAAAATCCGTTTTCCGAGACGAAACTCTGCCCGGTTTGCCATCTCGCTTTCTTCAATCAATCAAGTGAGTTTCATACCCCTTAATCAACCTTTTAAATATTCTAAATGCTTTTATATGCTTTCAAAGGGGGGGATACAAGTTAAATACTTATAGTTATTGTTTCAATCACATGTGATTGCAGTAATCAAATGTGATTAATAACTAGGGAAACCAGTGATTTTACCACTATTCAAACTATCTATCAAACTGTTTTACTTCTAAATGTTTTCCAAACCCATTTACTTTCCGAATTTACACTGCAACTGTGATTTAAACAAATGTTCCTTATACTTAAATAGTTTTAATCAAATCTACTCCTTCAAATTGTTTTATAGATTGACATCAAGTCAATCTTTCTTTAAAAATAATACTTATGTTTCAAATGTCTTATAAATACTTATTTATGTTTTTATATTATAAATTGCATGCCCATATATGTATAGACGTATAAATAATGTTTAAAGGGCTTAGGAAGGCCATCCACCCTATTTCCTTTTCCTCGATATGGATGTGGTCTGGTGGGATTTTGGGTGACCATCCGAAGGTCGTTTCCATGTTAATTATATATCAAATATACATATATAGACATAAAAGTACTTCCATAATCTTACGTACTAGACGCACTGTTAACAAGTTACCATCGGGGTAACACAGAATCATACTATTACAACTGCTAGATCAATGAGTCAGTTCATTCATGAGTCTATACTAGGAGGAGAATATATACAACTATACTATGAGAACATATACAACTATACTAGAACAAGAAACATTTCATCACATATGCAAGAATACGATAACAAATGTGATCCATTGTATCAGAGCATGCCTTAAATGTCATGGCCCGAGTTGTAGCCAGAATTCTCTTGGAGGGAGAGCGTTGAGTTTGCGTATAGATCTATACTGGATTGACTATCCTACACCTTGCTGCTAGCTACAACCGGACCTGCAGGTCTGCGGGTGCCAAACGTCATTCCGTTATTACGACCGTTCTTGATGTCGTTGTTATCAGTCGATAGTATGGTGCAATTATCACATTATACCTTAATATAAATCCGGTTTAAGGTAGTAGTAATTAGTACAACAGTAGTTCTTATTATACAAAGCTACAGTACTACAATGATTTACCCATTACATATTTTGGTGATAATCTCACTTAAGCATTAATGTACAAACTATATTTTATCAAATGATAGTTATACTTGGGTAATTACACACTTTTACAACAGACGAGTTTACAAAACAGTTAAGCCTTGGTAGAAGGTTACTTTTATAGAAAATATAGGATTTTCTGAGAGATTCAAACTTATACATTGAGACAGGTTCAAACGTTTTTGACAACAAACATTGACACTAAAATACTTATGAACTCACCAGCTTAATGCTGATAAACTCTTTCAAAATAACTTGTATTCTCAGGTCATCAGTAGTCAGGTACCGATGCCAACTTTTGAGATGATGGAGCGTACTCAAGACTCATCATTTTATTATTTTGATTTACGTTATATTTTTGGTGTCTAAAACTGTACAGAACACGCATGTATTAAATTTATATATTTAATGCAATGGATGATGTTGTTTACCTATTTACATTTACTGTGTTGCGATTACCTTACATGGCGTCCTTCGCCCCAGAACGTTTCCGCCATTCTTGGTTTTGGGGTGTGACAGATTGGTATCAGAGCATTGTTTATAGTGAATTGAGTATATCAACCCATAAAAGATATACTAAACTATAAACCCATTAGGGATTAAAACTCTGACCAAGAGTCTATACTCTAAATAATAAAATATTTAACTAAGTATACTAGTCTGCATTCATACTAAAATAAGTGTCACAATGAGAAGAACAAAAGTATTACGATTGTTAAATATCACAAGTGAGCTCGGGGATGTATGGTCAGTCTTGGGAATGGCATAGCCTGATCAACTATGCTGGTCCTAGGAGTGATTAGCACATGCCTTAGAATGGTTGTGATAGGTTAACAAGTCTAAAAACTTACCAACAATACCACAAGAAGATCAATAGAACTTAAACTTAAAATACTATAGGAGTATTTTGTGCTACTAGTTACATGTATACTATATTCTTATACCTCTATTCTCGCGTAGATCTTGATGGCTAGATATCCATCATGGCGACCCGTACTTTCCCAATGAAGGCAATGCCGGGTGGATTGATGAAGAGCCCGAAGTTGATCATCCAATCCCTTTGGATGATCACCTCGCAGAAGGCTTTTCAGATGGATCCGACTCCGAGCCTGAAGTCAACAACCTACCGATTGTAGGTCAAGCCCCGAACAACAACCCTCGACCAGCGTTTCCAGGTCCTACTCCCTTGTGGGCAAACAACCTAAACCGCTAGAGTGATGATCAGGGTCAACCCTTACCATACTTTGGGGACCGAACCTTTTACAACGTCAGTGATGGTGGCTCTACTGACCGAGCTCTGCCTGTCATTATCCGCAGAATAGCTCGTATTGTCGAGCAAGGTGGAGCAGCCATCGACCGGGTCATAGAGATTGATGCCGACTCAGGTGTCAACACAGTCAGCATCCACCGTCTTGAAGAAGACATGGAACGGACCCGGAGGATCAATAAAACCCTGCAG
The DNA here is from genome assembly GCF_002870075.4 of Lactuca sativa. NCBI lineage: Eukaryota > Viridiplantae > Streptophyta > Magnoliopsida > Asterales > Asteraceae > Lactuca > Lactuca sativa. The sequence goes on from NC_056627.2 coordinate 215,311,625, forward strand.
TAGCAGTGGCTGCCTCACGAGCTGAAATATTGGAACTTCGAGCTCGTCAGAGGACTCAGGATCGACACATTCAAGAGGTGTTTCGTTAAGTGTCCGACCGCAGTACTCGCCCGGGATTTTCCCATCGCCGTTGGTTGATGTCTAGTACATCTCCGTCTTTTAATTAAAAGATAGCCTTTAACATCTGTGCTCCAAGTAGCACTTGTGTGTATTATGTTTCTAACCTTCCGTACTCAAATTTGAAATCTAAGAACTGTCAAACTTTTCTATATGGTATGATGTATGACCTACTGTTAGGTCGATTTTCCCTGAACTTATTACATCAGTAATGCCAGTATTTTTGAGATCTATCTATCTGGGAAAATCTATACACTTGTGCTTTCCTTCTAATATTTCTTATTGTGGTTTCAAGCACTCTTTCAACTGTTGGACTATGTTTAGTTAGTCCATGTGTCACTCTCACGTTGCCTACAAATTGATTCTTACCATCTTTCTTATCTTTATAAACTTATAGCTGAAGGATGCCTCCTCGCAAGTCTCCCAGGAATAGGAATAATCCTGCGCCTCCACCACCTCCTCCGCCTCCGGTCGTCGATACCATAGCCCTGAATGTTGTCGTAGCTGCAGCAGTGGCAACTGCCATGGCTCAGTATCACTCTTCTGATGCCAGCAGAGGTGGAACCCCTGTGGAATCTATCCCGATCGAAATCCCTGTGCGCTCAAGGGAGTGCTCTTACAAGGATTTTACAAACTGCAAGTCGAAGCCTTTCTATGGCACCGGCGGAGTCATTGCTCTCTCACAATGGTTTGAGAAGACTGAATCAGTCTTCGAAATCTGTTCATGCCCTGCTGCGTGCAAAGTGAAATATGCCGCATGCACCTTTGAGGGTAAAGCCCTAACGTGGTGGAACGGCCACGTCAAAGCCCTAACTCTCGTCGTGGCTAACGACATGGGCTTGGAAACAATGAAAGACCTCATGACTGAGGAATACTGCCCGAGGGGCGAGATCCAGAAACTGGAGCAGGAACTCCGGAACCTGTCGATGAAGGGCACCAATGTGGTCGCTTATACTGCCCGATTCAGCGAGCTGGTGGCCCTCTGCCCCAATATGGTTCCCACTGAGGGGAAGAAGATCGAGAGGTACATATGGGGGCTAGTGCCTCCGTATCAGGGGAATGTGCTAGCGTCAAACCCCGCTACCTTCGACAGTGCCAAACGATTGGCACAACGACTCATTGACCATGGAGTCAAAACCCTTGCAACCACAACCACCCTAGCCATCCCGGAACCCTCCAAACCCGCCGATACTAAGCGGAAATTCTGGGATGAAAGGAAGAAGCATCAGGCTGCCAAAAAGCAGCAATTGGTGGCAATTCATGCCGCAGTAACCCCTACTGCTGCTACTACTGCTCCGGTGAGTCGGTATGCTGGAAGCTCGCCCAAGTGCAACAAATGCAGCTACCACCACAACGGCCCCTGCCGTGAAATGCAGCGCTCTAACTGCAACAGGAAAGGACACACCGTCCGATTCTGTAAGTTCCCGGCAGAACCTATCAACCAAGTCCAAAATTTAAATTCCAAAACTTGAGGGCAAGTTTTGAAACCTTTTTCAAAACATTAGGGTTTTAACTATTTAAATTTCAAAACAACAAAACTTTTGGGGTTTAAATTTAAACTATAAAACCTAAAGGGATTAATTTGAAACTATTCCAAACTTTGTCAAGAATATTCTAGATCACATAATTCAAATAAGGCAATTAACTATAATTGGTGGTTATCTAATTAGATCTAGTTCAAATTCTTGCAAGATAATGATCAAATAATTTCCATAACTTAACATATATGAAATAAGGTAACAATTTTCTAATTAGATGACCAAAATCTTTTATTTTGACAAGGATAATCATAAGGGATTAACAAAATTCGAATTTTATTAAGTTTAAACAATTATAGCAATTATCCTAAGTCAAAATATGTAAAAATCCCGAAAATCCGCCTGTCTGACAGCTAACCTCGTCGAGTCCCCTTATGGACTCGCCGAGTAGGGGCCTACTCGCCAAGTCCACCATGGGACTCGCCGAGTACATCAGGCAGGAGGCAAAAAATGATTTTTTCAAGCATGAACAAATTAACAAGGCATCAATACAATAGAAACCAATCAAGTCTCCGATACCACTGATGGTTTTTGGTCCTAAGAACATCCTATGTGCTCATACAAACCCTAATGCTTGGATCTAGGTTTCTCTATTGTACATGAAAGTTATCCAAGACTATAAACCCTAGATCTAGAATATGATAACCAATATAACATATAATTAGGGTTTAAGATATTACCTTGATTGTTATGTAGCAATAACAATCCCAAATCTCCTTGTATTGACTTTAGAAAGCTTAGAGTCACAATTGTCACTCCTCTAATGGTTCACAAACACCATAAGCAAGAGGATGAAGAGGAGAAAGGATGGAAGCTGCCCAAAAACGTGTGAAACCTTAGGAGAAGTCTTAGCCACGTTTTTGGTCATAAGGGATCTCTTTATATAGGAGGCAATTAGGGTTATCTAACAAGGAAACCCTAATTTGGATGCTTAAGCCCTAAGCAACCAATGGACCCCTTTCCTTAAGGCCTTGGACGATTTCATATGGGCTTCCCCCATAGAATTCGTCCACCTTATAATAAAAGGAAATCCATGGCCCAAATTGCAATTATCTTATAATTACAATTCCAGTCCCTTAAGTTTAATTAATCTCTTTTAGTTACAAAACTAATTACTAATTAATTCTTGACTAATATTAATTAAACAATATGATTTCTCCTTTAATATATTATTCCCATAATATATTAATAAATCATATTTAATCCTTTCTCTCCATAATTCATCCTATCAAGTTGCTTTGGTGAAGGCAACACAAAAGGACCATGCACCATCGGGTCAAGTACATACCAAAATAGTTATGGACTTAGACACTAATCCAACAAACAATACCTTGGATTACTTGCTTGATACTTCTTCTTCTTGGAGCTTAGAGTCACAACTGTCACTCCTCTAATAGCTTACAAACACCAACTAGCAAGAAGATGATTTGAGAGAGAGAGAGAGAGAGGAGGGTGAGAAATCAGCCCTAAGGTTTCTTGCCTTGCATGAGTGGCGATTTCCTTCACCCTAGGGGTTTATTTATACTATGAGCTCCTAGGGTTTCACCTTAAACCCTAATTGGATAACTTAGCCTCAAAGCAATCCAAAGATCCTTCTAGATAAGGCCTTGGACGATTTTAAGGTTCCCAAACCATAAATTTCGTCCACCCTCATATTTATAAGGATACATAGCCCAAAACACAACTATCACACATTTGACAGTTTATGCCCCTTTATTCAATTAACCTCTTTAAGTCACCAAATTAATTCTTAATTAATATATGACTTATATTAATCAAATAACATTATTAATCCTTTAATATATTATTCTCATAATATTTTAACAAAAATATTTCTTCTCCCTTAACAAATTATCCTGTCAAGTTGCTATGGTGAAGGCAACCCAAAAGGACCATGCACAATCGGGTCAAGTACTTACCAAATATAGTTACAGCCTTAGACACTAATCCAATAGTGCTGTCAAAACCAAGTAGGAGCGTGGTCTAGTTGTGTGTGTGACCGTTGAGATTCCTTATGATTGGTTCATTTTCCTGTGGGTTAGTATAGCGGCAGTAGGCTGAGTAGATCTAGGACTGGTCAAATTTGTGGATTTCAGTTGGCATAGTTGACAGAAAGGATGGTTTAGTTTTGTCAGCAGGATTTTGTAAAGATTTCTCACTAATGCGTTAGTATGTGAGGTTGGCAGCTATAATGTTGGGTGAAGTTCCTACTTCAGATATAGATGAGCAATGCAAGGCTGGGAGACCTTGGACGGGTTAGGCTGGAAGTCTCATGAAGCATAAATGACAATAGTGTGGCTTGGTTTACCTAAGGGTTGTTCGCAATTTCGGGACCTGAAGGTCCTGGTCTGAAAATTAAGTTCTTCTCTTGCAGATTATTGATGTTATGGGGAATTTTTTATCATCAGGCTGCTTTTTCCTTGTAAGGTCTCTAGAGGTATTGAGAAGTAATCGATGATGATGAGGTGTTGTAGTAGTTATGTCTCAGACCATCAGAGTCTATGCTAAAATTTTCTTATGAGCCTAGCTTGGGGATCTTGAAGATTATTTGTGCGAGTATTGGCTTTCAAGCAATACCAGACTACGTTAGAGGAGTTGGGTGGGAAGGACCCTCAAAGGGAAATTTCTATTATGGTAGTGAGAAGAGGTTTCGGGGACGAAATAGAATTTAAGTGGGGGAGAATTATAACACCCGGTTTTCCGGATCGGTTCGATTTAAGGTATCAAGGAGTCAAGGATTGGTTTTTGGGTAAAACCCAGACTCGCGACAAGAGCCTTAGAGAGGTCATGACGTGAGAAACAATCAATTAAGATTATGATTTAAGCTGAGCTCACAACGTGAGAATTTGGAGCTCACAATGTGAGATATGCTGAAGCCCAAACCCATGATCTTTTAGGGTTTGACATCATTTTAGGGTTTCTAAACAGTCTCCTTTATCCCTAAACTCAGTTAAATCCTAACACTAGCCTCTCTCTCTGTGTTTCTTGACCGTTTGGTGGAGTTTTGGTGGTTTGAAGAGGAAGATATCACCATAGAAGCATTGTTTTTTCAGTTTGGATGTTTCATTTTCAACCCTTAGCTACACTTATGGACCAATGTGAGTAACCAAGATCCAACATTTATGTTTCCTTGTTTCTAGATCTAATGTTTTATGCATATTTATCCAAGATCTTAAGAGTAAGATTGTTGGGACTCTATAAAGTTAGCAATTTTATGGGTCCTTAGGGCCCCTTAATGCTTATATGTCATGGATCTGATGTTTGGACGATGTTTGAGTCCATGCATGAGTAATTACTTCCTTTTCTTCATAAATGACCTAGTTTGAGATCAAGTCTTGTATTGGACATGCAAGAACTTAAAGCATCGATTTTTATGATCTTAGGAGTGTTAGGAACCCTCATGGAAAAGATGGAGTAGTGGCTTAATGGATTATGAGGTTTTTGGATCGAATTGGTACTCGGACGGATCCCACGACGTGAGGATTATTACTGTTATGTCATGAGGAGTGAGATACCCAAGTATTTTGTCCTAAAGTGGCTCACGACGTAAGCTATAGATGGTCACGTCATGAGGGTCTGTTGACTATTGACTTTCATTGACCTTTGACAGTTGAATTTTTTTTACCAAGTTTGACTTTAGGTCAAACTTTAGGATTTTAGGCTATTGATTGAGATTCTATCTGGTTTTGGTGATTTTGGATTCGTGGAGCAAGCAGTGCTTAAAAAGGGATTGTATCCAGTGTTTTAGATTTCTTCGATTCATTTGAGTTTCTCCTCATTGTACCGTGGATCGAACGCACCAATGTCGGCCCACTAGTTTTGGTTATCTTTAATAAAAGGATGCAATAGGGACTGTATATATAGTCATGTAGGATAGACTTAGGATTCTTAATCTAGGCTTTCTTGCCTTTTCCTTGTTTGGATATGGCTCGAGAGTACATACGGTTATGCATTTGCTAGATTATTGGTATTTAGTTTGTTTCTATGTTGTAGAGACATGTTAGATCAATATCCTAGTAGTTGGTATGTTGCTACGCTGTAGTGATCTGTTAGATTTGTATGTTGATAGTTGTTATGTTGCTATGTTGCTATGTTGTAGTGATCTATTAGATTTGTATCCTAGTATTTATGATGTTGTTATTCATTTGTAACATGTAGATCTGTAAGTCTACCTGTACTTGCTGGTTTGCAGCTAGTGGAGTGCCATGGGGGTTGTATGTACTCATGTAGGATAGCCTGAGAACTCGTGATCTAGGCTGTCTTGCCTTTTCCATGTTTGGATGTTGCTCTAAAGTAGGATCATCTGTTCGGGTGGCTATCTCACCTCTGGTTACTTATGGTTACACCTTTCATGGAGGTTAGCTGGTAGCGAGACCATGTGTTATGAGAGGACTAGTTGGCGATAATGAGTTGTATGATTATTGTTTCCTGTATTATGTGCCTACTGGATCCTAATTGTTTATATGTCGACATATAGTAGTAGTGGGTTGAGGATGTCCTACTTTGTGCTATATGCCAAGATACCCGGTGCAAGCCGACTATAAGCCGAAGGCATGGAGGCTTGGGAAGAGTGGTTGGGTTGAGGCGGTAGGCCAACAAACACTGGGTATTCCAGCCCGATGGCTGAGTGGACTCGATGCGTGCTTGTATGTTTATCGTATGGGGTATTTTGGGGGAAACTCACTAATCTTTATGCTTACCCAGTTGTTTATTGTTTCAGGTATCATTGCTGGCTATGGGAAGGCGAAGGAAGGATTGTACACACTCATCAGTAGCATTGAGGATTCTACATTTTCTATGATACTCTGATTTTTAATAAACGTAATTGGGAATAAATGGTTTTCTTAATAATGGATTTATAAATTGGGTAGTTTTACCTAAATAATAATAAAAACAAAAATTTTGGTTGTGAAAAATGGGACGTTACAATAAACATGTCAACAAAAGTCCGAAAAAATGAAATGAACTTAAAACTCTTTTTAATCCACCAATGATCATTTTTCAATCATGGAAATATTAAATCAACCACAGAAAGTAAAGTGTTACAAACTTTGAAGACCTTGATTCTCATGGGAGATGGAAGTTGATAAAGTGATGCATGAAGCTCTAAAGAAGAAGCTCTCTACAAGTATCCAACAAGCATGAGTAAACGACCATAAATGTTAGTCTTCACTTGTGTATATGTTGTTCTTAAGCCTTAGAATTTTATATCAAAATAAACCTAAAATGGAGAAGCAACATAATCATCTAGAGCATGTGCTAAAATTGCAAGACCAAGAGAGGCAAGGAAAGCCTTGTGCTCTCGACAATATAGAAAGAAAAAAAGAGAGGAACATATGAAAACAACTAGCTTTGTTTATGGTCTTTACTCTCCATTATATAATATATTATATAAAATGCTCCAAACTTCCATAAATTCAAGTAATGATGTATGTAAGAGGTATGGAGTGAAAGTGTTTAACCAATAAGAAACCTCTTTCTTAAAGAGAGTGACCTCTGGCTTTGACTATTAACTTGTCAAAGTTGGTTTGTCTATCACTTAACTTCTAACTAACTAGTTATATATAGTAACTAGATGGTTACTCAAAATGCCCAAGTAATTGTACATCATTTATATATTCATACCATATGAATATAACTAGTTATTTTTCTTTATTGTTTTAGTTTCTAGAAACAGTATTTCCTATTATGTTGATAAAATATGATTTTCATAAAATAACGTTTTTTCAATCAAATAAAACTGTTGATAATATTTATTAATAATCAAATTACTTTAATAAATAATTAATTAGTAGTAACTTGTTATAAGATGTGACCCTATAGTATAATATGTCATTAACAAATATCATTGTATAATGACAGTTGGGCATAAAGATCTTTCAGGACGAGATGCACAAATCAAGAAAATGGTCTAAAAATGCACTAAAAGATCGCAAAAAACCATATAACTATGATTTTTCCTAGCTTGGCACATCTAAAATTTTCTTATGTTTTGCAGCATACATTTTTCCTCCTATATACCATATTTCTTGAAGGTTGACATAACTTTAGAATAATGTGAAAATAATGATATAATTAATAACATAGAAAGTGCACATATTTTTAGAGAATGCTATTAATTGTGATAAAAGTAACCTTCATATTATCTCGTCGACAATCATATCATTTTAATTAGCTACTCCACAAAATACATGTAAAACACCTATTTAGTATAACTCTATATAACCAAGAAAAGGAAAGTAGTTTTAGGTTATGAGTATCATCACAAAACTACCAAAATGAATTGAAACCTAGTTCATATGGACATGAACATCCACTATGGGAGGTTCATCAAAATCATAGGAGCCTTCATTAACTTTCCCCTATAGTGACAAGTTGATTACATTGATGACATGGCCTGAAATATGTTTGTTTTGGAATATTGCAGTAAAAAGTGACCTTCAGACCATTCGTGTAGTAATTAATTTACTATTTATATATTTACACTTCATTATAGTATCTTTGCCAATATGACATGAATGGTGCCCAACTTTTCTAAATGTTACTTGATGGAAGAAACATAATGTATATAGAGGGGTAATAGATTTCCCTCAGAGAATTAGAACACACAAGAACGAAACGTAAAGAATTCTCCCTCTGTGTGCCTTAGTCAATTCTCTAAGAACACTATCTAAATCTTTATGTGAAATAATCCATCAATTAAGATATCATAACAGAATCAATGACTTCATTTTCTTTATCAAACATGATTACAAATATTGGTTATCCATCAAGTAAGTATTTCAATCTCTCACATGTTAGATGAATATGTTTTTGAACTGATTAAAAGTGAGTGAAACAAATTGATTTATGAAAATTAACAAACATGTGGTATAAACCATGTTGTGTTTTAATTTAATTTTAACCAATTTATGAACACATGATCTTCATTCTCATTTTTTTTAAACGATTGAACCAGGAACTAAAATTTCAAAGCGATGTTATGATTGCATGAAATTGATCACTAAAAAATTAAACAACATAGTTTTATGATTAGAATCACATAAATTTGTATTCTATACTTTTAACCAAAGGAAAAAAATTATGATCCTTTGTGCTCTTAAATTAAATGGCATGGAGTGTCTAGGACTTAATCATGCTACTTTTAAGAGATAATGACTTAAAAGGATAACGTATTTTTTGATTTGTACACATTTAGTCAGTGAATTTTATTTTTGTCTATATATACCCCTTCAACTTGTTTAACTGTACACATTTAGTCCTTATGACCGGCTACTCCAGGTTAGCCGGTAAAAATGACTTAATAAGGTAATATATTTCTCACTTTTTACACCTTTAGTACTTATAATTTTGTACACATTTAGTCCTTAATATTTTTTTGTTGCAAAATAAGTTATTGTTGTTTTTGTACTCATTTAGTACTTATGAATGATTTCTTTAGGTTTTTCTCACGACATCTTACGTGGGATAGCCATATGGTGGTGAGATAGGTTGAGGTGGTCCTGCTATATGTTATCGGCCAAGATACCTGGTGCGGGCCGACTGTAAGGTGTAGGCACAGAGGCTCGAGAAGAGTGGTTGGGTTAAGGCAACATGCCGATAAACCCTGGGTATTCCAGTCTGATGAGTGATTGGACCTGTTGCATGTTGGCATTCCAGTCTGATAACTGAATGGGCCAAGGTATTCCAATCTAGTGAGTATGGCCTTGTTATGCATTATAATATGTTTGTTGTATCGATTATTTTGGGGAAAACTCAGTAAACCTTGTGCTTACCCAGTTGTTTATGTTTTTAGGTTCTATCATTGATCGTGGGAAGACAAATGCATGATTGTACACACTCATCAACAATATTGAGTATTCGCGTTTCTTATATTACTATGATTTTCGGTAAATGTATTTTTGAATACATGCTTTTTCTTAATAATGGATTTATAATTAGAGACTTTTGACTTATTTAAAATGAAAATCTTTGGTTGTGAAAATAAGACGTTACACATAAACATCAACAGCCCGCACACACTTCATCAATGATTGTTCCATGTAAGATGTCGTGAGAAAAACCTAAGGAAATCATTCATAAGTACTGAATGAGTGAAACACAAAAATTACTTATTTTGAAACAAAAAATATTTAAGGACTAAATGCGTACAAAAATATTAAGGACTAAATGTATACAAAATGAGAAATATATTACCCTGTTAAGTCATTTTTCCCGGCTAACCTGGAGTAACCGGTCATAAGGACTAAATGTGTATAGTTTAACAAGTTTAAAGGGTAAATGTGGACGAAAAAAAACTCAATGACCAAATGTGTATAAATCGAAAAATATATTACCCTTTTAAGTCATTATCCATATTTTTAATCACACATTATCTGAATTCTTTTATTTTTTTTCTTTTATTAAACTTAAGTGTATCACTTTTAATAAATCATAATATATCATTTTGGTGTTAATCTTATATTTGTTAACGGAAAATTTTGAAACTGAAACCAAAAAGGTGAAAAATATCAAAACCGAACCAAAAAGCCTGGAAAACCAAACTGTAAATGGCGCACAGAAAAACCGCGAGACCGGACAAAAAAACCTTTGCCAAAACCGTTCGGAATCGGTCCAAAAAAAGATTGAACCGTTCCTAGATAGACCTCAAAAGGACTGGACCATTTTTAGACCGATCTGAAACTAGTTCGGAACGTCTAAGTGTATAGTTCAAAATTGTTGAGTTGAAATAGCCATGAGAATTTGTGTATTCGTGTCGTGTCGTGTCTCTCACGAATTCGTATATTCGCGTCGCGAATTGGCTGGGCTAGATTTCAATGCCAAACATTTGGAGTATTCTCTTTTTATCTACTGCCATCAATTTTCATTTTTCCCAAATCATAGCACTTATATTAAACAAATTCAAAGGTTTGGTCATATTAATAAACCGTGTGTAATGCCCATTTTATCAATGGTTTGATAATAATGTTGTTGAAACGTCAATGTTTTTTCTCCTAACCCTTAGGAAGGCGCAAATTATTACGAAAATTATCATATCCATAAATTTGAAGCATAAATTTCGTATTTGATAAACTTTTAGGAATTAATTTTCAATTAGTAGGAAAACCGGGACTTTCCCATGAGTTTGAACGAAAAGACAACTCAACTTGACTTTATTAGAGCTGCACAGAATATTAAATCTGTTAAAGTATTTTGCACGCTGCTGCTAGGAACATATATAAATTTTACAAATACCTTCAATAAGAATCAGAACTTGCAAGAGTGAGTTTTATTTATTTATTTATTTATTTTGGCAACAGAACCGATGTTACTTGTGGCTTCGACTGTAAGTTATGTTACGGTTCCTGCAACATCGGTGAACATTTGCTTCATGAATCCATAACCATACATAGATTGTGTGTAGGGTTAAAAGAGTAAATGATTGTTAATGCGATGACCTTACCTTGAAAGAAAAAGGCTATGGAGTTTTGTGGACAAATGGTAAAAAATAGAACACACTTTCATCTATTTGTTTCTTTGTAACATCCCGAGTTCTGATATGTTAATATTCTTTAATTATTTTTAATAAAGGGGTATTGGTATAAATAAATAAATAAGTTTAATAATAATTAATGATTAAAATAATTAAAGTTTTAGTATATGAAGGCTTTGTAATCATTAACCGAAGGAGGGGCTGAAAAGTGCTCAAGTTAGTAACTTGCTATGTAAAGTGTTTTGTTTTGTGGGTAATTTGTGTCTTCAAGGAATAGTTGTGAGATAATATATGAAAATTAGAATCTGGATCTATACTAAGACGTGTTTAAGTGATCAGCCTTTTCCTTTTTTTGCCCTCATTACGCTTGTATGGATCAAAACCTAGTAGCATTCCAAAGAGTGTGCAAGTGGTGTGCATGTTTTACCTAGGGCAGACCAGAAAGGAAGAGCCGAGAGACTTAGAGGGAGATCGATAACGAGAGGGATGAAGAAGAAAAGAAGGGTTGCGATTTGATAAGGAAGAAACGTGTTAAAGTCTGCCATTAAACCAAGTAAGCAATCTTCTTCTAACCTTTTCTAGCAAGGCCAAGAACTCAAAACCTGTAAGAAAAATGTTGTTAAGTGCAAATTTTTATTTAATTTCGTAAGAGCATACAAAATCAACAAAAAATACATTTGAGACATATAGTAAGTTGTTTAAAAGGTATTAGGGTATAGTTTCGTTATTTGTTTGATTCATGAACTGATTCTGTTAGTAAGTTAATCAAAATATAGAATTAGTGGGCACGAGTCAAAGTGTCTATCCTAATTGTTGGAATTTTCTCATTTAATCATTGTACTTTCGAATTGGAATTTAAATCATCTAATGACCATATTGACATCAGACTCCATAGTGGTTGTTAAGTCATTATTCTCTAGATTTATGGTCATTCCTTAAGTGTTTAATGGGTTTAGATGTCAATTTAACCCATTAATATCAAAGTTGTGAATTTAAGAAAAATACTTATTCTACCCTTGTTTTATAAAAATTCTTGAAAAACCTCAGAGAGTTGGAATTATGATCCGCCAGAGTCTAAAGTTTAGGTTCCGAGTCTAGTATGTCCATTATTTTTTTTTCCTTGACCAGCTATTGGTATAAATTAGGTGAAAATTGTCATTTTCACTAACTGGTCCATGATGAGCTATATTGATATGCAGTTTTGTAAAATTCGTAATAAACTATAGAAAAATCGTATATAATTTTTTCAAGTAGTCCCTGAAAAGGTATTGACCCAAACTTTATGAGTTTGGCTTCGTCATCTGGTTTGAACAGGTTTGCGGTTGGGGCGGGGGGGGGGGGGGGGGGAGGGGGGAGGGACAGGTCTTGAACATACTACATTTTTAGTGTAAAAAACTAGAAATAAACTTATGATTGTTTTAGCGAATTCAAGGGGTAAGGAGTATTTATTAGAACTTTAAAAAACTAATATAAGAGAGAAAGAAGTACCTTGATTCTTGGAGCTCAGGTGCGTGTTCGGGGTGATTCACATTTGATTGGAGGTGAGTTTCCTCACTGCATGATGTTAATGTAGTATATTCTTGCTTTAACTAGTGTGAGAACCTTAGGATTTGTATGGTTAACTCTTAATTATATGCTATACTTGATTATGTGGGGGGCGAAGGCTGCAAAGCCAAGCGGGATGACAAATGGGCAATCTGCCGAGTCTTAACCTAAGGCCATCATGTCGAGTCGCTGGACCAAAGGCCATTATGAACGAGTCATGTTGGATTGAAGGCGGGTAACGTCGAGTCCATGGACCAAAGTTAGGAATATCGAGTCCTCAGTGTGCTTGTTTATTAATTTGTTCATAAACTAGCATGGTTTTGTATGGATATGCTTGTTGATATGTATTGTTTGCTTGGTGGCATGTTGGATGTACGTTTATGTTAGGGAGTAACTTATACTATGTTGATATGGTGGGGTGGGGGAAATTCAGTAAGCTTTGTGCTTACCCTTCCCCTTTTAAATAACTGTTTCAGGATCTGCAAGCTCAAGTAAGGTAAAAGGAAAAGCATGACTGTACACGTGGTGGAATCGAGAGTTAGGGGATCCTTGTCTCGAATAATTTAATATTGATGTTTTTATTTCCGCTGTTGGTGTGGTTTATTGAACTCTATAACTGTTTTAAGATGGTCATTTTGATGTTGTTAAATCAATTGGTTTTTTATTAAATGAATTTGGAACTTTATTTTGAGAATTTCAATTAAATAAATGTTTAAATCTATTGTAATTTTTGGGACGTTACATGTACCTGGTCGAAAGATAGTAGGGTGCAAGTGGATCTTCAAGAAGAACACCAACATGGATGAGAAGATTCACACATTCAAAGCTAGACTGGTTGTAAAGGGCTTTACTCAAACCCAAGGTATTGAATATGACGAGATCTTCTCACCGGTAGCTAAGATTGAGTTGATTAGGATAATGCTTTCCATTGATGCATTTTATGATTTCGAGGTATGGAAAAGGGTTGTTAAAACTACTTTCTAAATGGGAAGCTTACTGAGGATGTCTATATTAGTTAACAATAAGGTTTTGAACGTGCCAAATTTCCGGATAAGGCGTATAAGCTTAAGAAATCCATCTATGGATTAAAAACAGCATCTCATAGTTGTAATCTTTGTGTCCATGGGAAAGTTAAAGGATTTTGATTCTCTAGAAGTGAAAATGAGTTCTACGTATATGTCAAAGCTAGTGGGAGTGTAGGGACGTTCCTAGTATTGTATGTTGATGACATAGTACTCATAGGAAACCATATTCCAACCTTGCAAGAAGTAAAATCTTGGCTTGGGAAATGTTTCTCTATGAAAGATCTAGGAGAAGCGACATACATTCTTGGAATAAGGATTTATATAGATAGAAAGAAACATCTTATTGGACTTATCCGGAGTACATATTTGGATAAATTATTGAAACATTTCAATATGGAAAATTCAAAGAAAGGGGATTTGCCCATTCATTATAATGTTAAATTGAGTAAGACTCAATGTCCTAGTACTGATGAAGAAATAGAAGATACGACTCGAGTTCCATATACATCTGCTATAGGCTCGATCATGTATATTATGACATGTACTCTTCATGATGTTTATTATGCTTTAAGCATGGTTAGTCAATTTTAGGATAATCCAGGCAGAGCCCATTGGACAACATTCAAGAATATTCTGAAATATTTGCAAAGAACCATGCATATGTTCTTAGTTCTTGGTGGAAAGGATACGTTAAGGGTGAGTGGTTATAGTGATGCCAACTTTCAAATCGATAGAGAAAAATTTTGTTATCAGTTAGGCTTGGTATTCTTATTGAACGGTGGAGCAATAACGTGGAAGAGTTCCAAGCAGAAAACAGTGGTTGATTCTATTTTTGAATCAGAGTACATCGCAGTTAGTGAAGCATCAAAGGAAGAAACTTGGTTAGAGAATTTCATAGGGGATCTTGGAGCCATTCTGAATATTGAGGAACCTATGGAATGTTTTCGTGCCAATGAAGGCATAGTCTCTTTAACCAAAGAACCAAATGATCATGTGTAACACCCTTTTTCGAGTCGATTCATAATTTGGGGTCGTAACCTGAAGAACAAGTATCATAAGGCTTCAGGATTTGGGAAATAAAGCTTTAGACCCATTTGGATGTGGGTAATGTAGATTACATGATCCAAGAGTTCGGTTTGTGTTGGAGTCACAGGGTAAAACGGGAAAAGTGATGTTTCAGACTTATTTCATGAAATATGGATTTTTTTGAGAAGTTTTTAGTCCATGATATCTAGATAATATTGTGGGGATTTTCATTACTTTCTCGTGGATATAAAGATCATCAAAAACGGAGTTGGAACGAAGAAGTTATGATCGTTTGAAGTATGGAAGGTTTTGGGCTTAGTCTAGTACGTTGGATGTACATGATGTACGCCGGGTGTATTAGGCATACCTGGAGTACGTTGGGCGTACGCGTTCGATGCCCAAACTTTATTGTTGTGGTTTGAGCCCTATTTAATCTCCTTAACTTCCCCAAACCCATTCCATCCTCAACCTCCACCTCTCCAACACCCTCCCTTGAAACCCTAACACTAGTTTGATCCTTTTGAGCAAAAGAATATGTCTTGAGTGCTTTGGAGTGCGTTTTGGAGAAGAATGAGTTTCCTTGGAGAAGTGTTGGTTTCATTAGAGCTTATAGATCCAAAGTTTGTTCACCTTGATCTTTCTTATAGAGTTATAAAGCTTGAATCTTGACGATTTATTTGTTAGATCTAGATAGTTTTGGGTGTTATGAGCCATATGTCACTTTAGTGCATAAAGTTTAGATCTTGAAAGTTTGTGACCTTATTATGGATAAAGTTGAAAACATTATCCATCTAAACATCATATTGATTCATATCTAAAGGTTGGAGACTTGACTTCATGGATTAAGTTGAAAATATGCATTTTTGGTCCCTTTGAGGCTTAAAGACTAGATCTTGGTTATTTGGACTATTCTAATGGATAAAGTTGGAAAATTTATCCATTATGGAGTTATTAGGAACCATAAAAATATGATGTTGGACATTGGTTTCTTCCCATACATGGTCTAGGTTGTCTTATTGGGTCAAGAAGTTAGGGTTTTTGTTATTAAGGTCTTAATAGCCATCCAACACCATAAATTTGGAAACTTTCTGGTTAAGATCACTTTTAGGGTCTAGATCTGAATGTTAGACAAAAGTGCCTAAGGATTAAGCACTTAATGGATAAAGATAAGGGCAGCCGCGTACGCTGGGCGTACCAAGGGGTATGTTGTGCGTACGTGGTCAGCTCCTCGATTCTGGTCAACCATGTTGTACGCCCAACGTTCGTATTGTATACGCCTATCATACTCACCGAGTTAACTCGGTTGACTCAGTTGATTTTGACTACAATTTGACCTAGGGCTACTTTAGGTATTTTAATTTGTATGCTGAGATTGTGTCACTAAATTCATTAAGGTGACTGGTATAGTTGTTCTCAGAGCGACATTCTATTCCATTTGCTTATCTGTCTATGAGGTGATTTTTCTCACTATATACATGGGTCGAAGGCACAAATACTAGCCCATTACTTGTTATCTGGAATGCTAGTTGTCTCTATGATGCTTGCATGAATGACCCGGATCTGGTCCCTAGCGATTATATGAAAGACTTGGATCTAGCCCCTGTCACTTGTATATAAGACTGGTATTTGACCCTCATCATTGCAAGGAAAGACCATGGGGGTAACCCATGTCATTTGTATGTAAGACCAAGATTTGGCCCTCGACATTGCAAGGAAAGACCATGGGGGTATCCCATGGCACTTGTAGGTTATGGTATGTAGTACTTTAGAGAACTCACTAATATCTGCTCTTATAGTTTATGTTTAAGGTTTCAAGTATTTCCGATACAAAAGGGAAGTGCCCATTGTGACTGCACCGCATCCACCAGAGTTTTCTGCATTGGCAATTTTCAATATTTACTCTGATGTTTAAATAATATAATCACCTTGATCGGTTTTGTAACAACTCATTTGTATGGTTTATTGTTTTAAAAATGATATTTTACTATGAGTTTCTGGGACGTTACAAGTTTGTATCAATGTAGCACCTGGTTCTTGGTACGTGTTCTTTTATTAAGTCCTTAAAATATTTTGCATTTTGTCCTTGGACTCGGCGAGTTGAAGGACCAACTCGCCGAGTAGAAGCGGGATGAGACGCAGGGTTTAAGCAGTGGACTCGACGAGTCAGGTCCCGGACTCAGCGAGTAGGCCCTGTCTGGACAAAAACCCTAATATGAGGGTTTACACCCTATTTAAGCAATGATATGATGGCCATATTGTCCCTTATGCTCCCAAAACACTTCTCATTGAAACCCTAGCCGTTTGTGCTTTGTTGAGGCCATTTTTGGAGTTCTTGTGTGTTTGTAAAGCTTGGAATGAAGGAAGGAGCTTGGAACTTGAGTTGGGGCCAGTAGATCCAGGGATTTTACTTCATTTTCAGCAACTTCGAGGTATAATGCCCCTGTCTTGACTCATCTATGTGTTTATTCATTTTTAGCTTGGGATCTCTTTGGATTGCTAAGTCATGTTTCGGAATTGGAAGTGTTGAGTGGGTTTAGACTTCAGATCTGGACCTTAAGAGGGGTCTCATGGCATAAAGGTGCCAACTTTAGGGCCATGAGAACCCCATGCACATTGTAGGACACTTTATGTGGATTTTTGAGCTAAAAACCCCATGCATGTGCATCAAGTTTGGAACTTTACGTACAAAGTGGACATTAGGAGGCCAGATCTATGGTTTTGGTGTTTAGATCTCATTTAAATCGACTGTATGGAATTGGTCAAGACTGGACTCGGCGAGTCCAAGGCAATCTTCTTAAGGATAAAGATGAACTCGATGAGTTGTTCATCAACTCGGCGAGTCGAGGACAGAACTTGTTCATCAGATGAAGGTGAACTCGACGAGTTGTTCATCAACTTGGCGAGTCGGATGAGTTTTCATGTAATGTTCATATGAGAGAAGAACTCGTCAAGTTGACGGCCCAACTCGACGAGTGGGGTCATGGATGAGGACGAGTAAAGGGTGAGGGACTCGGCGAGTTGTCGGCCCAACTCGTCGAGTCGGGTCAACTTCAAGTTGACTTTGACTTGGACTTGATTGGGGGTAGAATAGTCATTTTACACTAAGAGTAGATGTCAGTTCTGACTAAGTGTTTGTGGGGATTGTAGCCGGAGGATTTCCGGAGCAGCAGCAGACAAAGACTTCCCACACGGATTATCAGCAGCTACTTGTTCGAGGTGAGTTACCTTCCAGTAGCGGTGGGTCTACGGCCACAATGTCGGCCCACCAGTAGGAGTCATATGTTAGATGATTGTCTTTGTGATATTCATCTAGGTTTGCTACTACCTAATATGTTATATGCTGACATGATATGTTATATGTGATAGTAGTAGAGTTCGGTTGTTAGGACCGAAGGGTAGGTCAGACACCCCAGATATGTCTGACAGTACGTGATGATATGTTTATATGCTTGCATGATATGTTATATGTGATAGTGGTAGTACGAGGGGAATAGTCCCCAAGTTCGGTTGTTAGTACCAAAGGGTAGTTCGGACACCCTAGATATGTCTGATAGTATGTTTATGTTATGATATATGCGATAGTAGCAGTAAGGGGTGGAATAGTCCCCGAGGGTCGGTTGTTAGGACCGACGGGTAGGTCGGCACCCCAGAATGGCCGCATGGGTAGGATGGCAACCCAGAATGGCGGCATGGGTAGGACGGCACCCCAGAATGGCCGCATGGGTAGGTCGGCACCCCAGAATGGTCGTACGGGTAGGTCGGCATCCCAAAATGGCTGTACCGAGTAGGTCTGGCACCCCAGAATTGCCTAGCAATATGTATGCTAAGTGATTGTATGGTATGTGGTAAGATGGGGGAACTCACTAAGTTTCGTGCTTACAGTTTACAGTTTTGGTTTCAGGTACCTCTTCAGCGAAGGGGAAGGAGTTGGCGTGGTAGTGGCACATCATACACACACTCTTTGTTTTCCGCACTATGGATATTCTGGGATTGTACTCTGACATGTTATTATTTTGTGACTTGGGTTTTCAGACATGATACATTGTTTTATGAGACGATGTAATTTAACAGTATTTCCTCATGAACGTTTTTATGAATCAGTTAATTTAAAAAGAAATTTTTGGACTTAAAATTTGGGTCGTTACAATCAAAGCCTTGGTTTGAGGGATTCGGGCACACTCTCGGGTGTGATTGAAATCAAACAGAGCAAATGGTAATCTTTTGAAAGAAAATAAGTTTCTAAAAAGACTTTTATAAAGAAAATAAGTTTCTGGAAAATATTTTTATTAAGAAAAAAGGGGTGTGATGAGTGCAATTAGCCAAGCTCAAGTAACTGACTCCCAAAATACCCAAACACGTTGATATAGTTTTTTGAATTATTGCATGTTAGTATGTGGCTAGGGATATTTCCAGGAGTTGCATGATAGATTGGTCTGATATGTGATGCCTTGTAGCCTAGGAAGCATTGGATGCTATGACTGGGAATATGTATTGGTAACAATATTTGCTAAATGTATGGTTTAAAAATTGTATACGGTTAGGATCATATAGCCCTACAATAACTAATTTGGCATTATTTCCTATTCCTTGTCTGGTTGTTGTACTAGGATAGAATATTTTATTCAAAATTCTATTTGATCCTATATTTTGTATAATTTGCATACATAAGGCAACCGACAATGAGAGTTGAAGTTCCTAACATGGTAGTAGTAAGTGAGCTTGAAATGTCGTTTCGTTGTTTTGTGGCTTGGAGTGCTACCACATGAATGTTGCTTGCTTTGTGCTTTGTGGGACCCCTTAGTTATAGAAGTTAACTACTAAGCTAATATGTTAACTTGCATGCTGCAAAGGTTAAATAAACTCGGAGTGATGGATTGAACCATATTGCGCAGCTCTTGTATGAGTCCAACTATTGTAGGGATTGAGTCGTTTACTCGAAGGATTACGTTCCATGTCTCATATCCAAAATGATGTTTTTGAAGTTCTTTATATCCACACGTAGGTATTTACGATTACTACAACTTTCTTTTAGACTCTTATAGCTAACTCTCACTATATTTTAACTTCTTATAATTATAGAGCTTTATAGTGTTAGAGTCTATCATAACTTTTTCACTCGATGGTAGATTTAGATGTTCTATATATTTTTGGAATTATATGGACATGTAGTTTGATTTATACTATAAGGTAGGTATGAAAGTTCATATTTGTGTTAGAAATTACCATGAACTACATAGTAAGTTTATCACAGCACTAGATTAACAAAATCACATTACTTGATTGACATAATCATGTGTGATTGTTGTTGACCTATTTTGACTAGTGTTACATCGCAACGCCATCAAAATTGAACCAAGCGTTGTTCTTCCCTCCTAGTGATATAAGGCTCAAAGTCTTTTAACTCTTTAGATTCAGTAAGAGCCAATTGATCCCACAAATCAGACATAGCAGGATAGTAATCTTGAATACTCATATCATTTTGCTGAAAGACTGGAATGTGATATTCTAATTAATATTGTTTAACAAAGTTGGAAGGGGTATACAGTCTCTCCAAATACTTCCAAACTTCCTTTGTTGCGTCATATTTAGAGAATTGCATACTAATAGAATGTGTAACCGAATTCTTAATCCAAGTATTGACCTTGGAGTTATCAGTCTCCTAAGCATCAACCAAAAAAAAACTTGAAGTTTTCAGCTTGAGGCACTGAAGGTTTGGCTTTAGTCCCAATGATATAACCCCATATATTCTTCCCACGAAGGAAGTTCTTCATAACATAGCTCCAATAAGTGTAACTCTTTCCATCCAATCGAGTGTTGGTTGATTAAATCGAATTGTCTTTTTCCAATCATGATGGCAACGGAAAACTAACCACAATAATTGGCAAGCAATCTAAGAACAAGAACAAGAAACCAACGGAAGCAACCAATTGAGCAGTAAGAAATCAAACAACAAACTCTAGAATTTGAACAACAACAGCAAACCAACAGCAATAGAAAACGAACACTAACAAGCAAACGAACGTTAGCAGCAAACAAACATCAAACGAATCAGCTACAGTAAACCCAAAAAAATTTCGAAAGAGAGATTACAAGGTTCTTGAAAAGCATAAAAACAAAGAACAACAAGATGAGGAATATATAGGCAAGTTAAGTTAACCTTAACCCTGATGGGCTAAACACAAAAGCAGCCTAAAACAGGTGGAGTTATTTTATATATATATATATATATATATATATATATATATATATATATATATATATATATATATATATATATATATATATATATATATATAGAGAGAGAGAGAGAGAGAGAGAGTTAGGTTCATATAAAAACCTTAATTATTGTATGAACGTATAACCAATTCTGAACCAATCATTTAATAATGGTAATTTCATAATTTTACTAATTAAATTTAATTGATATCTAAAATTAAATCCTTATAATTATGGTAACTAATTAAACTTCGAATATCATAATTTTGGAAAATAATGATCATGCCTGCATCAAAAGAAACTACTGTTGGCGATGTATCTTTTTTTTGTCAATGACGTTAAAAGAAAATTTGGAATATTTTATACTTTCCAAATTCTCTAAGAATGTTTTTTTTCAATGCCGAAAATATATTCCATGTTATTATTTTAGAATGCATGATAACATATTGATTTTTTTTAACTTTGTTTTTTTAACACACAATGCGTTATTCTTCCAGAATATATTAATCTTCCAGAATACGTATGTATAGTTACGTATTTACATCTTCTTCTCAAGAAAATATTGGCTAAGTGGTTCAAATACATTTATCTATTAATCGATTCTTAACGAATTAACTTTTATTTTAGAGAATGAATTCTGATTCTTCAAGAATGTTTTAGGAGAATGTCATTCTTAACCATTCTTGTCAATAAGCATGTAACCGGTGATTTAATCATTCTTAAAAATCAATATTTAATATTCTTTAAGAATGTATCTAATAACCGGTGGTTTAAAATTTTGAGGAAGCGATACGTTTAAATTGATTATTTTTCTTATAAATTGAGTAATTTACAAAATGTTTATTTAAATATTTATTTGTTACATTTTTTTATTAATTGACTTGACTTATTTACATAGAATGTAGTTAATTCCATTTCTCTCTCTTAATAAATTATCATACTTGCCATTATAATTAACTAAGTGTAGCTATATAGTGAATGCTAGTCCATGTTAATAAAATGTACCGTCAGATCACCACTTTTCATTTTCTTTAATCTAATCACCAAAATTTAGTCATACACTTACACAATATTTATGATCCACATTTGATCCTAACTATATATATATATATATATATATATATATATATATATATATATATATATATATATATATATATATATATAAATTCACCCTATGTCTTAAGATTTGAGATAAGTGGAGGGCTAAGAATTTAACAACTATTTTTGTGATATTTTTTTTTAATTTTAACCAATTTTCTTTGATTTTCTAAGAATTAAGCATAGATAGAGAAACACGTGACACCCTATTCTAGCTTTGCCATCTGCCCCTATTCTAGCTAAGACACCACTACTTGGCTTCTTCCCTAAGATATCACCGACCGACTCACTATACCTAGCTTACACTCTTTCATTTTCTTCTTTATTCTCTCAATCAATCTCTCTTGAAACCTATGGAACCACCATCTCCGACCACCACTACCACATCTGTTCACGCCATCTCCACCTATTGTCCCCAATTGCTGAAATCACATCTCCTCTTATTCCCTTTCTTTCTTTTGACTAATCCATTTTATTTCCCTCAGTTTAATCAAGATTAGAGGTCATGGGTTCATACGCGTCACTTGAATTTGAACGATGCTACCCACTGGTTCTACTTTTCTTTTTCACTTTTTTTTATATGCCTTGTCGCCTTTGCTTCATCTGTTTGTGTTATGTTCGCCTAAAGTTCATTTTTTAACAATAAAAACCCTAATTTCTTCTTATTTGATTTTGAAGTAGTATTTGTTTAGTAATCTACGTGCTACATGGACGCCTGATTTCTACTTCCTTTCACACCTTCGTACTGACTCCCTCTCCTCGATAGTTTGCGATTACAATTTAGGGTTCATGAATGGTCCTTCAATTTCTATTTTGATCGTTCTCCTATTAACATTGGGTTAATTTCACCGATGGATTAGTGTTGAAGAATAACCTCACCCTTCGTCTTCTACTTTCTTTTATTTACTCTTTCAACTGGATGTGAAATATAAGTGAACATCGGGAGTCAACGATTGAAGAGGAAGCTAAGGGCTGAGCATCAGGTTTGTATTTTTGTTTTTGTTTTTTTTTTTGTCTGTTTTAGCTCCGTTATCTCCTGTATATTCTTGGATTTCTGGCCGTGGTCAAGGGCAGAGGAAGAAGCCAATGAAGTTGATTTAAATGAGTTTACATATTTCATCTTAACTGTTTCCTGTATCAAGATTTTTGATGGTTGTAGTTTATCTCACGTCTCCCCTGTTGGTCTTCTTGAAGATCGTCAACATTTTAACAAGCTTGGATCTTTATTTTTCCATTAAAGCTAAAGTAGGACAAGGTAGCAATGCAACACAAAGAGATATTCATGTTTTCCATTTTAAATTCAAAAAGTATTAGCTTTCAATCCGAAATATCCTATTTAATTGTTATTTTCGGATTTAATTTTTCTATAAAGGAAAATTTTATTTTTTAAAGTTCTCAGGCCTTGGTTTTTATAACAAATCAGCTTAGGAAACTCCTTTAGCTTCCATTACTTGAAGTTTCCATTTTTGTAGATATATGTTATGTATTTTCTTAAATGCTCTGAGAACTTAACCATGCATTATACTTAGATCTTTCTTATTGATTTAATATTACATATTGGAGATTAATAGATGCAAGCGTTCTTCCATAATTGATCTTATTGACAGAGAGCAAACTGATGAGGTTCTATATGTAGATTTGAGACAATCAAGGCTCATGAGGTTTGTACTCTTGTAGTGTAAGTTTTCAACATAAGGTATATCTTTGAGATGCTATATTGGTTTTCGATAATTAAGACTAATCACTAGAAGCATGAGATAAACTTTGATTTCAAGACAAAATGATTGTTCGGAATCATGGTTATCAATATTCGTTGGATCATTTGATATTAAAATCATACCATCAAAAAGAAAATCTCGGTGTTAACAATATTAGTTCAGGGATAAGATCGGTATAGATTTGTTAGGTCAGCCTTCAGCAGTAGGTACATAGACAAGCTTGGCGATCAAATCCCACCTTCTTCGCCGCCTCATGAGTAAATTTTTGTTTTGAGTTTGTTGTTTGGATGTTCTTGAATATGTACTTTATGAAGATTGATGATTTCTTACTTATACATCTTTCATACATTTGCTTTTGAAAACAGTTATAATCCTTTTTTTCATACCATTGTAATAACATCTAAACCTTTTTAATCTTTTAATTTCCATTTAATTCTTTCTAACTGTCTAATGATTAACTGATTTTTCATGCTATCTTCCATTGTTCCATGTATTTGAAGTAATTACTAATTACTTTTTTATGGTCACTTAATTATTTTTCTTAACAAAAGTTGTCCATGCAAGTTATTTTGCTTCCTAAGGTTGGGTATTGTTTTTATGATTTCTCTAAAATTGATAATTTTATGTTTGTATACTATTGTTCTTGTGTATCTGATTTGGGTTCTTTTTTTGTATATAGGACAAATAATGCAATGCTTTCATGGCACCAGGTAAAAATTTTATTCTTACAAATAAAAACCCAAATCACAATGTACTTTAATACATTCATCAATAATATCCATCTACTTTCATTTTAACATGTTCAAACACTGTACTATAAAACTTTAGACTTTAAATTAAAATTGAGAAAGACAAATGAAAAAAAATCCTTACATTACAAATGTGCTATGTTTTTTAGGTAGCATCTTTAAGTAAAGGTCGGTGGAAAAAGCCCAATAGAGTTGTGCTTCACAAGCTTCATGATGCATGCGAAAATACGGACATCTTTAGATCAACAAAAATTTAATCATATTCTGTGAAAACTCAAGCAAGATTTATTCTTGCGATTTTTTAGTGAACTTATCCAAATAACTTGACATGGTGATATTTTTATTGATTTCTATATCCAAAACTTACAAGCCCCATCAATTATTGTAAAAATCACACATGCTTGAAACAAAAGAGTATATACAATAAACTTATACCAAAAGTTCTTCATCTAAGACTACACAGGGTCGTCCTTAGGACGGCCTTAAGACGTACCTAGTATATATATATATATATATATATATATATATATATATATATATATATATATAGTATATATATATATATATACTAACACTAACACTAATACGCAACCCATATTTGGTTCTTGTCTTATTCTTTCTGCCATTTGGCATTAAGTTGTGTGGTGTGAAATTCCTTTACTGTCCCACTCTACGATTTCTACTCTTAGTCTATAACACCCAATTCCCAAGTTGTACCAAAGAAAAGAAGAGAAGAGAAAAGAAAGTAAGGAGAGAAAAGAAGAGAAGAGAAAGGAAAAGAAATTTGTCTTTTGTGTTCCCGAGTTGGAGAAATGGAAGGAAAGTTAAACATTTTGTTCTTTCTCTCCAAATCCTTCCAAATCGGAAGGAAAGTTAGGAGGGAAAGTGATCCCTCCATTTCCTTCCACTTCTCTCCTTTAATGAAACTCGGGAACACCAGTTTCTCTTACTTTCCTCTCACTTCCACCCATTTCCTTTCTTTTCTCTCCTTAAATTGAACTCGGGAACGAGGTGTAAGTCTTCACATTTGGATAAGGTGGGCAAGATCTATATTGATGTTGTGATCATTTCCATGTTTTGGGATAAAGCCTCGAGATGATTAACCCTCGGAAGGATGTTCTTTTTGATTGTTTCGTATTCTTTCTTTGGGATTTGTAACAAACATAAGAATTATAAAATATTTTGGAATGTGCAACGCTCAATTATCTATTTTGTAAGTGTTTCCCTCTAGCTCCATGCTAGAGGTGCGTTTATAATATATGTTCTTAAAAAAATCCAAATTTATTTCAAGTGACCAACCCGTTTAGAAAATTAAAAAATTTAATTTTCAATTTATCCATTATTAGTATGAAATTAATATTTTAATAATTAAATGCTTTTGATGAAATTCAAATTTTATCTGATACAGCTAGTACTAACCATAATCACATTACTCGATTATTCTCCCACTCTATTACTCTAAGTGTCTTATATAATGCTAATCGATACTATCGGCCTCCTTCTCTTCTCTTCAAGTTTATGAAACAACCAAAACCTAATCTTCATAAAGTTGCAATATGTAACGAAAACTTATTCCAATCTCGAATCATAATCTTTAGTAATTAACATCCTTATTCTTCTTCTCTTTCACATCTTATTCCTGATCACCCTTAGTCATAACTCTCAATCTCAAACTACGTAGAAATCAATTAAGTTTTTACCTACTTTGACTTTCTGAAACCCGATGAAAAGGATGAGAGTTATTGCAAGGAATACGATCAAACCTGAAAGTGGAAGGGGAAGTCATGACTCACAATATCAAACACCCTAGCAATAAAGTATTTTAGACCTGCTTTGACTTTCTCAAATCTAATGAAAATGGTGAGTTATTACAAGGAATACAATCAAGTTGAAAGTGAAAGTCTTGCTGTATAAAGTTTAACAATTAAACATTTATAATGTTTTGTAGACAATTCAATTGTGTTCGTGTTATGGTTATATTATTTGCAAACTTAAACAATCATTGGAGTTCTTAAGGTTTAGTTATGTAGCTTCGTTGGAAAGGTTATTAGATTTGAACTTTTTTTTTGGAAATTTAAATGGGAAACCTATTTATTAGACAAGTTGGGTTGGGAAAAAAAAAATAGGTCAATATGATTTCAACCCGTTTAATAAAAATGTTGTGTTTGGTTGGAAAATCAATCCGTTTTCTTAATTTGGCTGTGATGGGTTGAGATTTTCAACACGTTTAATTAAACCGCTAAACCCGAAAATGAC
The DNA here is from genome assembly GCF_002870075.4 of Lactuca sativa. Lineage (NCBI taxonomy): Eukaryota > Viridiplantae > Streptophyta > Magnoliopsida > Asterales > Asteraceae > Lactuca > Lactuca sativa. The sequence goes on from NC_056627.2 coordinate 215,338,388, forward strand.
CTAATCCAAACCAATTTATTTTCACCCCTAGGTTATCATGATGATCATGACGGAGCCAGAAAGAAAAATCATGGGTTGTACAACATTTTTATAGGTTGCACTACTAGAAAAAAACTAATTTCCGAAGGTAGGTTTCATCAGAAAATCGTCAAACGGCGAATTCATGCTAAATTCACGATTGTCAGACTTTGTGGTAGATTGCTAACAGATTTGTGACAGATTTTCAATGGATATGCGACTGATTTTCACTAAATTTACATTAACGGAAATTTTTGAGGGACGGCTCCTGCTACATAATTTCAATATATTATAAACTATGATTAAATAAGCATTTATTCAACAATATATTATAAACTATCTAAATTGAATATTAATTTCAATATGCCTAATGCGTTTATGAATGTCCGTCTATGGCTCTACAAGTGGGTATTGCGACTTCCTTAGGCCTAACCTGATTAGTTAGAGGTGTAAGAAAAAAAAAAAACAGAATGTCACCCGATCTAGTACCGATAATGTTGATAACCATGCCTTACGTAACACTGATTGTTGACCTTTTCTTTTTGTGAGCTTCATATATATACCAATCATCCACCATACAATGATGCTACATACTTAGCCGTCAGTCCGGTCATTCATAAACGCATTAGACATTGAAATTAATATTCATTTTAGATAGTTTATAATATATTGTTGAACAAATGCTCATTTAATCATAGTTTATAAGGATGATGGGTGTGGTGCCACACTTACAACGGTCTACGTAGGCGCCACATCACACTTGTCACATTTTTACCAATCACTACAAGAAAATCACTCTTTAGCGGCGACGCTATTACCGGCGACAGAGGCCTTTAGCGGCAACTCTAGAGAGTGTCGCCGCTAAAAGCCCATGTCGCGTCGCCGGTAATAGCGTCGCTGCTAAAGGTCGATCACCCGAATCCGCGTCTTCCCCTTCCGTTACATCTACATCGTTCGATCAAATATCCAATCCAATGGTTGTGGTACCTTATTCGAACTAAACTAATATCGCCGACATATGTGTCGCCGCTAAAGGTTGATATTGTCGCAGCTAATAGTTCACTAAAAATTGACACGGTACCCTTCCCTCCAGATTGTCGTCGCTATTGAGAAGAGTCGCCGGTAATAACCTATTAGTCGTCGCTAAAGGCGTCGCCGGTAAAGCTTTACACAGATAAAAAAACGCACGCAGAAACTTCATTCTTCTTAATTGCTTTCTGTTTGCTGCCCTTTTCTCCTTTGCCCCTTCCACCTTCTACCGAGTTCATCTTCAATTTGCTTCTTCCATCTTGATTTCTCCATACATTGTGTCATATTAAGGGTATTAGGGATTAATGTGTGATTTGGGACCAATTGTAAGTCAAGTTCTTGAAGAAATTAAGGTAATTTGATTTGAAAATTTCTTTGATAATTTCCTTGTTAGTTTGTATGTTAATACTGAAAAAGTGTTGATTAAATTTCTAAGTTTTGGTAATTTAATTTCTAAATATTGTTGAAGTGATTTGTGGCATTTTGGATGGCTCCCAGGTTTTGGATTTGTAGCTTCATCGGGTAAATAACAGTTTTTCCAGCTATTACCGATTGATTTCCGCCACTACAGGTTCTATTATTTCATTTTTTGTGAATTTGGTATTTGTATGTGAAAATTATGTGAAAATTGTGTGTATATTTGATATTTGATGTATGTGGTATATGAGTATTTGGTATATATATATATATTGTAACATCCCAAAATATCGAGAGTAGAGTTGAAGGGCTAAAAGAGTAAATTAAAAAAAAGGGAACTCGGCGAGTCCATGGGTGGACTCGGCGAGTAGGGTTGCGATTTGGTCGCGTGTTAAGTGGCCGACTCGGCGAGTCCAAGGCTGGACTCGGCGAGTAGGCGCTGAGTGGAGAAAACCCTAATTCTCGGGGTTGAGCCCTATATAAAGAACATAACATCCATTCCCCCAGCCTCTTTACTCATCCTCAAGTCCAGAAACCCTAACCTTCGTGTGTGAGTGGATCAAGTTGCATTTAGGAGCTTGGAGAAGCAATTGTTGAGGAAATCTTGAAGGGTAGGAGGCTTGGAGCAAGGGGCTTTGGTTGGATTCGAGTTTCATTGCTGTTGGGGCGTTCTTTTGAGGTATTATCTCGTTCTTGGGCTATCACTTATATAGATTCTTCATTTTGGGATTTATGGGGAGCTTATCTTGGGATGTTTTGGAGTTTGGAGGTTAGATCTGAGGTTGCTACCTCAGATCTGGAATGGGGAAGGTCTAGAGTGCATTAAAGTCCCTGTGGTTGAGTGCTTAGTGAAGCCATCATGTCCCAAACCCTAGCCCTAGAGTGTAAAAGGCCTAGATCTCTTTGGATTCACGTAAAGTTTGCCACTTTACGTGATGGATGGGTTGTAGGAGGCTAGATCTATGTTTTGGATCAATTGCATGGCCTGGAATGCTTCTGTATGGATTCAGACCGGTGGTACTCGGCGAGTCACATGGGTAGACTCGACGAGTTGCTTGAAGATGAGTTGGAACTCGACGAGTTGGAAGAACAACTCGGCGAGTTGGATGAAGATGGCCTGGAACTCGACGGGTTGGAAGAACAACTCGGCGAGTAGGATGAAGATAGCCTTAGACTCGACGAGTCTGTTCTTGGACTCGGCGAGTCTTGTCGAAGAGTCCCAACCTTTTCTGGTTGAGTAGTGAATCGGTGAGTCAAGGGGATGACTCGGTGAGTTGTGTGTGAGTGGACTCAGAGTTGTTGAACTCGGAGAGTCTCGGGGTGACTCGGCGAGTTGAGTCACGAATTGGGGAATTTATGAGCATGGGGACTCGGCGAGTCATCGGGTTGACTTGACGAGTAGAGTCAGTCAGGGGTTGACTTTGACCAAGGGTGACCAGTGGTTTCCAGGGACATTTTGGTAATTGTTGGTTATTGTTTTGGGTTCAGTGCCTTGGTGGTTGTCCAGTGGTGGAGATCGTATCAGTGATCGGAGCAGCTTGGGTTATCTGTTCAGTCGGCCGTTTCGAGGTGAGTTATCCTCACTATATCAACAGGGTCTAAGGCACCAAGGCCGGCCCTTATCGGATTGAGATCCGGGTATTTGTTGTTATGTTATTGCTTTGATATGTTGCATCCTGGTAGTTAGGATGGTATGTGTTAGAGACCTGATTGAGATCGGTATTCTGAGATGTAGGGTGATGCTATGCTAGTGACCGGTTAGGTCGATATCCTGGTTAGGATGATGATATGTAATGTGATCTGTTTGATCGGCTTGTTGACTGTGAATTGCTATATGATTGTATGTTTATGTGCACATGGTTGTTTGGACTGGGGATGGGTTGAGGCGGGTCCTGCTTTGTGTTGTAGGCCAAGATACCTAGGGCGGACCGGTTGTCCCGAAGGCCCAGCGAGCGGTCCGGATAGGCTGTAGGCCCCAAGAGGGCGGACCAGACGTGCCGAGGCTCGGAGAGTGGACTAGGCCGACTGAAGGCCCGGTGCGGGCGGACCAGTCATACTGTAGACTCAGAGAGTGGACCAGGTGGATTGAAGGCCTGGTGCGGGCAGACCAATCACACTGAAGACTCGAGATATATGGCTAGATTCGGAGGGTGGACCAGGTGGACTGTTGGCCGGTGCGGTGGACCAGTCACACAGTAGACCCGAAGTGCATGGCTGTTTTGTGATCGGATATGTTATGGCATGTTATGTGTGTATGGTATATGTGGTTGGTATTTTGGGGATATCTCACTAAGCTTTCGGGCTTATAGTTGTGGTTTAATGTTTTTCAGGTTCTTCAGGAGATCGTGGCAAGGCGAAGGCGTGATCGTACCGCTCCTCGTGTTTATATTGTGATGAGATTCTGGGAATACTTAAAATAAATTGTATTGAAAACCTTTTTGTAATAACTTTAATGGATTCGGGTTGTTTTCGAAAATTTTAAATTGGTTGAAATTTTTGGTCGTTACATATATATATATATATATATATATATATATATATATATATGATGTTATTATCTATATATATATATATATATATATATATATATATATATATATATATATATATATGAAATTATATGTATTTGTTATAAGTAGGATGTTATTGTGTGTATGTGAATGTATGTATGTTTGTTGTAAATGTGGTATATGATTGTGAAATTTTTGTATTTGGTATAATTAGGATGTTATTATCTATATATGTGAAATTATGTGTATTTGGTTTAAGTAGGATGCTATTTTGTGTGTATGTGAATGTATTTTTATTTTGTGTATATGTGGTATATGTATGTAAAAGTATGTGAATTTCATGTTCTTATGTATTATGTAAAAGTATGTGGTATATGTATGTAAGTAGGATGCTAGAATTGAAAAAAAATTATTGTTATAATTGCAAAAAAAAAAACACAAAAAAATGTTATAAAATTGTTAGGGTACTATACACATATTCATGTATGTATTGGATATTTTTTGGGGGGGATTTGAACTTCGAATGATTATCCATTTTTTAAATCATGTCATTTTGATTATTTTGGCAAAGTGTTAATAATCACATTTTAATGTTTGAATAGATGTGAGTGTAATAAAATTAAAATGATTATTTAAAAACCAAATTGTCAATGCGCACCAAAACAAATATGATTTTTAGGAAAATGATAAAAATTACTTATCAAACCTGTTTTAAATACTTTTAAGTCTTATTTATTATTATTAATAATTTTATTACTAGAAAAAAAATGAGAATAAAAAATTGCAAAATAATATTAGTAAAAGCTTTACAAAATAAGATTATTATAATTGACAAAAATAAATCAACACTCTAAAACCAAATATATATATATATATATATATATATATATATATATATATATATATATATATATATATATATATATATATATATTATAATCTCGACGGTAAATTACAAATACTAGAAACATCAACACAACAACATAATATGTTACAAATATATATATATATATATATATATATATATATATATATATATATATATATATATATATATATATATATATATATTACCATCGAACAATGACCTTGTTCAAAATGTTGACAATGTCTCACACGAAAATGTAGACAATGTCGATGTACTTCAAAATATCTCTTCATTCGATGCTCCACTTTTTATCGATTTCAGCATGTACTTTCAAAACATTCCTAGAGTCATTGTTGAAGTAGAAAGTGCAACTGAAGTTCCTCCGCCAACTGGTAGAGTCAATGATGTTTCTGATTGCGAGACTGATTACGATGAGACCGATTCTGATTATGATACCGAAGAAGACACTGAAGGATATGAGGAAGATTCATATTAGAATAGTTCTTATGTAATGTGTATTTGTAATATGAACTTTATTTGGATTTCTAGTTTAAATAATAATGTGTATTCCTATGTAAATGTTTATTTTTATGTAATGTGTATCTGTAATAAAAATTGTATTTGTATATCTTATAGTTTTTCAGGAAATGATGAGCATATGGATTTTGTTTATATATACCATGGCTGCTGTCATGGGTCGTGGACATGGGGGAGACGGAGCTGAGGACCCACCTATCCCAGGCGGTAGAGGTGTTGGTCAGCATGAGCAAGACGGTAAATCTTATTATGAATTTTTATTAAATATTGTTATTCAATTATTATAAATTAAATATTGTTTCTAATAATGTTTAATTATATTTCTAGTTGAGGAACGTGCCCGAAGGAAAGTTCAAGGAAAAACAAAAAAATATAAAACTTGAAAAAACAATTGATCCCGTAGGAGAGCCGAAAGACATGTTTTCCCGAGAAATTGGAAAAACAATGTGGCAGATAGTCCCGTTTGACAAATGGACTTGAAAAAAAGTTTCCCCTTCGATACAGGACACCATATTACAACATTTAGCGGTAATTATTTATTTAAATATATTTTATATGGTTAACTATAATTGTTTTTTACTTGGTTAACTTATTTTTTTTCGTAGACAAAGTTTGATTTGGATCAGATGTACCAGGATGTACAAGCTAATCTGTTGAAAGAGAGTTTTCAAGCAGCTTTGTTAAAAGGTTATCGAGAACGTAAAGCTAAAGCAAAAGAATATTTTAAGTCAGTTGGAGGGTATGATGATATCCCGGGAGCATTAGCCAATCCTCCGGAGGGTATGCTAGTTGATAACTGGGCGAAGGCAGTTGAGTATTTTCAAACGGATGAACACATAATTGCATCAGAAAGGAGCAAAAAAGTCCGTGAAATGCAAACAAGTGTGAATCATGGGGGTTCGAGCTCGTATAACAATACTTGCTATAAGAAGGTACCGTACGTACATGTAATTAGTTATTTAAAATATAATCTAATTTTTAAAGTTAAACAGAACCTTAAGAGAGTGGAAACGTTTTGCAAAGCTCATACCGATAAGAATGGCATATTTGTTACAACTGAGGCGGAACAACAATACGTAAGTATTTAATTATAATTTTATCATATAATTAAATGTTTATTAATACTTAATTATTACTCACTTTTGGGAGTTACAGAATCGGTTAGTTGAAGAGCTATTAGAACAAACTCAAGGTGAAAGTGAGTTAACACCCGATCAAGAAAGAGTTGCATTCGAGAAAGTATTAGGAGAGCGACGTGGCCATATTAGAGGCATTGGCCATAAACCTTCTGCTCTCTCGTCGATTCCACAACCCTCGCAACCATCACAACAACCATCATAGGTAAAACAATCTATTTTGGTTTTTGTCCCAAGTGCAAGAAATAGCAATGTACTTTGGTTTTCTATCTTAGTTTAAAAATAGCAATCTACTTTAGCATCGTAAAATTCATGTTGAATTGGTGCTTTTTGGTTTTGTGGTGATTATTTGCTAAAAAGTTTGGTAATTTGGTTTTTGTTTGACAATCTAACTTATAAGTTTATATATATATATATATATATATATATATATATATATATATATATATATATATATATATATATATATATATATATATATATATATATATATATATATATATATATATATATATATATTGTTATTAATTATGTAGTTGGAAAATCTTTGTGCAATACTCAGCGACCCGACATGTAGGGGTGAGCTTTATTCGTTTTTTCAATCCCACAATAATCAAGGAAACGATGGGAACGAAGATGGTGGTATGTAAGGATGCGTTTTATTTGCATATGTTGTCATGCTTTGCTACTTGGCGACACTTTTACCGGCGACAAGAGTCATTACCGGCAACATGTTTATTACCGGCGACATGGGCAATAGCGGCGACGTTTCTCATTAGCGGTGACATAGTGATCAATAGCGACGAATCAGTACCGGCGACGCGTCGCCGCTATTAGTATTACCGGCGACTTTTGGGACTTTTACCCGCGAATTTTGTCGCCGGTAGTGGCCTTTTTCCTTGTAGTGAATAATTCTCATTTCGTAGGCGCGGGTTGCCATACTTGTCATGCTACCTATTTTTTTTAAGATACAAAATAAATCTTTCAAACATAACAATTTTTGAAAACTAAAAATTCATTAAACTTAAAATAAAAACATAGAGATTCAAAACAACAAGAAACACACCAAAAAAATAAAATTTAAAATTAAAAACATACAAACGAAAATTAGCAAACGTAGATAGACCTAAAGAACATCTTCATCGGAAAATTTACCTTTCAAATCGTCGACCGGTTCCATGTTAAGATCGATATGGTTGACGTTCCAAATATGTTCTGTTAAGACCATACGAAGAACATGATATGTCTCAACATCATTAAGTAGTGCCCTCCTCGATATGTACTCCGCGCTTCTAGCATCAAAAGCTTGGGTGGATGGAACGATCTTTTTTTTCGTTATACTCACATATTGTATTTCCTTCGTCTTCGAGAATCATATTATGCAATATGATACACGTATACATCACCTCGCTCATTTTCTTCTCCTCCATATACGGCACGGGATATTTAAGAATATGCCAACGTTTTTTCAAAGCTCCAAATTCTCGTTCTACATCCTTTCTCCCCCGCTCTTAAGCTCTCTTAAACTTCAACCTTTTCCGATCATTGGGACAAGACAATGACTTCACAAAATAAGCACGATACAGATAGATCCTATCCATCAGATAATACTCGTTCCTATACGATGTTCCAGCTACTTGAAAAGATTAGTCTGGTGCAATCCCGTAGTACATGTCGTCAAGTAATGGAGACATGTTATGAACATTGATGTCATTAAGGGAGCCAGCTAAGACAAAGAATGCATGCCATATCCACATATCCTGTGACACCACCGCTTCAAGTATAACGGTTGAATAGCCGTGATAGCCTCAGGTGTATTGCCCTTTATGGGAATTCAGACAACAACCCTATGCCTAGTGGAGGCAATCTAGGCTTCCTAACATTCCAGGAAAGTCGTGCACGTTTGAGTGATGAGCATACAATTTTTGGATGTCATTACAAGTAGGTTTGCACATATATCGTGGACCATATAATCTCATCGCATACTTGCAAAATTTATGAAGGCTAGTTCGTGCAACACGTCCGGACATCCTAAGGTTCTCCTCTAGTGCATCGGGGTAAGTGACATACGCTAATTGACGAAGTGCAACGGTGCACTTTTGTATAAGAGTAAAACCAATTGTGCCTCTAGCATCTCGACTTTGTTTGAAAAATATAAACGCTTCCGTGACGTCGTTGAATATACGCAAAAACAGAGATTTATGCATACGGAACCGACGTCGAAAAAAATATCCTATAAATAAAGTTGGTGTCATCCACAAAGTAATCTTGCATGATTCGATCATTAGCCACCTTACGAAATCTTTGTATGCATCTTGTCTTCCTCTGGCGTGCATTCTTCGCATTTTCTTCTTGTAGTTGTTTGATCATCTACTCCGCCTCCTGAATAACCTCTATAGACGTTTCAAGCAAGGCATCAAACATGCTTGATGAAGATGACGAAGAAGGCATTTTGAGAGAGTGGATTTGAGTTGTAAGTTTATGTTGATGAGTTGATGTTCTAAGTTGATGTTGATGAATTTCATATATACCCCTGCTAAGCATCTAAATATCGTATTTGCCCGGCCTAAACTTTAAATATCGTATTTTCCCATCTTAATGTTTTTTTAATATCACATATACCCAAATCTGTTGTTTTGTTAATTTTCATTGATTTATAATTCTTTTTTTAAATCTTTGTTCATTGTAATTCAAAATAAACACGTAATGGACAATAATACCCTTACTTGTAAACTCCAATACTAGCGATCGTAACCTTGCATTCCTATTTCACGTTCGCGTTAGAACCTGTTAATTCCGATCGCTACTCCCCTATTAGCACTTCCGATCAAATTGCGCCTTCCCCTTTTATTGCATCACTTACACGCATCAGGTAAACAAAAAACGATCCTATTCCTATTTTGCCTTTTTTAATTTTGCTTTTGATGTTGTTTGATTTGTTCATGATTTTGAAAATTGGTAAAGGATTTTGAAACCCTCATAACTAATTTACCCAAATAAAACGCAATCAAGAAGGAGCGCGCTAGGAAAATCACATTATCCAGATGTCCAACGGGCAGAAATCAGTAAATTTTGATCTTAAAACTTGATAACACCAAAAAGAATCACTTCTCAGTTGCAATCATGTAAAATAAATATCTCGATTATGTATTTTTATTTATTTGACATGTCAAAATATAATTTCTTAGTGGGTCTATGTTCCTGACTACCTTCAACTGAAAAAGAGACAATTCTAATCAAATAATTGTTGGGTTTTGAGCATTCCAACACTCCTATGGTGTACATGCAACCCTATAAACCTTGGATCTATGTTTTCTCTTTATACATGCAAATAAGAACTTTCCAAGGCTTTAATCCTAACTAGCATATTATGAAGTTCTTATACTACAAAGTTCTAGTTAGATGACATACCTTTTGATGTAGCTTGATGTCTTCAAGCTTTAAGAGCTTATCCCCAATAGTGTGGAAGCCTCAAGTGGAATCACAAATCACCAAAACACCTTGGAAGACTTTAGAGAATATGGATACTTGGTTCTCTCTAGTGAAATCGGCTAGCCCTTCTTAGTGTACCACACTAGTGCCAATTTCACCAACCAATGACATCTTTATATAGTATGGAAACTAGGGTTAAACCCATGACCTTTCATTTCATATGATCCATGGGTTAAACACTCCATGGACTATCCATGAAATCTTAGCCCAACCTAAATGAACTTGGCCCATTCCATATATATAAGAGTCCATATTTAATTAGTTCATTTTGATCACTTAATTAATTATAAATTCATTCTTGATCAATACTAATTAAATAATACGATTATATATTAATATATTAGAACTTATAATATATTAATATAAATCATAAATATACTATTCTCAAAAAATTATCCATATAAATTGTGTCGGTGAAGTGCAACCCAAATGGACCATGCCGGGTCGGGTCAAGTACATACCAAATATAGTTATGGACTTAGACATTAATCCAACAGTCTCCCACTTGGATAAGTCTAAAACTATTATTGAGTATGACTTCAAAACCTAACTGGAAATCGTAGCTCTTAAAGCCGATGTCGAACTCTGATCTTGTCAACGAACTTGTCCATTAGATAAGGGATCATATATTCCTCCATTCTAGATATCATATGGACTGAGACATGGACTATAGTCATTCTCTCTGTCCATTTGTTGTTTCCCGATTTCCGATTCCTGACGACTGACTGATTGAACAAATCAAATCAGTCCTGGCTTGGCCAAGCACTCACATGTGTTATCATTAAATCATCGAGGGGCCCACAGATATCGCATTTATCCCGAAGGTAAAAGGAATGGATAAACTTCGACTCATATGGCTTGTTCTGCTACTTGTTGAATTATACACAAAGGCACTTTTTATAACACCGAGTTACCGAATGCGTTTTCGTGCAATCAATATACAACCAACTCATAGTAACAACTCATATCTCTAGGTTTGAAGAATATAATATATTATTGTCTCATGATCACTCGTGATAAAATCCATGAAGTGATTCCAATGAGCGCGGGTTGAATCCAATACTCAGAACTTATGAGCACTCATGATTGTTGTATCCCTTTGTCAAACATCTTAGACCTCTACAAGCCAACCCATGACAGTCTTAATTCATATCTACTTCCAACATATGACCGACTGTGGATGGTTTGAATAACTTAGTCATTCCGGAAGAATAATCTAGTTTATTCTGGAAGTCAAAACATGCAAAGTGAAACACAAGATTAAATGAATCAAATATGGTATCAAACCCTATGAATATAAATAAACACTTGTATTTATCACCATACTGATTACTCATTATTCATTGTTTCGGTTTTATCAACTTTATACTTGAATTTAAAACACCAGTTGTACCATGCTCCAAGTATGTACACTATGTTTTCTAAACACTAGTCATGCCACACACAGGTATGCATACTATGTTTGTCTATGATCTTTACTTTGCGAAATAGACCAGTTGAACATAACTTCAATGATTCTCATTTCACAGTCCCAATTCCTTACTGCAAATGCAAGAATTCCAAATTCATGCCATTTACTGAAATCTGTTAGATTCTAAACTTATATGCATTGATCCTCTTGTAATGATTATGCACAAATTCACAAAGACTTGACAACAATCATTACAGTGTATTCCAAAAGAGATCAACTCCTTGGAAACATCCTTCTTGCATTAAGTTTCCTAATCTTACAGATTGAATACTTTCTAACTTTGAAACATTTCCATATTCCATTTTGACTATCACTTCTGAACAGGAGTTGCCTCCTTATAGATTATGTCAATATGGTCCTTCCAGAATTAACACTATACTTCTAGTTGTCCTTGAGCAACCAATCCTTGGTAAACCTTAGATTGTCCTCAACAATTGCTTAATCATTTTAGTCATATCCCATTCTAGACCTTTTCCCTTCTTAATGCCCCGGGCATTTGGAAATTTTTTTAGAAAGGATGAATATAGCATATGTAATCGATCCTATATCCAAAGTATATGGGACACGATTCATGATGTCTCACATAAAGACTAAACCAGTCTTTTGCTATAATATTTCCATTTCTATTTTCCAAGTTCTCATAATTCAGATTATGAAAAGGGATGTCGTAATCATAATCGAATTTTAGAACGCAAATAATGGACCCATATATAGAATTTCCTTATGTTGAGCCATTCCAACATGAAATTCGTATATATTCTTGACTAAATACGATTAAAACCTCAATCTAAGCTTTTAGATTTGAGATGAAGTATAATATCCTCTCCCTTAATTATAGCAAAACAACTTTTTCCCAATTAAGACCTTTTGTTTTTCTATAATTAACATTGCTAACTTGCAACCTTTATCATAATTATCATGCTCCCACTAACATGATGATTAATAGCATAACACTTATGCTCCCACTAGCTTTGACATGTACCCAGAAATCAACTAGACTTCTAGAAATCAATACTTTATTGACTTTCTTACCAAAGTTCAGATTTCTGATACTAGATTGCCTTGATAAGACTTTATCAATATCATACACCTCTCTTAGATTGCTCACATGTGTGTCTAAACAATTTCAGAACTATGAAAAGGGATGTCGTAATCATAGTTTAAATTGTTTAGACCTTTTGCCATTTCTCATAAGTCAATGTTAGTGTGCCGGTTAACCACGCACGCTCCACTAACGAATTTGAGAACTGCAAATATCACAATTGTTATCTACTTAAAATCTACTTAGTAAAAGAGTTTCCTTACCATGATTTTCATGAATCGAAGAGAAACCTTATGACACTTAGATTTTATGGTGTAAGTGTTCCTATCCATGTGAATTTGTCAAAACCATAATCACAGGACTAGGTTGGTGAAAAATCCTAACTCATATGGATTGAACTTGTGCAATCTTAACTTCTTGCCACCTGGCAGCTCAAGGGCCTGCCATTGCTTCCAAGTAGCTATACAAACAATTGAGAACATGTAGAACTCAAATGTATAGCCAACTTAATTGGAATGTGCACAGAAATGTCAGCACGATAGGTTATAAACCTCTAGATGTGTGCTAGTGATGAAATATAGGTTTTATTCTTGATTACTTCTTGAAACCCTTTCAGGATCTTTTAGACTCCCACTGTCTCCTTGACCTATAAGACTTTCTTGCCAAATATTCAAGAGATAGTGTGGATGCTAATCAAGACAGACACTTAACACAATTAGCCTTAGTTGGTCTTTGTTTTATCCAAAACATCACAACTTACCAATTTCAAATGTACAAGAGTAGAAAACTTTTACTCTTACATTTGACGAGTGTTTTAAACCTTCTTTAAGATATGTCACTCAACTTACAGTCTTGGAGTATGACTCTAAGACTTGTTTTGAAACGAAGTATGACTCATCTTCTTGATTTGACCACTTCAACAATTCATAGCTCCTCTTTTTAGCTATCAGAATGCACTTAGAGGATGAATTTTGATAAGGTCTCAAAATCATTAAGATGATCTTAAAACATGATACTAAAGTACTCTCCCATCTTTTCAGATTTGAGAAACTTTTATCCTTCTGCCTAATTTCATTCTTCTTATTCGCTCTGCCATACATTGGAACCTTTTCCAATGTCTCAGAATTACACTTAAGCTTGTAAGTGTAACCATATTTACTGAGCTTTAGTAAAGTATGACGAATAATCTTATCGATCTTTTGTGGTGGACTTGACCAGTGCACAAGAATGTGTACTCAATCACTTAGTCCTTCACTTGACTTCACATATACATGTGAACAAGGAACTAGTCTTAATTTTACAAAGATGAAAAATTCTCATTCATCATGTTGTACAACTTGCATGATTCCAAGTTTCGGTCCAATTGAAACTTGGGTGATGAGGATCTTTCTTTATTTGGTAAATTTAGACATTACCACAAATGAAAGAATCAATTTCATATTTCCACTATTGCTATTAATGGAATCATATAAGCAACAATTTTTCCCTCAAATGCCATTGTAAGGATATTTTAAAATAAATAAAATCATCATTTTTTCCTTTTATTTTAAAACTTTGCGTAAAAACTATCCTTACAATGCAAAAGAGCAAGAAAACTATGTTGTTATCTGTTCCTAAGCAATATATCATAACTCCTAAGAAGTAGCTCAAGAATCCGATCTTCAAACTATGCGATAGAAATCCATCTACGCGATCAGATTCATCATATTCTTTCTTTAAGTTTCTTAACTTTTCTTTGATTCTTAAAACATCAACATGTGACCCAGTCACATCATGTATCAAGAATCTCAGAATAGAAACTTAACAGAGTTAGATAGTGGACTTTACCTGAAGTAGAGTCAAACTTATTGACTTTAACATCCTTAGGTAAGTTTGGCAGCTCCATAACCAAATCCCCTTCCTTTGGCAATAGAAATATATGGACCCTTAGGTAATAGTACATGGGACTATCTCAGACTTAGCCTTTCTCTTTACCATTTGGTCAACCAAGTTGACTATGGCCAATCCCTTTCCATTGGGAAGAGAATGCATTTCTGGATTTCCTGTGTCACTATTGTCCTTGTCCATAAGGTTTTGGGAAGTTGATCTCCTAATCAAATTTGCTTTACTAAATCATTTCTGATTTAGCAGCACCAAGCAAATAGATAAGATCATTAAGGGTCTTGTCATAGTCTATTTCATAGGAGTCCCAAAGGAACTCACTATGTGACTTAGAAAGTGATTGAACCACTAACTTTCTCAAGACTTTGACACCCAACTCTCCCGGCTTGTCAGCATGTGACTTCATCTCCAAGATGTAATCACACCTAGACCTTGCCTTGCCAATAGGGCTTGAGTGACCTTGAACTTGTGGGTTAGGGAAAATAATTGGAGGAGGTGAAGGAAGTGAAGTTTCAATATATTTGGGAAGATCATAGATGTCTGAACTTGACATCTCTTGGGAGATATTCAAGATAGTTGATTTAAAAGTCCTTAATATAACACCCAATATGAAATATTAAGGCTAGGACCCAACAAACTATTTTATAACTTGGAAGAGGGATGTCGTAATCCAAGCTATAGAATATTTGAAGGTAGGTGAATTACGATTCACCAATTTCCACCATGAAAAACGAAATAATTAATTAGGTTTTAATTGGATTTGAAATTCCTAGATCTTTGAGATTCATTGAACTGTTCAATGGCATGTTTCAATCTTGAGTGTGCCCTTCAGGTTTTGTGACTGGGATGCCGAGGATCACAAAACAAGGTGTGAAGTAACCATGCAAATTACTTGGTACCCTTAAGTGTTTACCCCTCAATCGATGTGCCGGTTAACCACACACGCTCCATCGATACTATGATAAACATTAAGATACCCTTTGCCTACCTTGTTAAATACGAGTTAGTGTGCCGATTAACCACACACGCTCCACTAACCGACTTAAACAAAGTGCAAAGTGTAATTTCATGGATTAGCACCTTATTCACATTTTTCCTAAGTAACTAAGATTGGGTATTATTAAGAGTTTAGTTACTTAGTATTTATCATTAATAATTTTAATGAAGGGAGAATTATAGTCTAGTCAAACCCATTCGGCTAACGACCCTCCACCAGTCAAGGAAGCGGTGGGTGAGAGTGGACACCCATTAAACTGCCATTTTATAGGCAGTAACCTTATAGACCGGCTTCGTGAATGAGACCTACTAACGGTAAGACTGACTTGCTCTTATACATATATAAATATTATTAACTTATAATATTATAAAGTATAAGGGTTGAATTTTAACTCTTTAAAATTCTAAGGGCTTAACTTGGAATTAAAGTATTCATAAAAGAAAACTTTTCAAATTCCAAAACTTAAGGGAAAGTTTTGAAACTATTCAAAACTCTTGGATTTTCATAACTTATGAGTTTTAATTAAAGCTTTAAAACTTTTAATGAAGAGAGTCTTGGACATCCATAACTTGAGGACAAGTTATGGAGCCATAAAAACTATTTATAAGGAAAGACTCTTCATTTTTTTTCTAACCTAAGGCATTTTTATGAGTTTTTAAGATTCATAAATGTGACTTTTCATATAACTTGAGGACAAATAACAAAAATACATTTTATGAACAACTTTTAGATTAATTTGGATTGAAAACTACTAACACATATTTTTCATTAATCTAAAAAATAACTCATAAAACAAGGTAACACAAAAAAATACTTTTGGATTCCATAAATTATGGAGTTTAATGTTTTGTTTTATGATGAAAAATTTCATGTTCCATAACTTAAGAACAAGTTATGGAGTTCTTTAAAACATTCAGACCAAGTTTTGTAACTCCATAAAAAATTTTGAATCAATTTTTTTTAAAACCTTTTCATATCCATAACTTTTGGAGGTTTCAAAAAACTCTTTAGATCAAACTTTTAAAACTAATAAAATAATCATATCATTTTATCTTTTACTAAATTTGACCTAATTTCAACTCATATAGCAAATGATTCAAATTTTACAAATAATTAGTTTTTCACAAAAACAAGTAATTATCTTAAAATTTGACAAACGTCATGCTTTTTTTCTTTTCTTTTTTTCAACTTTGAAAATAAAACATTTGCATTAATATAACAGAAAACAACCCACTAGCTCTGATACCACTGTTGGGTTTTGAGCATTCTAACACTCCTATGGTGTACATGCAACCCTATAAACCTTGGATCTATGTTTTCTCTATTATACATGCAAATAAGAACTTTCCAAGGCTTTAATCCTAACTAGCATATTATGAAGTTCTTATACTACAAAGTTCTAGTTAGATGACATACCTTTTGATGTAGCTTGATGTCTTCAAGCTTTAAGAGCTTAGCCCTAATAGTGTGGAAGCCTCAAGTGGAATCACAAATCACCAAAACACCTTGGAAGACTTTAGAGAATATGGATACTTGGTTCTCTCTAGTGAAATCGGCTAGCCCTTCTTAGTGTACCACACTAGTGCCAATTTCACCAACCAATGACATCTTTATATAGTATGGAAACTAGGGTTAAACCCATGACCTTTCATTTCATATGATCCATGGGTTAAACACTCCATGGACTATCCATGAAAGCTTAGCCCAACCTAAATGAACTTGGCCCATTCCATATATATAAGAGTCCATATTTAATTAGTTCATTTTGATCACTTAATTAATTATAAATTAATTCTTGATCAATACTAATTAAATAATATGATTATATATTAATATATTAGAACTTATAATATATTAATATAAATCATAAATATACTATTCTCAAAAGATTATCCATATAAATTGTGTCGGTGAAGTGCAACCCAAATGGACCATGCCGGGTCGAGTCAAGTACATACCAAATATAGTTATGGACTTAGACATTAATCCAACAATAATTGAGAGCTTATAATTTGCTACACGACAAACTAGTCTTCCATGAAGTGGGAGGCTGCAAAACACATTAATGAGCCTTTTCCACAACCTCTACTAGATATTATCCAAGCAGACAATTCTATTCCAATAATTGATCCAAGTCTTATTATTTTTTATCCTAAAATCATCCAAGACACACACACCAATGAGCACTTTCCCAAATATGTTGTTCTTGTCTAGTTTTTTATTCTTACTTTTGACAATTTTTGTTGTAGACACCATAACCACAGATAAAGAAATAAGAGACAATGATACACTTGTTTCAGCTGGTGAAATGTATGAATTTGGATATTTTACCCTCGGTAACTCCAAGTATCGATACTTAGGGATATGGTATAAAAAGGTTTTCCCTTAGACAGTTCTATGGGTTGCTAATAGAGACACTCCACTTACAGATACATTTGGTGTGCTCAAAGTCAATAGCATGGGAACATTGATGCTTCTCAATGGTAATAATACCTTGATTTGGTCGTCAAATTCCTCATTATCTGTCACAAATATTAATATAGTCGCAAAGCTTCTAGATTCAGGAAACCTTGTTGTACATGATAATATGAACAGTACCACAGACCAAGATCCTATCTGGCAAAGTTTTGATTACCCTACTGACACCTTGCTATCTGGAATGAAATTTGGGAAGAATTTTATTACAGGGAGAAACAGATGCTTGACATCTTGGAAAAGTCTAGATGATCCTTCTCCGGGTCTGTATGTAAGTTATTGGGATACAAATGGGTATCCACAAGCATTTTAGTTGAAAAAGTATATGTAGCTGACGTTTATGAAGGATGTGCATATTGAACTTATTCACCACAGACGTTTATGGATGATAAAACGTGGAATTATCAAAGGCAATCTTACTTTTGATTCAAACACACAACGTCTGAATGGCATGAAGCGAATCTTGTTGACAAATACCTAAAAACTACACCTTCTACTAAGAAATAAATGAGACATGAAACATAGAGAACATCCAGACAACATCCCTGCCCATTGTCGCTATCTACCGTGAGACATGAAGCGTGAAACAAATCTTCAATAAATAGCAATGTACTTTGAGAAATCGATGATTTATAGCATTGAACTTTCAAAATTTTGTAATAGTTAATTACAATAATTATATTTTTTTTATCTTTGTATGTTTCAATTGTAATATATACAATTTTGGTCCTTAAAGCATATATCTGACATTAATTACATGTGTGATATTTGTTGTTTAAAATTTGGCACTTGTTACATTTGGCCCTTGGATTTTAAATTTGCACTTCGTATAGTTTGGTCCCTGGACTTTAAATTTAAACTTATTACAGTTTGGCCCCTAGACTTTATATTTGCACTTATTACTGTTTGGTCCCTGGACTTTAAATTTACACTTATTATAGTTTGGACCCTGGACTTTAAATTTACACTTATTATTGTTTGGTCCCTAGACTTTAAATTTACACTTATTACACCATACATACCAAATGCAAATCCATTAAGGAAAAACTATATTAAAATGCTTATTTATGTCACGTACTAACAAAAGAATCCATCAATTGAATCCTAATTAAGAAAATTTGCAACTAAAGTTAACAAACTTGTCAAAAGGATCAACTAATTTATGAGCTTTCATGTAGACCCCAAAAACTCCCAAATCACCATGCGATTTTGTATTCTTTTCACGTCTCCTAAAATTAATAAAAAATGTTTATTTTCGTTGTTAGTATTATTGTTGTTTACTAAAAAAAAAAATAGAAATTTGAGTAACCTTTTAGATGTGGATGTTTCACTTCGATCGGAATTTGAGATGCTGGATTTTTACATGTCTTTACACGGTGTTCATACTCACTGCATCGCAGACACTTGTGTCTTCTTTTAGAGGTGGATATATTTTCTCCCCATTTTTTTGCGCCCATTGATCCTGTATGGGCATCGGAGCAATTTGAAAAGCATATGCAACTTTAAAGTTATCTATAGTGAAATAAGGATCAACGTATTTGTGCCAGTTAGCATCCCTTGTAAAATCAATAAAATTCGTTGCATGTACACATGGTCGGCCTTAAACTTAAAACATTCGACAACTACATTTTCTTTCATCTAGGTTAACCTCTCAACATGTTCCATTGTACTTCACTTCATCTTGATTGTCACAACTTCTAGTAACTTTATATTCACCCAAGTTCTACATGAAAATTTAAAAACAGATTATATATATATATATATATATGTGTGTGTGTGTGTGTGTGTGTGTATGTATGTATGTATGTATTATTGAAGTAAAAACTAAAATAAATATAGTCTTTCAATTGAGTTATTTTACATGCTTACATTAGCGATGTCATTGAAATGGTTTTTAGCAATAGGAACCAATGTGTCATTCCATGTATTCACCACATTCCTTTTCATATCAAACCGTTTCATAATCTTTTCCCTAATTGCATCAATGATATCAAGCACGAGTTTATAGCCCAATTTACCAATACAAGAATTAAATGTTTCAGAAATATTATTAGTAATGTAATCACACTTGGAAGTAGTACCAAAATTGCTTCTACTCCATGTTTTGTTGTGGTTGGTATTTAGATATGCAATTGCATCTTCATTTTTATCAGTAATTTCCTAAAATAATATGTCATGCTTGGTAGGACGATAGGTTTTCGCGGAAGCCTATAGTTTCTTGTTAAAGAAGTCACCACGAAAGTGCTTCTTGAAGTTGCTATATAAGTGCCTTATACATTCTCTATGCTCAACATTAGGATAAACATTCATCATGGCCACTTCTAACCCTTTTTGCATGTCTGATGAGATAACAAGACCATTTGGCGTTCCAATTTCTTTTTTGAGTGAGTCAAGAAACCATGTACATGATTGTGTGTTTTTTGATTCAAGAACACAATATGCTATTGGAAAGATAGAATTGTTACCGTTAATACCAGTTGCAGCGGCTAGTACACCATCGAACTGTCCTTTTAAATGACAAGCATCAAGACCAATATATGGACGACAACCGACAACAAACCCTCTAGAACAAGTTGCTAAACAAATAAAGAACCTTTTGAAAAGTTTCTTTCCATCAACTATGTCAAAGTCAATTTCAACAACGCTTCCTTCGTTCCTTCGTAATAGTTCTTCTCTAAATTCATCGATCTTCATGAAAGAGTCTTCCCACTCACAATACATATCAGTATAAGCTTGCTCTTTCCCTCTAAAAACTTTTTGGTATGGCACATCAACATTGTAAGTTTTCATAATCCAATTTTTATGCTCATATGGAGAGACATCCCCATCAGATTTCAACTTGTCAGTAACAACATTAGCAATACATCCTTGAGTGACGCTTATTTCTACCCTTGTTGTTTCGAGTGTAAGTATGTACTTCTACCATTTTCATAACCTAAAACAAAATAATTAAATAAAAATAAATATATTTTTAATATAAAGCATGTTAAATATAACATAAGGTATACACTTACTTCAAAGGTAACTTCATCTTGTGTAATAAAAGCATGGATTCTCCACTCGCACTCTAGGTATTCACACCTTGTTGTGAATCGTGTCGGGTCACTTTTCATAATGTAGTAGTTAAGCTCATTTGTGACTGGACAGTGGTTCAAAGCTCTCCTAAAATCAACCATATTTTTAAATTTTGAGCTGACTTCCATGCTTATACTATTCTTACTAAATGAGTGAACTTCATCATCATCATCCATTAGATTGTATTCATTATCAGAATTGAGATGACTATGATAGTTTTCTTCACTAGGACAAATGTCCGCATCATACTCATCATGTGGTTCGTCTATGTTGGCACACAAATGGTTAGTATGGTTATTGGAGCCAAAGTTTTTCTCTGTTGTCACATAAATGGTTACTTGTTTCTCGTTTCCATACATGCTAAGCATAGTCATGAACTTTTCATTAGAATCAAGCCCAATAAATGATTTTTTTGGTGCATACTTGTCAACATAAAGAACAGAAAATTTTGGGTTGTTCTTTGATGAATAACATTTTGTCACTTCTTCATGTAGTTGACTTAACTTGTATAAACATGTGTCAATGTGGATACATTTTTGAGAGAGCCAAAGCAATATATTTGCCTACAACTGTTCTTTGTTAGCCGAAATTGAAAATTAATTAGAACTTGGATGTTGGCATACTCCTGAAACTGAAAATTAATTAGAGAAACAATCATCAATTTAGTAAAAGTTTAATAAATTAAAATTAAGATATCCACATAAAGATATTTGATTATAGGAGACGTAGCCTTGCTCTTCCATATTGGTTTTGATGTGTCATGAAGGGTATTATCTTCTGTTTGAGAATGATCTTTCGACATTGATTTGTATCGCCTCTAAAACATAATTTTAAGTTAGCAATAAGAAAAAATAATATATAAAGGTATAAAAAATAGCAGACATATGCTTTATAATTCATTTATTAACATTGGTTTGTATAGCCTCTAAAATATAATTTCAAGCACTCGAGTTAGTTCTATTTCAAGATTGTAAATATAGTAGCTTCAAACAACAAAATCACACAAAATTGACACAGTAGAAAGAATTCAAGATTCTAATCAAGTATAAGTTTCAACATATTATTGGCATTAATTATAGTTTTTTTAAACCGTGAAAAGACTTGAATTCGAATCCCTGCCAATTATAATTCAAGATTGTAAATACAGTAGTTTGAAACATCAAGAAAGCAGCTTTTCAATAGATTCACGTGAACAAATCAAACAACATCAAAAACAAAATTAAAGAAAGACAAAATAGGAACATAATCGTTTTTTTGTTTACCTGATGTGTGGAAGTGATGCAATAATAGGGGGAGACGCAATGGATCGGAAGTACTAACAGGGGAGTAACGATCGTAATTAACATGCTCCAACATGCACGTGAAATAGGAATGCAGGATTGTGAGAGGTAGTATTAGAGTTTACAAGTAAGGGCATTATTGTCCATTATGTGTTTATTTTGAATTATAATGAATTAAGATTATAAAAAAGGATTATAAATCAATAAAATTAACAAAAAAATAGATTTGAGTATATATGATATGAAAAAACATTAGGAACAACGAATACGATACTTAAAGTTTAGACCAGACAAATACGATATTTAATTGCTTAGCAGGGATATATATGAAATTCTACCGAAGTTGTATTATTTATAGGAGGTTTTTGTTTTAAAAAATAAAGCGAGAAAGAAAAATTTAATGAAATGAAACGTTGTTGGCTGCCCCACCTTCCCATTGGTCAACAAAACTCGGCATAGATTAACCGTGATGCCGAGCCGAGCTCGGCAAGCCGAGGGGTTGGCCCGGTGTGCGACGAGGCTACCGATCCCACACCCACAGCCTAATAATTCTCATTTTTTAACATTTGAGTTTGATTAAATCATCTAAGAAAGAATAATGATGAAATCGAATGAACTGTTGTCCCTCGAAGAAAATAGTAAAATTTAATTAATTGCGGTCCCTAGAAAATATAATTTAATACTAAATTGCAAAAAGAAATTTTACCATCCGTCGTGCTCACATGTAATCAATCATCCACCATACTCTTCCATCTTTGACATACAAATTCAATAAAATAATTCCATCACTTCTCACTATAAAACGTCCAAAACCACAATCACAAAAACATACCCATCCAAATTCGATTCAAAGATATAGAACAACAAAGACCATGGACACATTCTCCAACGTTGTCTTTCTATTCTGCGTGGTGTTATCAATCGTCTTCGCCTCTGCTGATGCTGCTTATGGAGTTGCTAAGCTGCCGGAGATTCCTCACAAGATGAAACAGAAGGAAATTCCAAAACCCATTGCAGTTCAAGGCCTTATATACTGTAAATCCGGCTCTAAATTCATTCCACTTAAAGGTATATATGTATCTCACAATTTCGTATATTTACATCCATCGTACTAACTTAATATTAATAAACTTCATATGGTATATATATTTTACGTGTATACAGGAGCCACGGCAAGAATAACTTGTTTGGCAAGAAACCAAAAGGGACTTGAATCAGCACCATTCTCCGTCTCAAGTTGCCCTGCTGATGATAAGGGCTACTTTTTAGCCAAACTGTCCCCTCCTTCAACCAAGTTCTTAAAGAATGCTCAGTGGGAGCTCAAAGAGTGCAAGGCCTTCCTGGAGAGCTCGCCATTGAAGGACTGCAAGGTTCCTTTGGATATTAATGGAGGGGTTAAGGGTGCTCATATTATTTCTTCTTCGTCTCATCGTCTTCTTAAAAATGCAAATCTCTATTCTCTCAAACCCTTTTTCTACACCAGTGATAAACCAAACACAGTCTCCGACAACAAGAAATATTAACAAGAGAATATGGATTTACTTTTGCAATATTTATGATTCTTTTTCCCTCTAATTTTTAAATGTACTTTGTTCTTATATTTCCCTTCCTTCTGTTGTGGTCCAAGAAAATGTCCTTTTTTTGTCTCAATGAGGTTTTTAAGCCGCGCGTTGTATGCGGAAGTTTAAACAATAATTTTATGATATAATGTCTTTTTGATGTATTAAGACATTACACTTTGAAAATCTAATATATTTATAAGTTGTATTTCTTTTTCGTATTCATCATTTAACTTTGAAACTATAAAAATGTCATAAGGTACTTTGCTTTGCATGTGTTTTAATAGATTATAAGAATATTCATCTTATGATGACCAAAATTAACATAAATTATAATCACTTGGAAAGCATTAAATTGTTTTTTTAAACTTGAAACATCAAAGACTTGTCAATATAACAACTAACTTTAAACAAAAGATCCAACTGGGCTTCAAATCCATACATTGTCTATTTGCCTACAACTCGATCTTGTTTGCCTCCAATTCCATCTGTTCCCAAAACATTGTTACCACTTACTTCCATTTGAATCACATCAGTTAATAGCTTGTCAAATGAATGCAAACTACTGTTCAACCATAATAACAATGTGATTACATTCCATTATCAAACAAAAACACCATTAAAATGCTATAACATGAAGAATGCATCTATAATGACAATAAGTTAGTTAAAAAAAACTTTTTAACTTACAGATTTGCAAATCATGGCCATCTGGACAATATTAATATCTCGTCTCATGGAATGCTTCATGTTCTCAGTACTTTATTAAAAGCAAGGGATCTGACTGTAGTTTCGTCCATGCATTATTAACATACTGATATCGTGGTTTATCTTCGAATACAACACCTGGCACAAACGCATGTTACATCCAAAAGGATTAAATATGAAGCAGCAAAAACAGAAAAAAAAATATTCAAATTTAACAAAATTGATGTGAATTAGAAATAAATTCAGGATGTGAATGTAACAACTCATAAAAGGAATGGAATCAGGTTGTTCAAATATGGTTGAATATAGGTGACACATGATTTAAAATTTAGGTTGAATAAGAATCGGTTGTAATGAACCAGATAGAAAGATAGAAAATACCATCATATTTATCATTAAATCGAATATGATGTGTTAGTGGCTGGAAGAGTATGACAGCAGTGGTTGGAAGTGTGTTAAGAAAGCCATGAAAAAAAAAAAGTGTTTGAAGTACATGTTCCTCCGATTTGACCTTAGGAACAGTCAACAAAGGAAGAGGAGGGGAGAGAATGTTTTACGCTGTGAAAAGGAAGAAATCCGGTAACCACCACCTCTCCGCCGATGTCATATGCCACCACAACTGTGTTGCCTCCTCCCCCAACCTCGGTCTCTCTTCTATCTCTTTTTGCTAGATGTTTATTTTCATTCCCATTCTCGGTTCATCCCTAGCCCATACACACAGACCATCTGGGAAGTAGGACGACAGAAGCTATGGCGGAGGTGGTGGCCGATTCGGCTGATTAATCGCTTGTAGAGAAAGGGAAATATTTTGTTTAGAGAGTGAGAGAAGGGAAGAAAGGCGGTGTCTATCTTCTCGTAAGAAAATGGGCATGAGATGGTGGGGAACAGGGAAGGAAGGAACACAGGAGAAGGAAGTCAAAGCAAACACTAGGAGACACTGGAACTTGATGTGCTCTTAGGAACAGTATAATAACGTACATTTGTCAAATGTTAGTTTTTAAAATTCAAGTGCAAGTTCTTATTGCTCACATTATAGCAAGAAAGGACAATGATAATGAAGATGACGTTCTAATTTTTGATGATATCGAGTTGAAACCATACAAGCTATGCAACAAGAAATAGTCTTTAGCGACACGGATTTTAGTGGCGAAACCATTATTAGTAGCGGCATTTAAACAACGCGTCTAAATGTTGCCACTAGTGGCGTCGCAACTAAAAGCGAAATCACTAAAATCTTTCGGTTGTGATACGTGTGAAAATGAAACCGTGGATCATAACGGTTGATAGATGGGATGGTATCCCCTCTTGATAACCATCTTTTGCAGCGACAGTAATTACATTTTTATAGTACGGATAGGGATGAAATTTTTACATATGGGTATCTATCGGGTCGTGTTACCTGTTTTAATGGCTAACGAGGCGAGGACGGATACCCAAAGTGGGGACGGATTGGAGACGGATATGACACTATCTACCCCACTTAATTTAAGTCGATTATATATATATATATATATATATATATATATATATATATATATATATATATATATATATATATATATATATATATATATATATATATATATATATATAAACCATCCTTGGAAACATATCCATAAACCATAATAAAATCAAGTATGATCAAAACATCAAAATACGTCACAGTAAAGTAAAATGCGGAACATTGTGATGTGTGCGATGCGATCACCCAAGCTATTCCCCTTGGATCCGAGAGTACATGAAACATAAACTGAAAATTGTAAACACAAAACTTGGTGAGTTCCGCAAAATACCACATACCATATATAACAAATACATAACCGGTCGTGCCCGTCATCGGGCCTCGCCCGGAACAGATTTATCACTAAATAATGGGCCCCGCCTGACATACATACAAAAACATAAACACATGCAAGAAAACATACATGCAGAGTCACGCAAACAACAAATGCAAGAAAACATACAGATTTGTCACAAAGATAAATAGCATACAAGATAGTCATCAGGCCTCGCCTGGAATCGGGCCCCGCCCAATATACATATCAGAAAACATACATGGAGAGTCATGCAGACAACTAGCATCCAAATCATAATAAACCATGGGTCGGCGTTGCTGCCTTCGACCCGCCAAACACAGTGAGGAAACTCACCTCAAGCTGTTCCATCTCACAGATAAAATCTCGGTCTGCTGATCCGGAAAGTCCCCAGCTAACACCGTCAAATAATATCCAATTAATAATTGGGTCTCAACTCGTAATCAAGAATCTAGGTTACTTGTCCAACATACAGGGTAAAAATACCATTTTACCCTTTTCTTAATTGGCCCAAAAACCAATGCCTAACCCATTTGCTCAAAAAAAAACAAATTTCTATATGGCATCCCAAAGTCGGGGGTCTAATGGCCCAATAAAGCCCAAACCCTAAAAGTTCAAAATATAGCCCAAATCGAGAAAGTCAACTGAAATCAAATGTGCCTACGAATGCAAAGAACAAAGGAAAAGATGCTCGGAACATTGTTGTTCAAAAACATTCTAAAGGTTCAAAACAAAATTTTGAAAGAAAGTTAAAAAATCTAAAAAATCAATTGAAACATCTCGAACACAGTTCTTCCAACAACATCTCGAAAAACTATTCCTCTGAGGAAAGCATTGCCCAAGCAACCAATGGTTGAGTATGATTTTTGGATAAATGAAAAGACCTTGACATTCTGATGTTTCCTAAAGAATCTCAGAAAAGGATTTCTGAAATACCAACTGTTCAGAAATCACAAACCATTTCCAAAGCTTATGGTAAAGTCCGTATCTTTAGCTCGGAGCCTAAAAACTCGAAAACTCATTTACTTTGTAGGTTTTTGTGTTTCAGAAGAAGATACAATATGATATATTGATAGTGCTTGTTCCATGCACATGAGTGGGCACAGAGATTTTATGCGTGATCTTAAACTTACACTATATGTTGGTTATGTAACTTATGAAAACAATTCAAATTCTCAAATTTGAGGTTATGGCGTCTTGACCAATGACAATTTTATGTCTACAATGTGGCTTATGTATTTGATATTAAGCATAATTTGATCAGTGTGGCCCAATTCATTGATGTAGATCGGAGAGTTGAATTATGTAAGAAGCACAACTATGTTATGACAGAAGACGGAAAAAAATGTCTTTTCAAATCATATCGCATCAAGAATATATATCATTTAGACATCAACATGATCATCAAAAAGCTTCAACTATGTTTTCTATCAAAAGTCGTACCTGACGTAAGTTGGATATTTCATTGGAGGCTTGATCATCTCTACTTTCGATACATGGATGATCTAGTTTCTTGTGAAATGGTTTGAGGTATGCACTCCTTAAATTTGAGAACAATCATCTCTGCGCTGCGTGTGAATATTGGAAGAAATCAAAGAAAGGACATCCTGTTCTGATTGAAAAATCCATTTTGGAACCTCTTGAACTTCTTCATATCAATCTTTGTGGACCATCTGTCGTAGAAAGCTTACATCAAAAAAGTTCATTCTTGAGATTGTTGACGACTACACAAGGTTCACTTGGGTTTTCTTCTTAAGGCTAAAATCAAAAACCGTCTCGGAGCTCATAAATTTCATCAAAGGCATTGAAGTTCTGATTATAATTCCTATTTATAGAATTTGCAGTGACAATGGATCTGAGTTCATAAATGCCACATTTAAAAATTTCTTGCCGACAAAGGCATTAAACAGAGTTTTTCTGCTCCCTACACTCCTCAACAAAACGGTGTTGTTGAAAGAAGAAACCCAACTCTAGTTAAAGCCGCTTGGTTGATTCTAAACTTTGAAAAAAGTCGTCTTTATCTTTGGGCCGAAGCTGTCTCCACGGCCTGCTTCACTCAAAATCAAAGCATCATCATCCGTCATCTCAACATGACAACATATGAAGCAATGAATGATCGGAAGCCAAGTATCTTATTTTTGCACATTTGTGGATGTCGATGCTTTATAAAAAAACAACTATGATCAACTCACTACGTTTCAACCTAAAGCCGATGAAGCCATCTTTTTAGGATACTCAGACAAATCTAAAGCTTACAGAGTTCTGATTAGTAGAACTCGTGTAATTGAAGAAAGCTTTGATATCACTTTTGATGATAATTTTGTTCGGAACTCAGTCCCTACTCATGTTACAACACACATCATGGAATCTGATGCTCCACCTCTTGGAGTTTCGAATCCTTAAATTATCTATGAAGTTGATTTTGAAAGCCTGCTTGGACCAATAGAAATTGTTCTTGATTCGGAATCTCAATCAGGACCGTCTTCATCTGCCACTCTGGTTTCTCAAAATTTTTCTGGTCCGACTCTAACCTTTCCTCCATTTGATTCTGATGCCTTTGAACCTTCTCAAGTTGAGGGGGAGAATAGAAATCCAACCCTTGAATAAAATGTAGATGGATTTCATGATGCAACAGATCAATTCACTAACATCAATAATTCCAAACAACAATGAAGATAGTGTCAACTTATTTGACTTTCGGAACTCTGACAGTGCTGACATTTCCAGTTCAGAAGTTCAGGGGGAGCATCAACCTCAAACTCAAATTGTTCAAAGGGAGTAATACAAACCTATTGTTGATATCGAATCATCTGCCACACAAGAACTTCTCAAATTGCATATATGTACAAAGGATCATCCTTGGAATCAAGTAATTGGAAATCTCAACGTTGGAGTTCAAACCCGCTCTGCTACTAACATTCAAAATAAGTGTCAATTCTTGGAATTCATATCAATTGTTGAACCTAAATCCATCAAGGAAGTCTTAGAACAGTCTGGTTGGATTACGGTCATGCTAGATGAGGTAGTAGAATTTGATAGAAATCAAGTGTGGACTCTTGTCCCTCCTCCTCAGGATCACCTTATTGTCGGTATGAGATGGGTCTTCCGAAACAAACTCGATGATGATGGAGTTATAATCCGAAACAAACCAAGATTTGTAGCTAAAGGATATACTCATATCAAAGTACATGACTACAACAAGACCTTTGCTTATGTTGCCCGTCTATAAGCTATCCGAATCTTTCTCACTTATGTTGCTCACAAAGGCTTTAAGGTTTAACAAATGGACATCAAGAGTGCCTTTCTCAATAGTGAAATTGATAGTGAAGTATATCTTCACTAGCCTCCTGGGTTTCTGAATCTTTTATATCTGAAATACTGCTATAAACTCCAAAAACTTGTTTATAGCCTCAAACAAGCTCCTCGCGCCTAGTACGAGACTCTCACTGATTTTCAGAAGCGTTCTGGTTTTGAAGAGGAATTCTCGATCCCACATTATTCCAAAGAACAAACGAGAAAATTTTCATGTTAGTACAAATTCTATGTTGACGATATTAATTTTAGATCGACTAATCCGAAGATGGTTATTGGCTTTGCTAAAATAATGGTTAGTCGAATCCAAATGAGTATGAATTGTGAATTAAGCTTCTTCCTCAGTCTGCAAGTTAAAAAGACCAACAAAGGAATTTTCATTCATCAAGAGAAATACATTTATGAACTACTAAAGATATATTCAACGGACACCTATTGTGACAACTCGAAAAATTCTAGACCAAACTAGGTCTAAACTTCAACCATGTACCAGTGAAGTCACAACGTAACTTGATGCAATAAAACTATGATTGTCATGAAGCATGTTTATATAAGTTATTATGTGCACTATACTTATTTATAAGATATAATAAGTTACGAATAAAAATAAGAGTCAAAAATAAAATAATAGATAGACCCAATATCTATGAAGAAAATTGTATTGGTAAGGACAAGGATTCCAGAGATATAAAGAACGCCGAAATCCGAGTTATAACAAAAAAGTTATGAACTGTCAAAGTTTCACTACAAAACCGGAACGACACCAGGAATCGTTAAAAGTGAGTTTATGATAGATTACTTTTTAGCCTTAGTGATAAAAATGAAAGTTGTAGAGTACATCTCCACCTATGCGTGGATAAAAAGAACGTCAAAAACAAAGCTTGTATGCAAAAGTTATGACCTTCCGAAGATGTAGCAATCTAAGAGAGTGACATGTGGCAGAAACTGTAACTTGGCCATGTTCCACGACGTAGACATGAGGGCTACAACATGGAAGTGATCTATAACACCTCTCAATGCTAACACACAGATGGCAAGTCTATGGGAGTGAGGTATTGAATTTCCACGATGTGGAAATAAAGCCTACGACGTGGAATCAGAATCGTGACACCTTCCGAATCTAGGACCCAAATGGCAAGTCTACGATGTGATGCAGCTCTATTTCCACGACGTGGACATTAAGTAGCAAGTTCGACCCCAAGGCTCATTAAACCTAAATCTCTTCTCTCTATCTCGTTTATTGAGGTTGTTTCGCTTCCCGAGCCCGAAGATCATGAACCGCTGACCGTTTCTAGTTAGATTCTAACCGCAATCACACTCAAGGTGGGTTCATACCCCTACGTTTTCACGATTTTTCATTGTTTTCGGGGGGAATACAAGTAAAACACATGAAATCTTGTGTCAATATCTAAACTATTTCAAATTGTTTCAACTACTATTTTTACCAATATATATATATATATA
This sequence comes from Lactuca sativa, assembly GCF_002870075.4. NCBI lineage: Eukaryota > Viridiplantae > Streptophyta > Magnoliopsida > Asterales > Asteraceae > Lactuca > Lactuca sativa. The sequence continues at coordinate 215,369,473 of NC_056627.2, forward strand.
TATATATATATATATATATATATATATATATATATATATATATATATATATATATATATATATATGATTAAGGTTCTACAGGCTTATAATTGATAATTCTACCTTATTTTATGTTCTTTGTTTGGTTGTCGGGCTTATGGTAGAATTATTTATCCGGCTGTCTTTAATCCTAATTACATTTGTCGTATATATATAAGTATAAAAGTTATTTCAAAACGTTAAACAAACAGAATATTTTCTCAACTTATTTCATTACCATTCGTACAAAAACGTTAAATTTCATGGAAGATCTTTATCACAGATTTATGATTATAAACATACAAAGAGGTTAAAATTAAATACAAAGGTTTTCATTTCAACATAACATACACATTAAACTATAATAGGTATAGTTTATGAAACGTACGTACTATTTCACTAAGTTCGGGATACAATATGGAAACAAACATATAAACTATAATAGATATAGTTTATGAGACATATATACAATTTATTCATTACAAAAAGGTTTTTCATTATTCTACACGTAACCATCAATATAGCTTTGTGAGACACGCTTCAAGCACTTATCTACGTACCAAACAAAAGCCCTGAAATTATTACCAAAGTATCCTAGAGGGAGAGCGTGATACTTGTGTATAGATCTATATGGGACTAACAATCCCGCATCTTAATTGTTAGCTACAGTTAGGCTGACAGGCTCGGGGTGACAAATGTCGTACCAATTTAGACGCCTGAAGAATGTCGTATTCAGGTCATCTTAGGTCATCAAGCATGGTTATAATAACTCACAATTTGGTATTAACAATACGATTAGTGTATGAATACATAAATAACTTCAAATAGTTTTATTTAATAATAAAATTACAATACAATATTTTACAATACAGTTGGTAAATCCAGGCACATACATTAAAAGGAGTACATACAAATACAATTATAGTATACTATTTTCTAGTACAGTGCAACTTACATTTCTGATAGGACCATTATTGTTCAGTCTATGATTACTTAGCGTATACATTAGGATTATATAAAATGAAGATCCGATAGGCAGCCAAATGTGTGATTTCCGCCTTATTTCCTATTCCTTGTTTGGTTGTGAGCTTAGGATAGAACCATTCATTCGACTGTCCATTCGATCTTAATTATATATAAATTATATACACTAAGTGATTATAGAAGGAACCAGCAAAAGATTACACTACTTACATGAATTCATATTTCGTATTACAAATTTTAAGCATAAGAAAACTTGTACAATGATGCGACATCGACCTCCGACATGTCTTCTGCTGCGGCGGAGATCTGGACATCACAGTGCAAACCCGTTAGAGCCGCCCCAGGGACTATGCCCTAGGAGCGGGCTCCGACGGTCAAGTTAGATCAGCTAGAAGATCTGAGATGGTCCTCCATAGCTGGAGAGAACCATCTTGGTGCTAGTGGTGGTGTATGGTGGCTGACGGCGGCCGGTGGCGGTTGAGCCATGGGGGGGAGAGTCTAGGGAAAGGTCCCCCTCCATGGAGGAGGTAATGTTCATTATATAGGGGAAAACTAGGTCAGGCCTTGGGCCAAGCCCCATTCAAGCCCAACTAGCAAAGAGCTGGGCAAGGCTGCCCGGAGGCGTTGGGCGGGGATGGCGGGCGCGCACCAGGAGAGGATGGAAAGGGAGAGCCAGGCGAGGGAGCGCCAGGCAAGGGCCGGCAGGAGAGTCCCCAACATGGCTGGCAAGGGAGCGCCAAGCAAGGATGGCAAGGGAACGCTAGGCAGGGCTGGCATGAGCGCGCCAAGCCAGGCTGGCGCACTAGAGCAGTCTAGGCCATGCCAGTGGACCATATCTCATCAAGTCCCCCCAGTCTGGTGTTATTGGTACGCGGCCAATGAAATCGGACTGGAACTAGTCATATAAACCAATATGAGAGTCCCTAGCGAGGATGACAAGGGAGTCCCCGACAAGGTTGGCAGGAGCGTGCCAGGCCAGGCTGGCGCGCTAGAGTAGTCTGGGCCATGCCAATGGACCATATATCATCAAGTCCCCCCCAGTCTGGTGTTATTGGTACGTGGCCAATGACATCGGACTGGACTTAGTCAAATAAACTGTGTGTTGTCAAGTCCCCCTAGTCTGATGCGATTGGATTGCTGACAATCGGATCGGACTAGATAAAGCACCAAAGCATTAAATAATAAAGAGAAATGACCAAACCTTGCCCACGAGAGCCGTGTGTTTGTGCGATGAGCCAAACACTGCTTGAGCTGACTTGATACTCCTTCATTGAGAGGAGTGCGAGCCGTTCGGTAAGATGCAACGTAACTGTTGCTGCGATCATGTGGACCGAGGCTGCTACAGAGTGTTACGCGACACTGATGTCGGTGGAATGTCAGACCGGGGTAGCTAAGATGCGTAAGCTTTCCATTCACTCCCTGAGACTGTTATCCGACGTGATTGTTATGGTAGCCATGCGAGATGGGATGTCACCAGTAACCATCTACATAGTCTGCATTAATAACCATCTTGAGGATCTTTCTTGCTCGGGCTACACCTAGTTGGATTGCGGTGTACCAACCCTACTCCCCCCACCTTTCTTAGAGGAGGCGAAGAATAGATTCCGAGAGCTGGGTGACTAGGTTGCTAGTGAGGGTCACGTAGTGAGACTATTGTCGATAGCCAGACAATAGAATTGTTGAGGGATTGGCAGTGAGGCTATATGGTGGGGTTGCATAGCAAGACCATCTCCGAAAGCCAGGAAACAGAGATGACATGGGGTATGCGGCGAGGCTACAGGTAGGGTTACGCAGCAAGACCGTTTCCGAGAGCCAGGAAACAGGGATGTTGTGGGGTACGCGACGAGGCTACAGGTAGGGCTGCACAGCGAGACCATTTCCGAGAGCCATGAAATAGAGATGTTGTGGGGGCATAGGTAGTAGGGCCACTGTCGGGATGACCTTCTTGCTGGAGAGTATCCTCACTATAGCAGGTTGTAATGCGGATAACACTTCATCGATCGTCCGAGCACAAGAGAGCCGTGATGACTGTAAGAGGGGAAACACCGAGATCCTGGTGTTAGACGTAGAATAAGCTTGTGATGTGCGAATTATGGTGCGCGAAAATGGGCGACTTATGTTGCACGACTTAGGAGAATAGCTCGGGCTTAGCAGCCAACGATCATGGAGATGTTACGCGGGAGAGCATCGCGCGGAATGGATCGGGCTTGGCTGCCAGCGATCATAGATAAGTCATGCGTAAGAGCGTCGCGTGGAATGGTCGGAGCATGTTGCTATAATGGAGTCGGGATGAGAAGCCAAACGACTCGAGGCAAGGGTGCTAAACCTCACATGCAGAGCTTGCCGCTATAATGGAGTCGGGCTGAGAAGCCAGGCGACTCGAGGCGAGGGTGCTAAACCTTGCATGCAGAGCATGCCGCTATAATGGAGTCGGGCTGGGAAGCCAGGCGACTCGAGGAGAGGATATTGAACCTCGTATGCAGAGCTTGCCGCTATAATGGAGCCAGACTGAGAAGTCGGGCGACTCAAGGTAAGGGTGCTGAACCTTGCATGCGAAGCATGCAGCTATAATGGAGTCGGGCTAAGAAGCCAAGCGACTTGAGACGAGGGTACTGAACCTCGCACGACTAGGCATAGCACCCTACAATCTATGTGTCTAGCTCGTGTGACCAGTCTGGGTTAAAGCGGAATGGTACATGATGTTTTGCTGCCTCGCTAGTCGTACTAATAATTGAGGCCTCAGTGTCTTGGTTGTTTGCGAAGAGCTATGTGGCAGTGTTACTTAGAGCTTGATAGTGTAGCTACTGTTAAGAGGTTCATAGTGAGATTGCTATTAGGAACTGGTCAGCAGGGCCGCTGAGGCCCTGGCAACGAGCTGTTGGATTAGTGTCTAAGTCCATAACTATTTTGGTATGTACTTGACCCGATGGTGCATGGTCCTTTTGGGTTGCCTTCACCAAAGCAACTTGATAGGATGAATTATGGAGAGAAAGGATTAAATATGATTTATTAATATATTATGAGAATAATATATTAAAGGAGAAATCATATTGTTTAATTAATATTAGTCAAGAATTAATTGGTAATTAGTTTTTTGACTAAAAGAGATTAATTAAACTTAAGGGACTGGAATTGTAATTATAAGATAATTGCAATTTGGGCCATGGATTTCCTTTTATTATAAGGTGGACGAATTCTATGGGGGAAGCCCATATAAAATCATCCAAGGCCTTAAGGAAAGGGCACCATGGGTTGCTTAGAGTTTAAGCATCCAAATTAGGTTTTCCTTGTTAGATAACCCTAATTGCCTCCTATATAAAGAGATCCCTTATGACAAAAAACGGGGCTATGACTCCTCCTAGGGTTTCACACGTTTTTTGGGCAGCCTCCATCCTCTCTCCTCTTTATCCTCTTGCTTATGGTGTTTGTGAACCATTAGAGGAGTGACACTTACGACTCTAAGCCTTCCAAAGTCAATACAAGGAGATTTGGGATTGTTATTGCTACATAACAATCAAGGTAACATTATAAACCTATTCTCATGTTAATATGATTACTTGAATGCTAGAATTAGGGTTTATAGTCTTGGATAACTTGCATGTACAATAGAGAAACCTAGATCCAAGCATTAGGGTTTGTATGAGCACATAGGATGTTCTTATAACCAAAACCCGTCAGTGGTATCAGAGCCTAGATTGGTTTCTATTGTATTGATGCTTTGTATGTTGAAAAAAATTCGATTTTGTGTTTCTGGGGGTTGAACTCGCTGAGTTTTCTAGATGAACTCGCCGAGTTCATGATGAACTCGACGAGTCCATTCCTGACTCGACGAGTCGGCTTGTCAGATGGACAGAAAACCGGGATTTCTTGTTGTTTTTGCTTAAGGATAGTTGCCTTATCATATTAGATCAATATAAATCCGATTTTATGATATATTTGACTATATTCTTGATCTAATTGTAGATATTAATCAATTAATAAAATATTTGTTTCCTTATGTGATAATTGATTAATTATTTTGATTAAATTGGTAAATTGTTTTGCAAGAAATCATTAAATAAATCAAATATGGATAATTATGTGATTAAAGGTTAATTTAGATTATTTGTTATTTGATAATTGTGCTTTGAAAAGTTTCATATTTTCCCCTTTAGGTTTTATAGTTTAAATTTGAACCCAAAAAGTTTTGTAGTTTTGAAATTTAAATAGTTGAAACCCTAATGTTTTGAAAAAAGGTTTCAAAACTTGCCCTCAAGTTTTGGAATTTAAATTTTGATTAATTGTTTTGATTTTGATTTATATTTAAATTCTAAACCCTAATGTTTTGAAATGTTTCAAAACTTGCCCTCAAGTTGTGGAATTTAAAAAAAAAAGTTGATTAAAAGTTTAATTTAGGAATGTCAAATTCTAAAACCCTAGTATTGTTTTGGAAAAGTTCAAATCACACCCTTATGGTTTTATTAATTAATTATATAATTAAAAGAGGTTTAATAAATCCATAAAAGTTTTGGTTTACAATTTAATTGGATTAAAGGTATAATTGTTAAATTTAACCACCTAGTATTTTAAAAGTGTAAAATATACCCTATACTATATATAACATTAAAAGTCTAACATTATATATATGTATGAGTAAAAGTCAGTTTTACCGTTAGTAGGCCTCATTCACGAAGCTGGTCTATAAGGGGTGTTTAAGGAAATTGTCTATAAAATGGCGATTGAATGGGTATCCACTCTTACCCACCGCACTCTTTACTAGTGGAGGGTCGTTAGCCGAACGGGTAGGATAGGACGAAACCTTCCATTATATGTATAGTGAAGTATAAAAGTAACTAAATGTTTTTCAAATTCCAAATCTTAGTTACTTAGGCAAAGTGAATTGATGCAATTCCATGAAATTACACTTTGTGCCCTTGCGAAGACGTTAGTGGAGCGTGTGTGGTTTACCGGCACACTAAATGGTTCTCAGCAAAGGTAGCAAAGGGTGACTCAATGTTTGTCATAGTTCGGTGGAGCGTGTGTGGTTTACCGGCACATCGAATAGGTGACTGTAACATGTGGGGGCACCATGTAGTTCGCATGGTTATTCACACCCGCTTTGTGATCCTCGGCATCCCAGTCACAAACAAGAGGGGCATATCGAGATTTAAACATGCCATTGAATGTACAATGAACCTCATAGGATCTAGGAGTTTTCATAGATTTAAAACTTAAATTTCTTTTTCGTTTTTCGTGGTGGAAATTAGTGAATCGTCATTCACTTACCTTCAAATGTTCTGCAATTTGGGTTACGACATCCCTCTCCCGAGTTGTAGAATATTGTGTTGGGTCCTAGCCTTAGTATCTCATTTGGGTGATTTACTAAGGACTCATTCAATCAACTAACTTGAATTCGTTTTCTCTCGTATTGTAGATGTCAAAGTTCGACAACTATGGTTTTCCCAAATCCCGTGGAACAAGCATTCCACATGAAGATGATATTCCACGATTCGATCGAGGAACAAGAAATCATGCTTCACTTCCTCCTCCTCCTCCTCCAATTATTCTCCCTAACCCACAAGTTCAAAGGCTTGAAAAGTTCAAGATCACTCAAGCCCTTTTGGCAAGTAAACATAAAGAAGGAAAGTCGGTGTGTGCACACGTCCAAGGGATGAATTCACACATTGATAGGTTAAGAATGTTGGGATCCGTTGTCTGTGAGGAAATGGCTGTTGATTGGGTTCTTCAGTCACTTCCTAACTCATATAGTGAGTTCGTAAGAGAGTACTATATGATGAACCACGACGTGACCCTTATAGATCTCACCTATATGCTTATTGCTGCTGAATCAGCAATGGTTTGGCGCAATAGAAAAGCAAAGTTGATTGGTGAATCTGCCTTCAAGACCTCTATGGATATAGACGATGGCAACGAAAGACTTGCTATGATCAAAAAGTTTGATCATAAGACAAAGGCAATCTCTGAAGTAGTTCCATGTCCTGTTCCAAAAGAGTCAATCTGCTTCTATTGCCATAAAAAGGGCATTAGAGACGAAGCTGCCTCATTTACCTAAGAGATCTAAGAGATAGGAGAGTCTAAATGTATGGCTCTAATATAGGTAAAATCCATTAACTAACTCTTTTAAGATTCTATTCTAGATTCTTAATACATAATGTGATAAGATTACATTTGATGTTTTGTAGGATCGAAGAAAAGAAAGGAAGCTTAAGGGAAGAAGTGAGCAGAATCTAACAATGAAGGAATGGATTTCGATCGCATTTCTCGAAGATTAGATTATTGAGCTACTACTTAGAGTTAGAATAAGATTGCTAAGAAAGATGTATTAGCATAATTTTTCAATGAATTGCATTGTAAGGACAAATTTTTCTGCAATAAAATAAATTTTGATTTTAAATTTTATTTATCCTTACAATGGCGTGTATGAAAATTGATGTTAAAATGTTTCTATTATTAGCAATAATGGAGTTGATTCTTAATTATGTTGTTTATGGAAATGTCGAGAATTTACCAAATAGGGAGAGTTTCTCATTGCCCAAGTTTCACATGGACAGAAACTTGGAATCATGCAACTTGGTTGCACGATGAATGAGAAATTTCATATTTGGAAATTAGACTAATTCATTGACAAAGTGTCAAGTGAAGGACTAGGAGATCGAGTACACAAAGTTATGTGTTGATCAAGTCCACCATAAGAGTAACAAAGATATTCGTCATGTACTAAAGGTTTAGTAAATGTGATTATACTCACAAGATTAAGTGTAATTCTAGATTGATTGAAAAAGGTTTAAATCAATAGTAGAACGAATAAGAAGAATAAAGTAGGCTGAAAGATAAAAGTTTCTCCATTCTAAGAAGAAGGGAGAGTACCTTTTACGCTTTATGATGGGTCTTAATGATTAAGAACCATATCTCAATTGATCCTCTAAGTGAGTCTTAGTACAATTGTATGTCTAAGAAGAGGAATCAAGAATTGAAGACATGGTTAAATCAAGAAGTCAATCATACTTCGTTCCAGAAACAGGTCTTAGAGTTAAGATTGTGAAATTGAGTGATAAGTATTAAGAAGGTTTATAACATTCATCAAATGTGGAAAGTTATGATGTCTTGGATAAGACAAAGACCAACTAGGACCAATTTATTTAGTGTTTTGATAAAAGCTACACTAACTCTTGAATATTTGTTTGTCAAGAAATGGTTATTGACAAGAGAATCTTATATGTCAAGGAGTCAGTGGGAGTCTTAATTGTCTTGAAAGGTTTCAAGAACAAATCAAATAAACCTTATCGATCATCACTAGCACACGAGTTGATGTTTACAACCTATCGTGTTGACATTATTTCTGTGCCACTCCAATTGAGTTAATTATGCATGTGAGTTCCATGAGTTCTCATTTGAATGCATAAAAGGCAAGGACCTTGATCAATGAAAAGTACATTGATAGGAAAGGGTGAGTTGCTTGACTACCTGGAAGACATGGTGGGCAGCTGTGCTACCATAAGGCAAGAAATAAAGATTAAAAAAGTTTGGTCCATATGAGATTGAATTTGTCGCAAACTTTGGTTTTGACAAATTCACATGGATAGGAACAAATACACCGTTTAAATCTAAGTGTCATAAGATTTCCTCCTTCATAAAAATGATTGTGAGGAAATGCTTTCACTAAGAAAAATTTTAAGAAGATAGTGATTGTAAAATTGCATTCTCGAATTCGATTATGGTTACGGTATCCCTTTCCATAATTTGAATTGTGAGGTTTGGCAATTGTTTACACACACATATGAACAATCTAAGGCAAAGGTGTATAAGTTCAAGAAGCCTTGATAAAAGATTATCAAAGCACTAAGTATTAGAAACATGAACTTAAGAAATTCAATAAGCATTGTTTTTCTGAAAGTTAAGTTGTTTCTGAATACATGTCAAAGCTAGCGGGAGCATAAGTGTTATGTTTTATGATAATCATCATGATAGTGGGAGCATAAATGTTATGATTGTATGATTATTAAGGCACGTATTGCAAGTTAGCAATATTAATTATAGAAAACAAGAGTTATACCTTGCAAAGTCGTAAGGGTTGTAAAGTTGTTTTGCTATAATTAAGGGAGAGAATATTATGCTTCATTTCAAATCTAAAGGATTAGGTTGAGAAATATTAATAAATTTAGTCAAGGGCACATAGTGTATTCTTAAAATTTCGATTATGATTACGGCATTCCTCTTCACAATTCGAATTTTGAGAACATAGCAAATAAAACATTATGCGTCGTGTCCCATACGCTTCAGGTATAGGATCGATTGCAAATGCTTTAATGTTTGACCATTCTAAAATTTTCCAAATGTCGAGCGCATTTAGAGGGAAAAGGGACTAGAATTGGTTTTGACTAAAATAATTAAACAACTATCAAAGGAGAATCCAAAGGTTAACGAGGATTGGTGGCTTGTGAGTAGTTGGAAGCATGGTATTGGATGGACCATATCGACATTATTATGAATAGAAAAGATTCTATTAAGAATGAGTTGTCATATGGAAATTATGGAATGTTTCCATATTGGATGGACCATATCGACATCATTACGAATAGATAAGATTCTATTAAGAATGAGTTGTCATATGGAAAATATGGAAGCGTGTCCATATTGGGAATTGAATATTGAAAATCTATGTCTAGATTAGAAACCTTTATGCAAAAGGATGTTCAAAGGAATGTACTTTGAGTGAGAGACATCATATCTAAGGAATTGTCTTGTAACAATGTCCGATAGAGGACTTTGTAATATCATTGGCAATAGTCTTTGTGACTTTGGTGCAGTGACATTACGAAAGGATCATTGCATAGAATGTTAGAATCTAGCATATTTTATAAGTAACAAGAATTTGATATTCTCACACTTATGAAAAAGGATTTGGAGTTGTGAAATGAGAATGATTGGAAATGTTCTCAATTTGGTCTATTTCACAAAGCAAGAACCATAGGTAAATATTGTGTGCATGCTAGGAGCATGGGACAAGTGTAATAATTCAAGTAAGAAGTTGATTACCCAAAACGACAAATAATGAGTAATCGATATGGTGATAAATAAAAGGAGTTTTATTTATACTCAAAGGTTTGAGGCCATATGGGATTAGTATTATTCTTGTGTTTCACATTTGCATGTTTTGACTTCCAGAATAATTGAATTTATCAAATTATTCGAACGGGCCACAGTCGTTCATATGTTGGAAGTAGATATGAATGAAGACTATCGTGAATTGGTGTGTGGATTGTCTAGAAGAGTATTAGACATAAGCAAATGTTTGCTGCAACATTCATGAGTGCTTATGAATATGATTTGAGCATTGGATTAAACCCACGCTCACTTGGATCACTCCATGGATTGTGTCACGAGTGATTGGTGAGACGATAACATCTTATATTCTTGAAACCGAGATGTGTGAGTTGTATCTTGCAAATCGGTTGCACATTGATAATATGTAAACGCACTAGTAACTTGGTGTTAAAAAACATATTATTGTGTGTGATTCGGTGAGTGAGTGCAAGCAAGCATTGTATCAAAGTTTATCCGTTCCTTTTATCCAAAGTAGGATAAAAGTGATATCTTTGGGCCCCTCGATGGTTTAGTGATGACAAATGTAAATGCTCGGCCGGGCTAGGGTAATTTGATTTGTTCAATTAGTCAGTCGTCATAAGTCGGGAATCGAGATATAGTACAAAGAGAATGATTTGAAATCATATCTCATATGATATCTAGAATGGAGGAATATATGATCCCTTATCTAAGGACACGCGTATCTGATAGGATCAGAGTTGACAGCGGCTTTGGAAAGCTACGATTGCAGATCAGGATCTGAAGTCATACGCATAATAGTTATTAGACTTATCCAAGTGGGAGACTGTTGGATTAGTGTCTAAGTCCATAACTATTTTGGTATGTACTTGACCCGATGGTGCATGGTCCTTTTGGGTTGCCTTCACCAATGCAACTTGATAGGGTGAATTATGGAGAGAAAGGATTAAATATGATTTATTAATATATTATGAGAATAATATATTAAAGGAGAAATCATATTGTTTAATTAATATTAGTCAAGAATTAATTGGTAATTAGTTTTGTGACTAAAAGAGATTAATTAAACTTAAGGGACTGGAATTGTAATTATAAGATAATTGCAATTTGGGCCATGGATTGCCTTTTATTATAAGGTGGACGAATTCTATGGGGGAAGCCCATATGAAATCGTCCAAGGCCTTAAGGAAAGGGCACCATGGGTTGCTTAGGGTTTAAGCATCCAAATTAGGGTTTCTTTGTTAGATAACCCTAATTGCCTCCTATATAAAGAGATCCCTTATGACCAAAAACGGGGCTATGACTCCTCCTAGGGTTTCACATGCTTTTTGGGCAGCCTCCATCCTCTCTCCTCTTCATCCTCTTGCTTATGGTGTTTGTGAACCATTAGAGGAGTGACACTTGTGACTCTAAGCCTTCCAAAGTCAATACAAGGAGATTTGGGATTGTTATTGCTACATAACAATCAAGGTAACATTATAAACCTATTCTCATGTTAATATGATTACTTGAATGCTAGAATTAGGGTTTATAGTCTTGGGTAACTTGCATGTACAATAGAGAAACCTAGATCCAAGCATTAGGGTTTGTATGAGCACATAGGATGTTCTTATGACCAAAACCCGTCACGAGCTGCTAGCGATAGGTGAGCAACAAGACTATTGGGAGCTGGGCAACGAGACAACCAAGGGTTGAACCACGGGGTTGCTCTTTTGATCCGGGATATTAACGCCACTTTAGGGATGCACTATCACAAAGTATTAGCTCTTTGTGTACTTCAACTATGCCCTTTTGGAATGAAAACCACTCCTGCATAGTGTTGTACCGACTCTATCCCCCCCCCCCTTTCTTTTTTTCTTTAGAGGAGGCGAAGACGGATGTATAGCCGCTGAACGGCGAGATACATAGCTGCTGGAAAGAGCTAGGCGACCCAAATACTCACAAAAACTAGGTAGCACCACTGCCGAGAGCTAGGCAGCGCGACCGCTCCGAGTCAGACAACATGGCTGTTGGTGACTGGGATTTGCGACTACTGAGCTGGATCGCATGGTTGTTGAGGGTCGGGCTGTGCGAATTTTTGAGATCCAAGAAGCACGGCTGCTGAGAGCTGAGCAGCGAGACTAGCAGTGGGAGTCGGTCAACATTAATGGTGAGAGCTGAGTAATGAGACTTCTTGAAGTTGGTCGGTGCGGATGCTGATAGTCGGGCCACGTGGTTACCGTAGGCTATTTCAAAATGTTTTTGCGAGTAGTAGTAACGTACTACTCTTCCCCCTCCCTTTTTTTTCTTGAAAATGTCGCAAGAGTTCGAGTCGCAACGCATTCTGAAAATGTATCTTGTTAAGCGGAATCACAACACATAAGCTTTGAGCGGCTTGTCTTGTTTTGCGAAATTAGCCCATATATGATGTTTTGGAGGTAGCCCGTTAAATACCAATTTATATGAAGCCTAAATTGTCACAAACCAAATTTGTATTCTCTTCTCTTTCTTCTTCTTCTTCTTTTTTGATGAAACGTCGGACAGACCGCAATTTATATTCTGGAAATTTATTTTGTTGGGCGGAATTGCAAGCATTTGAGCATTAGCTGACAGGCTAATTTGTTTTAACAATAACTGGGCTATTTTGATTGTTTTTTTAGGATGCCTAGATACCCATATGCTTGAGGAGCCCAAATTGACTGTTAGCCTATATGTATCAGTCCAGCCCGTTAGGGTTTAGAAGTCGTAGGCCCGAATTCTACTTTTTGTATGAAATGAACCAGGTAAAAATGTCCCGATGGCTGTTCACTTTCACGCTTTGGTTTGAGAAAATGCCCAGAAGGAGGAAATCGGCCACCGCTGAAGGAAATCGTGGCAATCATGCGGCTTCCGGCGATATTTTGCTAGTCGTCGGGTGGCGATCTCAGCGACGATTGGCTGGCGATTTGAGATCGTCCGGTGATCAGAGCTCCTGGTAATTACTCACCAGGGTTCGACGGGTGCAGGGCAATTAATCAAGTATGAGAGCCGACAATTTAACCGGTTAGGGTAGCGATGGTCGAGTGGTGTCGCTTGTATTGCAGGGAGATCGACAGGGCTTTGATCGTTGGCGGAGCGATTGGTGGTTGCTCGGTGGGTTTGGTTTTGTTGGCAGCAACAAATAAAGAGTGGTGGGGCTGCGAGTGCTATGGTGCTTCATTAGAACAAGCAATATCTCGAAAGTGCTTCGTCATTTGTTGGAGGAGATCAGAGTGGAGGCGGGTGGCACGTTAGTTGTTATTTCTGGAGGTCTACGAGTAGTTTAGGGTCCTGCTGTGGCTTTGGTTCCCGATTGGGGATTTGTTATTAAGGATGCCTCGTGATGATGGCCGTCAAGGCTGAAGCTTCGATTATTGGCGACAAAACAAGAAGACCAGGGGGCCGTCAATCATTATCTGGGGGCGCTGTTGGAAATGCTTCATCGGAGTCGAAGATGGTTGACTAGCTGGATATAGCCGTCGATTGTCGGGGTTACTGTCGGTGATGGGTTGTTGCTCAATGCATGCTGGTCTACATTCGACTTACGAGGGAGAGCTGGACCAAGATGGACCCCATCGTAGGCCTTGTACTTTTCTGCACATTGTTGAGTGTTGCATGAACTGTGTGGGGCCCATAAAGCGTATAGGTGACAAAAAGATGAATGGAATAGGTTGTATAGCTAATTACTTCCCCTGCCCTTTTTAGTCGACAACGAACGATACAACTGTTGTATTTTGCTTTTTCTTTGTGTTGATGTGAAAAGGAGTCATCATTTTGTATAGGGAAAATGACTTAGGAGGGTAACTACCTCTTATCCGTGTTCATATATTGGCAACTTCTTCTTTTTTGTACATAATAAAGCAACTAACTTGTTTTAACTGTTTAAATTACACCAATATTACCGGCTAATACATGTTTTAACCGGTAACTCAAAGGGAAAATGACTTAGGAGGGTAACTACCTCTTATCCATGTTCACATATTGGCAACTTCTTATTTTTTGTATTTAAGAAAGCAACTAACTTGTTTTAACTATGTAACATCCCAAAAATCATGACCAAAAATTTCGTTTTTAATATAATACTAAAACCATAATTGTCAAACCATTAATTTAATACTCTGACATCTGGCCCCGCCCGACATCAGGCCCCGCCTGGCATCGAACCCCGTTCGGTATACAGATTTGTCTCTCTTAGGCCCCGCTTGTCTCCGGGCCCCGCCCACTAAACACATACAATCATATAACATGCTAACACATAAAGAAACATACTCTACTGTATCCCTATCTTAAGAAACATACTCTGCTAATAATGAGATACATAATTTCGTCCGTACTTAGCTAGTTCCAGCCAGGTCTTCAGTAGTGCAAGGTGAATCTCCTCACTGTGTGAATGTGTCTAAGGCCACAATGTCAGCCCATGTAGTCTATGAGTAGGAAGACCCATGGGGTTAACCCTAGGCATTGTATGCTAGTATGTTATTCCAGACCAAGGTTCGATGTCGGACGGGTGCCCAAGGAATGTTTGCATGTTAGATTATACTTGTTGTCTGTGTGATACTTGTATGTGCCTGGTAAGGGGGTGAGTGTGGGCGAGGTCATGTATCTCATCACTAGCTGAGTATGGACGATGTTCCGTATCACATTATTAGCAGAGTATTTTTCTTAGGACAGTGATACAGTAGAGTATGTTTTTTATGTGTTAGCATGTTATATGATTGTATGTGTTTAGCGGGTGGGGCCCGGAGACAGGCGGGGCCTAAGAGAGACAGATCTGTATACCGAGCGGGACTTGATGCCAGGCGGGGCCTGATTCCGGAGTATTAAATTGATGGTTTGACAATTATGGTTTTAATATTAACGAAATTTTTGGTCATGGTTTTTGAGATGTTACACAGTTAAAACAAGTTAGTTGCTTTCTTATGTACAAAAAATAAGAAGTTGCCAATATGTGAACACGAATAAGAGGTAGTTACCCTCCTAAGTCATTTTCCCTTTTGTATACTGTCTCTTTTTTCTTTCCTTTTTTGTTGGTTACTTTTTGCATCATCCCTGCACCTCTTTTTTTTCTTTTTTATTTCATTGAATGCATCAATTCATCTCTACATTTTTTTTTAAAAAAAAACCCAAAGCATAAACAAGACATATCTAAGAGTCTTATGGCTTAAAGTATACACTGAGACTTCCTATCTCCCCTCATCTTTTTTTTGAAGGTTTTATAAAATGTACACATCATATAGCTGAATGTACAAATGGTTGTTACAGTGGGTAAGGGGTCTACACGAGAATGCACAACACGAGAAGAATTTCCAGATGATGTATGAACAAAAGATGAGTTAAAACTCATTGAAAACTTCTTTTCTTCTCTAACTTTCTAAAAAAACCCTAAGATGTAAACAAAAAACGGATCTGATGAGGTTTCTTCTCATAAACCCCCTCCCCCTTTCTTTTTTTTTTTCTTTTGTTTACAGCTTGTTCAACAGGCTATCAAAATTTGAACAACAAACAGATCTGAGAAATTTTTGTTTTTTTTTCTAAGCTTTTGAGGATAAACACCAAAAGTATGAACAACGGGAAAGGATTTGATTTCTTCTTTTTGAAATGAACAAACATCCCAGATTTGTTTACAAACAAATGTTGCTGGGAGTAAGGTTATACACAAAAAATCTTAACTAAAAAACCATTTTCTAATAATATGAACTTGATAAAAGGATAAACTTGTAAAAATTTCCTTTCTCCCCGACTTACTGAATGGGTCACTGAAAGGAAAAACAAAACTGATCTGAAATGCATTTGTAAACTCGAAAAATCTTTGAATGAACCAAAACTAGAACAGATCCAAAGATCTGGTCTAAGAAACAAAGCAAATCCATAGATCTGAACAAAAAAACTAAGTAGATCAGGAGATCTGAGCTAAAAACGAAGTAGATCTATGGATCTGAATGAAAACACATCAGATCAAGAGTTCTAAAAGATAGCTAACCAGATCTGAACGGATCTGGTCAAATGAGGGATAAGAGTGGACAGATCTGAGAAAACCTGATGTGGGACTCAACAGATCTAAACAGATCTAGGAAGAACAAGGTGATGGCCGCTTGTTCGAGTCCGGGATGGCGCCAAATGATGCGACATCGACCTCTGGCATGTCTTCTGCTGCGGCGGAGATCTGGGCATCACAGTGCAAACCCGTTAGAGTCGCCCCAGGGACTATGCCTTGGGAGCGGGCTCCGACGATCAATTTAGATCAGCTAGAAGATCTAAGATGGTCCTCCATAGCTGGAGAGAACCATCTTGGTGCTAGTGGTGGTGTATGGTGGCTGACGGTGGCCGGTGGTGGCTGAGCCATGGGGGAGAGTCTAGGGCAAGGCCCCCTACATGGAGGAGGTATTGTTCATTATATAGGGAACAATTAGGTCAGGCCTTGTGCCAAGCCCCATTCAGGCCCAACTACCAAGGAGCGGGGCAAGGCCGCCTGGAAGCGCCGGGCGGGGCTGGCGGGCGCGCACCAGGAGAGGATGGCAAGGGAGAGCTAGGCGAGGGAGCGCCAGGCAAGGGCCGGTAGGAGAGTCCCCAGCATGGCTGGCAAGGGAGCGCCAGGCAAGGCTGGCAAGGGAACGCCAGGAAGGGCTGGCATGAGTGCGCCAAGCCAGGCTGGCGCGCTAGAGCAGTCTAGGCCATGCCAGTGGACCATATCTCATCATACAATTTTTGCTCTTAAGGTCTAAGACTACATTTCATTTACAAAAGAAACAGATTTTCTAAAGGAACACACTAACATTTTCAAGAAAACAAAGGACATATGTTTTCATATAAAATGCTTATGAACTCACCAACTAAAATGGTGATACACTTTCAAAACCACTTGTATTCTCAGGGAACCAACATATAGGTACACACATAGGTTTCAAGAAGATGGAGCATAGTAGCGTCACGTCTTAGTTTTTGCTATATACTTTTGGAGTCAAACATATAATGATTCGAAATCAATGTAAACACTATTTTATCAATATGATGGTTGTTTCTTGAATTACTATTATTCATTGATATTGTACATGACGTCATCCACCCCCGAACGTTTTCCGGTTTGGGGGGTGTGACAGATTGGTATTAGAGCATTGTTTATAGTGAACTAAGTATATCAACCCATATAAGATATACAACTATAAATACAATGGGATAAAAACACTCTGACCAAGAGTTATACTTTTAAATATAATAATATTTTATAAAAGTATACATACATGCATACATACTAGAACAGTGTTATAACAAGAACAATACAAAAGTATTTAGAAAGTTGAACAACACCAGTAGGCCTTGGAATATATAATCAGGTCTGGGAAGAATATAGTCTGATCAACTATATTTGTCTGAGAGGTGATTAGCATATGCCTAGGAATGGTTGTGGTGCTACAACAAGTCTAAAACTTACCAACTCTACATACAAAGGAACTCTAGAACCAAACATAAAGTTAAAATACTATAGGAGTATTTTATGATACTATATAATAACAACAAGTGTAAAAACTTATCATCTTCATATACCAAGAAACTCTAGAATCAAACATAAAGTTAAAATACTATAGGGGTATTTTAAGGTACTATAAATAACCTATGTGAAAACTAAAAGACCCTTACTGGTAGGTCTATAATTGCTTACTATATACGCTAAGGTTATATATAATTGAGATTTTATAGACTTAAAATTTGTGATTTTTGCTCTACTTCTTGTTCCTTGTTTGGTTGTGGTCTTAGAGTAGGATTACTTATTCAAAGGTCTATTCGATCTTAGTTATATATAATTGGTATGCACTACGTAATTATAGGAGGACCCGGTAAGGATGACCCCATAAAGTCACATCGAATACCTTGAGATAAATTCACCTCGGAGTATTTTACCGTAGAACATTCTCTAAGAAGTATGCCTCATAAATCAAAATCTGAAATGGTAATATGATTTTGTCACTTATAATGCTTTGTGGAAACTTCAATTGTGTTTGTTTTATGGTTGTATTATTCTCAAACTTAAACAATCATTGGAGTTCTTAAGTTTTAGTTATGTAGCTTTATTTGAAGGGTTATTGGATTTTTAACTTTTTTTTTTTGGAAATTTAAATGGCTAAATCCGTTTATTAAACAAGTTGGGTTTGGGAAAAACAGGTTAATCTAATTTCAATTCATTTAATAAAAATGTTTTGTTGGTTTGGAAAATCAATATGTTATCTTAATTAGGTTGTGATTGGGTTGAGATTTTCAACCTGTTTAATTAAACCGCTAAACCCGAAAATGACCTAACCCAAACCAATTCCGTTGCTACCTCTATGTTGTCATGATGATCGTGCTTTACTAGCGGGTATTGTGACTTTCCTTGTGCCTAACCTGATTAGTTAGATGTGTAAAATAAACATAATGTTTCCCCATCTAGTACCGGTGTTGAAGGGGGAGGGGGGTCAAGAATGGTGACTTTCTTGGAAAGCCACTTATTATTTGGAGGTCGTCTTACCTTAATCAAATCAGTTATAGACAGTCTCCCTACATTCTATGTGTCCCTGTTTAAAGCTTCGTTAGGTATCACTGATAAAACTGATAAAGCCAGGCATAGATTTCTATAGGGCATCAGTGAGCTTAAAAGAAATTTTCACTAGGTCGAATGGAAAAAAGTCATATCCCCTAAAACAGTTGGAGGTTTGGGTGTTGGATCAATACTTACACAAAAAATTGTCTTATTATATAAATGATGTTAGAGGCCCATGAATGAAAAGAAAGGTTTATGGGGAGATGTTATTGTAAGCATTCATAATCTATTCAATAAACCTGCCTCATATCTAGTTGAGAAATCATCAAACGGAGTCTGATGCAATATTTCTAAGGAAGTTAGGTCTATTGAATCGGTTCAGATATATTGGACGAACATTTTTGCCCTTATCCCGCGGTCGGATGTGAAAATTATGTTCTAGGAAAGATCCTTGGTGCAGTAAAACTCCTTTCTTTACCAAATTTCCTAAGTTATATGCACCGTAAACAATCTAATAGAATCACACCAAAATCGTTATTCCCTCTTATCCACGTGAATATAAATAGGTTACAATATTTACACTTTACAACCTCTAAAATATAAATAATACAGGCTATCGTAATATATAATCTGCTAGTCTAATATACCCCCTCAGTCTAAGGAGGAGCTTGACTAATGCTTAGACTGGAACGAAATCATCAAATAGGACACGTCGTAGGCCATTTTTAAAAAATGTTAGCGAACTGATATCTTAAGGGTGCATTTAACTCTCGAATCTGCCCTCTTTGAACTTTCTCCCAAACGAAATGAATATCGACCTCAATGTGCTTGGTACGTTGATGTTGAATTGGGTTTTTGAGATAAATAAATGGCACCTACATTATCACAATAGACCAAAGACATGTGTCGAGCTGGTAGGATTTATTATTAGAATAATAAATTGGTACTCAGAATGATTTTATTAATATATTATAAGATTAATATATTATTTGGAATCATATTATTAATTGGTGATTACTCAAAAATTAATTTGATATTAATTTTAGGATTAAAGGAACTAATTCATAATGGAGTGACTGGTTTTGGAAATCACTGATAGTTGCAAAGTTGGGTTGATGGACTCTTTTGGGAGGACTGGACGAAATCTATAGGAGGCCCTATAGAATTTGTCCAAGGCTTCTAATTGAGGAGGTCCATGGACTGCTTAAGGTCTAAGCAATGAAATTAGGGTATCCACTTGAAAAACCCTAGTAGCCACAACTATTTAAAGACCCTCATGCATGGATTTTCGGCCACTCTTGTCTTTCTAAGAACCCTGGCCGATTTTTAGCATCTCTCTAAGCCATCCTTTGCATTGAGTGTTTGTGGCTCCATTAGAGGTGCAACACTTGGGGCACTAAGCTTTCAAGAAGTCAATATCAAGCAAGGATTGTTCTTGCTATTACAATATAGGAAGTGAGGTAATCATCTAACCTTAATATATATGTGAATTTCGAAATTGTATATACTAGATCTAGGGTTATTGCTTTGGTGTTTATATTTGTATGTTCAATAGAGAAAAACTTAAATCCAAAGCCATTAGGTTGCATGATCACATAGGAATGTGGATATGCTCAAAACACATTAGAACGACGGGTGTCCGGGCAACTCGTCCATTCTGCATTACTGTAGGACACCAAGTTGGTTGGTGAACTGATATTCATGTATAATCCCATCGTAAGATATGTCGGACCTAGTGAATGTCAAGTATTGAAGAGCCACAGCAAGGATTTGATAGGAAGTGGGATCGTCAATTAAGTCACCCGCTTCACTACTTAGTTTTTTAGTTGTGTCTACCGGCGTGTGCATCAGGTTGCAATCTCCCATTTTAGCATGTGATATTATTTATGAAGCGTATTTAGCTAGAGACAAGAACATGTCGGTAGCTTCATGTTTGACCGAGATGCCAAGGAAGTAATATAAGGGATCTAAGTCCTTCATGGAAAACTTGGACAAAAGGCGTGATAGAAGTGTCGTGGTTGCAGAAAAATAGAGAGTGATCACATGTGCTATGCTGAAAACTGAGAGTGGTAACGTAGTCTATGAAGCGTTGGTACCATGCGCGAGGTGCTTGTTTCAAGTTGTATAAGGACCGCTTTAATCTGCAAACATGATTAGGAAATCTGGAATCTCAAAAACCAAGGCGCTGATGCATAAAAACCGTCTCTAAGAGGTACCCATGAAGGGAGGAATTTTCTATGTCGAATTGGTTGATCGCCCACTTTTTATATAGAGCAATGGTAAGAACCGTCCGGGTGGTACCAGTTTAATGATTGGGCTAAAAGTTTCCTCGCAATCGACACCCACCTGTTGAGACGTGCCATCATAAACCAAACACGCTTTATAGCACTCTAAAGAACAATCAACCCTTTTTATGTTTAAAAATCCACATACACCAAATAATGTTCATGTTATTGCAACGAGGTACGAAATCCCCAAATATTATTATCAATAAGAGTGTTAAACTCGTCAGTCATGGCATGGTTCCCGTCAGGTATGGATAGTGCATCAATGGGGTGGCGAGAGAGGGGAGCAATGATAGTGGCAGTAGAAATATGTAAGGATAAAGGCCGTTTTGGTTTAGTGATGTCGGACATACTCTGGGTTTTAATGGTGCAAGTTGGTGGAGGTGGAGGTGGTGGATTGGGAATATGAGTGGGTAATTGGCCGTATGTAGTAGGAGGTGGTGGGATGTTCTGTTGAGTATTGGTATGCCGGCGACGAGAATAAGTATGGATGAAAGGTGGTGTGTCTGAGGTAGTAGTGGAATTTATAGGTGGCGGTGTCTTTAGGGATGTAGGTGTGGGTCTACTTGACTCGGTATTCTAAAAAGAGTTGGGAGAGGTTGGAGTGGAGACAGGAGATGTTTGGTCAGTAGGATAGTTAACTAAATCCCATACGGCTGGATGTGGTTTGGTTTTGAGTGAATTTTGAAGGAAGTCATAGACGGGAGGGGATGAGTAAAGTTTAGCAAAGGGGAAAACATGTTCACCGAATACAACATGTCATGATATTATGATCTTGCGAGAGGAAAATGCGTAGTATTTATACCCCCTGTGATTGGAGGGGTATCCAAGGAAGACACAAAGAGAGGGTCGTTTTGCAAGTTTTTGACTGGAGATGCAAGGTGTGAGAGGATAGCATAGGCAACCGAAAACTTTAAGGTGATCATAGAAGGGGTGTTTGTGAAAAAGAAGGAACATAGGAGTATAATAGTCGTTTGTTTTGTGGGGAAGAATATTGAGAATGTAATTTTCCATTTGAAGGGCATGGAGTCAAAAGGTGGTAGGGAGAGACGCATGAGCAAGGAGGGTGTGAACTATGTTATTGATGGTGCGGATGGTTCGTTCCGCTTTTCCATTCTGAGGCGATGTGTAAGGACAAGAAAAACGAAATTTCATACCATTAGTAGTGCATAAGTTATGAAACGATTGGTTGTTATATTCGCTGTCGTTGTCACACTGAAAAATTTTGATGGGACGTCCAAATTGAGTGGTTATGTGTTTATGGAAGTTGAGAAAAATGTAGAAGCCTTTGGATTTATTGGATAGTGGGTAAGTCCATAAATAATCAGTGTAATCATCAATAAACAACACATAATAACGGTGACCTCCCGAGCTAAGAACGGGTGAGGTCCATAGATCACTATGAACAATATCAAAAGGCAAAGATGTAAAGGATGTAGAAGCATAAAATGGTAACTTGATATGTTTTCCAGATACACAAGACTGACAAATATGTTTATTGGAAAAAGACTGAACATAGAGAAACTTGTTTTTATTTAAGACACGTAAAGAAGAAGATTCGGGATATCCCAAGAGACGATGTCAAAGATCTTATGACAAAGCAACAAATGTGGAAGGACTAGTGACTTGTGAATTTGGCAGTGAAAGAGGGTAGAGATCTCCAGTGCTATCACATCGGAGGATAGGAATCTGCGTCTGGTAATACTTCACAAGACTACCAAAAGGGTCAAATTCAATAGTAACAGAATTATCGGTGGTAAGGCGCGACAGATAGACAAAAGGTTTTTAATGAGGTTCGGAGCATGCAAAATATTTGAGAGTTTGAGTGGTAGGAAGGGAGGCTGAAGTGTGGTGTTTCCAGAACCATGGATCGGTATGTGTGAACCATTACCAAAGACAATACGGTCCAGTCTACTATTATTGACATAAGTTGAGATTTTACTTATGGTATTTGTCATTTGATTGGTGGCGCCTGTGTCAAGAGACCAGTTGGGGTCCGGATTCTGTGTCATCATGTGCATGGCCTGTTCAATATTGGTGGGAGTGTATAAAGCTTCAGAGGCAGCATAAGCATGTGTAGGAGAAGGACCCAGAATACCGGTTGTAGGTGGGGGTGGGCGAAACTGATAACGATGGGTTATAGGGTATGGAACTTGGCGGAGAGTTCCAAGTAGGGCCATTCCAGTTCATTGGTCAGTTCATTGGTCATTGGTCTTAACATCAACAACTTTATCTTTTTCACTGGTAGAAGAGGGAATGGCTTTAGCAGGAGGCAGAATATGATCAAGTACCTGGAAAGCACAACAATGGATTCTGAATAGTTCAACCCAAGATGTATATTGGCCGTTTTCAATTTCAAGAGTAATAAGGACGTAATTTCAGATGATGTTTGATACAGTAACAATAGGATGAAGAGGAGTTGACATTGTATTAAATGAGATCTAATGAGTAGAACAGGAAGAAGAGATGAGAGGGACGATGATCTGCAACTAGGGTTGAAGAATTTCGGCTGCTAGGTTTCACAAAGAAGATGTCGCTCTGATACCATAATAGAATCAGGCCAAAATCTTTGTTCCCTCTTATTCACATGAAAATAAATAGGTTACAATATTTTCACTTGACAACCTCTAAAATACAAATAATACAAGCTATCACAATATATAATCGACTAGTGTAATACAATCAAATGTTGCTCATTGGGTGATAGACTATCCACAAAAGAGATGAGAGGGACGATGATCTGCAACTAGGGTTGAAGAATTTCGGCTGCTAGGTTTCACAAAGAAGATGTCGCTCTGATACCATAATAGAATCAGGCCAAAATCTTTGTTCCCTCTTATTCACATGAAAATAAATAGGTTACAATATTTTCACTTGACAACCTCTAAAATACAAATAATACAAGCTATCACAATATATAATCGACTAGTGTAATACAATCAAATGTTGCTCATTGGGTGATAGACTATCCACAAATGGTTTCTCGTGGATGTGGAAATTTGAACCAACTGGACCTGATGAATTAAATGAACTGTTACATCTATACACAGATATTGGAAATCTGAATGCTAAGGTAAAATCCAAATTTGGTTTTAGTTTTATCGTTAATCATAATGGAGAACTCACGGTGAATAGAATGAGGAAATTTTGGAGTCAAAGTTGAACCCATACATTGGAACGGCAATTTGGTGGACAAAGACAATTCCTTTGATGGTGCGATGCTTTGTTTGGCGTGTAGCATTAGATGGGATCCCGGTGGCTGAAACCTTGGCTACTAGTGGTGTAACTACCCCTAGATCGTTATGCCCATTGTGCAATAATGAATGAGAATCGGTTGATCACTTGCTAATTACCTACAATTATACTAGAGAGGTGCAACAATGGATACTTAAATGGTGTGGAATTAGAGTCAGAATTTTCTCAAAGTGTTAGAGAATTCATCGATTTTGCTGCTACTTGGGGGAACTATCCCAAGAAAAAGTATATCCTGGTTTTTATTTTCTACTGCCTGATTTGGAACATATGGATCTCGAGGAATGATAAAACTTTTAAAAATATCAAGGTGAATCCCACTAAACTGGTTGGCAAGGTGATCTCACTCTCTTATACTTGGTGCATACATAGAGGCAATGATGTTTGTGGGAATTGGGCTGAATGGTGTGTATCCCCTTTTTCTTTTCTAGATTCTTAATTCTCTTTTTGTGTCTGTACCTTGTAATTTCTTTTCTGTCCCTTTGTAGCTCCTTACTATATGAGCTCTGTTTATGTGAGATTCATATACATACCAATTACTTTCCCACCAACCTTTTGGTGTGGCTACAATGATTCTCCATACTTAGCGGTCAATCCAGTCATTCATAAAGACATATTGAGATTTAAGTTGAATAAATGCTCATTTAATCATAGTTTAATAATTCTCACTTTTTAACATTTGAGTTTGATTAAATTCATCTAAGAAACAATAATGATGAAATCGAATGAATTGTTGTCTCTCAAAGAATACAGTAAAATTTAATAATTGCTATCCCTAGATAGAAAATATAATTTAACACTAAATTGCAAAAAGAAACACGTAGTTCTTTTACCAGCCGTCGTGCTCCCATGTAATCAATCATCCACCATATTCTTCCATTTTTAAGATATACAAATATAAGAAAATAATTCCATCACTTCGCACTATAAAACGTCCAAACCACAATCAACAAAAATATAGCTATCCAAATCCTATTCAAATATATAGAACAACGAAGACCATGGACACATTCTCCAACGTTGTCTTTCTATTCTGCGTGGTGGTATCAATCATCTTCGCCTCTGCTGATGCTGCTTATGGAGTTGCTAAGCTGCCGGAGATTCCTCACAAGATGAAAGAGAAGGAAATTCCAAAACCCATTGCAGTTCAAGGCCTTATATACTGTAAATCCGGCTCTAAATTTATTCCACTTAAAGGTATATATGTATCTCACAAATTCGTACATTGACATGCATCGTACTAACTTAATATTAATAAACTTTATATGGTATATATATAGTTTACGTATTACAATTCAAAAAGACAGGAACTGCGTCAAAAATTTAACACTAATTTATGGATGATTACTTATTTTAATGGATACAGGAGCCACAGCAAGAATAACTTGTTTGGCAAGAAACCAAAAGGGACTTGAATTAGCACCATTCTCCGTCTCAAGTTGCCCAGCTGATGATAAGGGCTACTTTTTAGCCAAATTGTCCCCTCCATCGACAAAGTTCTTAAAGAATGCTCAGTGGGAGCTCAAAGAGTGCAAGGCCTTCCTGGAGAGCTCGCCATTGAAGGAGTGTAAGGTTCCTTTGGATATTAATGGAGGGGTTAAGGGTGCTCATATTATTTCTTCTTCGGCTCATCGTCTCCTTAAAAACGCAAATCTCTATTCGCTCAAACCCTTTTTCTACACTAGTGATAAACCTCACACAGTCGCCGATAACAATAAATATTAACAAGAGTATTAATAAATTTACTCTTGCAATATTTGATGAATCATTTTCCATTTTTAAATGTACTTTAATTTGTTCTTATATTTCTTTTCATTTTGGTGATCGAAGAGAATTACATGCGGTTTTTGTCTCAATTTAAATGCAAATTCTTACTGTTGACATTATAGCAAGAAAAAACAATGATAATTAAGATGCCGTTCTAATTTTGATGATATTGAATTCCAACAATATAAGTCGTATATAAAATAAAAACATAAACATTTAATATTTAATATTTTAATAATTATAAAAATTGTTCCTCTAATAGTAATATATAGATGAAGACTAAGGGTGTGTTTGATAAAAGTAGCTGTTAGCTGGAAGCGGGTAGCGGGTAGCTAGTAGCATGTAGCAGGTAGCTGGTAGCGTGAAGCTGTAACTTTTATTGGTTATATGTATGTTTGGCAAAAGTTGCTGAAAGCTTTTGAAATAAATAAAATTACATAAAAGGACAATTGATTAAAAATAAATAAATATATAAATATATTTTTAAGGGTAATTATGGAAATTGATTTCAAAAGCTCAGGAGCGTTTTGTTAAACGCTACATAAAGTAGCTTTTAGAATCGGAGCGTTTTGTTAAAACTAAAAGCTAAACGCTCCTACTGCAAACGAATTTTTTGTTTAAACTAGAGCGTTTTTCTAAAATGTAGAAGCTAGAAGCTCTCAAACGCTTCCAAAAGCTCCGTGCCAAACATGCCCTAAGAGTTGATGCATATACACTAATTAACCACACACAATCATGCAATTGATGCTACTAAATAACTCAAAGCAGTGTCCTGTTCAACGATCTTTTCAGGCTAAGAGGTGAGTTTTCCTCACTGTTCTTGAAGGTCGAAGGCACCAATGTCGTCCCATTTGATTATGTATCCTGGTATAGAGGATGTTGATATGTTGTAGTGATCTGTTAGATATGTGTCCTGATATATAGAATGTTGTTATACGGTAGTGATCTGTAGATCTGCATGTTTGTCTGTTAACTGGTTATATGTTATCTATTATGTATATGTCGACATGTCATGGATTGGGTTGAGGCTTTACTGCTATGTGCATGAGCCAACAGAGCAGGGGTAATTCGGCCCGATGGCTGTGAACTCGATGGTATTCCAGTTCGATAACTGAGTGGACCCGTTGCATATTGGCATTCTTGTTCAATGACTAATTGGGCCGGGGGTAATCCAACTAGATGGCTGTGGACTCGAGGGTATTCCAGTCCAATGACTGATTGGACCCAGCATGCAATGCATGTATATGTTATGGTATGTTGTGGTACTTTAGGAGAACTCACTAAGCTTTGGCATAAAATTTCAGTTTATTGTTTCAGGTACTTCAGATAACCATGGCAAGGTGAAAGCATGATCATACACATCCTTCAGATTTTATGTTATTTTGATTTTGGGTTACTCTGATTATTGATTGTCACTTTTGAAACAATTATTTTGTAAACAATTATTGTCTTTGGGTTGTTTTGGAAAAAAAATTAAAAAATTACTTTGATTTTGGGATGTTTCACGTTTGTGGTCAGTAAGGTGGCGGTGATAACGGATCATATCCGAAAAGTGCGAATTTGTTGGAAACATTTTGGTTTGCAACATTTTTCTTGGAAGAGTTTGGATTGTTTAAAGACATTTTTTGAATGAAAAATATGTAAACTGTGTAATTTGGTAATGTCTTTGAAGAACGGTGTTTGTGCGTGTGTAAAGTAAATTTGTTATAAAAAAAATGAGAAAATAATCGTTGCCAACCGTTAACAACGTTCCACTCCAAACCAAATGTTCTATTTTCAAAGTTTTGCCATTGGTAGAAAGTCACCGCCGGTATTATACTGGCGGTAAGTTTTTTGGTGAGGCCCGGTGTTTACCAGCGGTGGCAAATTTATGACAACATTTAGCCTAACAATAAAATAATAATTAGATTATTTAACCAATAATTCAATCATGCAAGTTTGACCGGTTAAATATAGTTAATATATTGTTGACTAAATGCTCATTTAGTACTCCAGTTTATACTTTATAATAATTCTAACTTTTTAACATTTCAGTGTGATTAAAAATTTTCTAAAAAACAAAATTTGATGAAATCGAATGAACTGTTAATATATAGTAAAATCAAATGAATTGTTGTCCCTACAAACATAAAATTAAATATTAAGTTACAAAAAACATGTCCATGATCATTAGGTGAGACTCATCCATCTTTTACAAGCCGTCGTGCTCCCATGTCATATAAATCATCCACCACATTCTTCCATTTTTGACATATACAAATTTAAGAAAATAATTCCAACATATCTCACTATAAAACGTCTACAACCACAATCACCAAAAATATACCCATCTAATTCCTATTCAAAGATATACAACAACCAAGACAATGGACACATTCTCCAACGTTGTCTTTCTATTCTGCATGGTGATATCAATCATCTCCTCCTCTGCGGATGCTGCTTATGGAGTTGCTAAGCTGCCGGAGATCCCTCACAAGATGAAACAGAAGGAAATTCCTAAATCCATTGAAGTTCAAGGCCTAATATATTGTAAATCCGGCCCTAAATTCATTCCACTTAAAGGTATATATCTCACAAGTTGGTACTTTTACATGCATCGTGCTAACTTAATATTAATAAACTTGATTTGGAATTTATTTTACGTATTTCAATTCAAAAGACAGGGATTATGTTACAAGTTTAACACTAATTTAATTATTGATGATTACCTATTTTAATGAATGCAGGAGCCACGGCAAGAATAACTTGTTTGGCAAGAAACCAAAAGGGACTTGAATTAGCACCATTCTCCGTTTCAAGTTGCCCAGCTGATGATAAGGGCTACTTTTTAGCCAAATTGTCCCCTCAATCGACCAAGTTCTTAAAGAATGCTCAGTGGGAACTCAAGGAATGCAAGGCCCTCCTGGAGAGCTCGCCATTGAAGGAGTGCAAGGTTCCTTTGGATATTAATGGAGGGGTTAAGGGTGCTCATATTATTTCTTCATCGACTCATCGTCTCCTTAAAAATGCAAATCTCTATTCGCTCAAACCTTTTTTCTACACCGGTAATAAACCTCAGACAGTCTCCGATAACAAAAAATATTAAAAAGAGTATTAATAGATTTACTCTTGCAATATTTGATGAATCATTTTTTCCAATTTTAAATGTACTTTAATTTGTTCTTATATATATATTTTTTTCATTTTGTTGTGATCGAAGATAATTACATGCAGTTTTTGTCTCGGTTAAATGCAAATTCTTATCGTTCACATTATAGCAAGAAAGAACAATGATAATCAAGATGCCGTTCTGATTTTGCTGATATTGAATTCAAACCATATATGCTAGTGGTATATAGAATTAAAACATAAACATTCAATATTTTAATAATAATAATAAATATTTTCCTTTATTAATATATGATTTTTTTTATTAAAATATAACAATTAGGGCGGACCTACAGAGTAGTATTTCCAGAGATCCCATGCAACTATTCGATTTTTTCGTATTAGTGTAAATAAAGCTGAGTTTTACGAAATTATTTGTTAGATACGTTAATATATTTGATGTTACACAAATATTTATGTAAATCTTCTGGAGATCAGTTAGCTAATAGGCATGCTTTTTACTGCCCTCTTCTTATTAACCAACTATCGAATCTTTTTTACCATCATTTGCTTTATTTATTTGGTGATCAGATTCACTTCGTAGCTCTTTGTTAATGACTTAATTCTCATTAACCCTAATTCTAGATTCCATTATCCCATATACTCATTGACCATTACATTTTTTTTTATAACCCAATTCATAAGTCCATTAAGGGGGTGTTTGGCAAAAAAAAAAAAAACTTATTATTTATTAGTTTATAGTTTATTAACTTGTTAACTTACAAGTTAGAGGAAGGTAATTTATGAAAAAATTGTTTGTTAGCGGTTTTCATCCACTATAAGTTATTTTTTTTCAAACATTTTTTTATCTTATAGTGGTGTGGAACCTCTAATTTATGAAAAAATTGTTTGTTAGCGGTTAGCAACCACTTTGTACGATCAACGTATGCGTCATGTTCAACCATTTCCCCATTAAGAGCTTAATACTCCAAATCTTCACATCCAAAGTAAGATCCAAAGCCAAAATACCCTCAACAGTCATAAAGTTTCCAATTTTATGACTTTGCATGCCTATTAAGTGTTTAATACACAAAATTTCAACATCTTAATTCCTTAAAACCTTCTATAACATGCATGGAACAAAAACTAACCATCACGACCACAATTTTATGACTTAAGACTCATCCTAAGGTCTGAAAATATGACTTATTGGGTCAAGAACATGCCATCCTCAAGAATCACCATATGTAGGACAAAGAGTGTCTTAAATGAAGAAATGTCTAGATCTACAAGATGGAGTGATCAAGTTGTGAACTTTATACCTCTTGGAGGTTGCTAACAAAAAGATAATCTCAGATCCAAGATGCTTCCAAGCTCCAAGCTCTTCTCACCACCTTTTTCTTCTTCAAGAACACCTCCAAAACACTCCAATGGGCTCAAAATGCACTCTTCTCACTTAGGGTTTGCTTAGGGTCGATTCTCACAGAGGGAGGCTGATGAAGTAATGAGAAATGAGGCTATAATTGTGTTTATATATGGACCATCCCCTAAAAATTAGGGTTTGCACTTTCTTTACGTACTCCCCACATACGAGGTGTACGCGTAGCGTATTACGGTGCACCCTAGTACGCCTAGCGTACACAACGTACGCTCAGCGTACTACTTGATGTGTGTTTATATATATTTTTTAATTATTCAAGTATTAAATTTATACAGCTGATTTTATCTTAACCGGACTAATAAACACACTAGGCAGTATACCTAGTTGTGTAATTGTATAGTTGTGGTAAGACCAGGTGTCGAACACAATGGAAACGGTGGTGAATTAATTTGTAGTTTTTGATTATAGGTTACACTAAACACACTAAGAAATAAAGAAATGTTTTATTAAATACTATAAATACCACTTAACATCAAATATCGATAAACTGAATGGAAGACAAATTTCTTTAGGTACTTTGGTCTAGATAAATTACATCTCAAATTAATGACTAACTACTTATACAATGGATATTTATTCAGTATTCACCTATTCCTAATATGACTAGTGTCATGGTCATGACACCTAATCCTTTGATTTCAACACAACTATTAATTTATTGATCAGGTGAACAAACAATCATGCAAATCAGTATTCAGTTTGTATTAAGCAAGATTTGATCTTATTTAACCCTAATGGTAATAAAAGTTAAATCATGCAGAGAATGGTCATTCTACTCATGCACACACATTAAAGTTCATTAATTTATTTCCTAACCCTAGGTTTTGATCAAAACTCTAGTCATAATCACCAATGGTTACTGGACAACTATGATTCAAAATAACTCAACTAGAAAGTCATCTAAACTTTATTCATTCAGCAATAGGAAACAAAACAACAATCTTTAACACATATGTATCTTCAATCAAACTTGAAAAAATAAGTTAAATAAGAATAATCAATCCAAATAGCAATTACAATATAAATTCAAAGATTCATTTAATCATAAACACAAAATAAAAGGTTTTTAAACCAAAATAAGAAAGTAAACACATAATGGAATCACAATGGAATGCTAAACATGGTCACAATAAGAAACCACATGATTACCGGCATGAATCCGATGTTATCACTACTCTTGGACAGAATTATCATATTGCCACTATGGGCCATTTTAGCAACATTCCTCAAACCCAAGGGTCAAAATGAAATATTATTCAAATATAGGATTGAAATTGAAATTACCTTGACATTCGGATGTTACAATTCTCCCTCACGTGAAATATACTTCAGCCTCAAAGTCAAATGCGGCGAATACCTTAGGAAAATGCTTCCGCATCTCAGCCACCGGCTCCCAAGTCAACTCGGAGTCTCTCCGATGTTGCCACTGAACCTTTACCAATGGTATCTCCTTGTTGCGCATAATCTTCATCTTCCTTTCCACTATCGCTTCCGGCCTATCAACATAATTCAGGCGCTCATCGACCAAAATATCATCCAAGGGGACCACTGCCTCGTCGTCCGACACACACTTCCACAACTGAGAAACATCGAAAGTGTTGTGGATCTGTCTGAGCTCACTCGGCAAATCCAACCGGCAGTCCACCCTGGCTACCCTGGATATCATTGGGAACGGTCTAATATACCGGGGACCCTATTTCCCCCTCTTCTTGAAGCGTATCACAACCTTCCAGGATGATTCGTGTAAATAGTACAATGGACTCCATAAAGATAATGCCTCCAAATATGAAGGGAAAAAACCACTTCCCCCAACTCCAGGTCATGAGTAGGATAAGCGCCTCATGCGGCTTCAACTGTCGCAAAGCATAAGCAATCACCCGTCCCCTATGCGTAAGGACCACCCGAAAACCAGTGATGGATGCATCACAAAATACCACGAAATCCTCGACACCCTCTGGAATGGTCAATACCGGGGCCTAGCATAACCTCTATCGCAACGTCTGAAAAGCAACCTGCTGCTCAGGGCCCCATCGGAAATACACCCCCTTCCTCGTCAGACGAGTGAGAGGTACAAAAATCTTGGAGATATAATGGATAAATCTCCGATAATATCCCACCAAATCCAAGAAAATCCTGATCTCTGAGGAAGATTTCGGAACCTCTCACAGCATCATAGCCTCGATCTTGACCGGATAGACCAAAATCTCATTATAGTTAACTAGATGTCCCAAGCACTGGACCTCTCGTAACCAATACTCATACTTCGAGAACTTGGCATACAATCATTCCCGCCTCAAAATTCCCAAAATCTCTCGAAGGTGCTCCTCGTGTTGCTCTCTAGTCTTGGAATACAATAATATATCATCAATGAACACTATAACAGATCAGTCGATCATCAGCCTACACACCTAATTCATCAAATTCATAAACACTGCAGACGTATTTGTAAGCCCAAATGGCATCACCATGAACTCATAATGCCCATAACGAGTCTAAAATGTGGTCTTCTCCACATCCTCCTCTCTCACCCTTACCTGGTAGTACCCCAACCTCAAGTAAATCTTAGAGAACCAAGATGCACCCTGTAATTGATCAAATAGATCATCAATCCGTGGAAGGGGATAACGGTTCTTCATCGTCAATTTGTTCAACTCCCGGTAATCAATGCACATCCGGTGTGAACCATCCTTCTTCTTGACGAACAATATCGGCTCTCTCCATGGCGAACTACTAGATCTAATGAACTGCTAGCCTAAGAACTCCTGAAGCTGAGAGGACAACTCTTGCATCTCCAGTGGTGCCAAATGATATGGAGCCATGGCAATCGGAGCCGCACCTAGCACAAGATCAATCCTGAACTCCACTTGCCTCTCTAGAAGCACACAGGGTAACTCCTCCGCATATACATCGTCAAACTCCCTAACAACTGGCACATCTGAAACTGAGACCTGCTCCCCAACCTGCGTATCAACAACATAGGCAACATAACCCATGTATCCATGATGAATATATTCTCGAGCGCTAGCCACAAAACAAAACCCTGATCCAAGTCTCATATCCTCCCCATGGATGGTCATATCTCCCCTACTTGGGGTTCAAACTATCACTTGCTGACCCTCGCAACCGATCATGGAAATAAGCCTGCTCAGCCAGTTCATCCCCACTATCACGCATACACCCCCATGGGGATAGGGATTAGATCTATCGGATAAGGAACCTCGAAGATCTCTAATACACAACCCCGATACACTATGGATGCAGAAACCTCGTGTTTGTTGGCGATAGAAACCCGCAATGGACACTCTAATTCCCTAATAGGCATATCAAACTCCCTACCGAACGTTTGGGATACAAAAGAGCGACTACACCTGAGTAAAAAAGCACAAGAGTAGGTAAACTAGGAAGGTACCTAACATAATCATAAATATAAGCATACATTAACATAATCGACAGAACAAAAAATAGAACATACATGTAATAACATCTGACGCCACCCTGGCCTTCTCCGTCGTGAGCTGAAAAGCGTGACCTCAAGCCCTTGGGGGCTCCGCCCGACCCTAGCTCCCATCAGTAATCCTCAGAGTAGCTAGCATTGAAGCTTGCATTGGTCTGGCAGTAAGCAAAGGGCATTAGGTTGGAATAGGTGTCGGTGAGAGAGTTGAGATTCGGAGTCGAGACCTCATCAGCTTTTGTCCAGTTTGTGAGGTGAGTTTTCCTCATTGCACTTGTGGTTAGAAGGCACTAAGGTCATCCCTATGGATTTGATATCCTGTTATGTATGTTATCATGTTGTTGTGATCTATTAGATCGACATCCTAGTATATAGGATGATGTTATGCTTATTGATCTGTAGATCTGCCTAACTGTCTGTAGACTGTTATTATATATTTGCAGATATTTAGTCGGTGGTTGAGGCTTTTCTGCTTTGTGTGTAAACTAATAGGTTGGGGCATACCAACTCGATTGTTGATGGGACTGGGGTATTCCAACCTGATTGGTGATTGGACCTAACATGCTTTTACTGTATATGATATTTGTTTATGTGTTGGTACTTTGGGGGAATCTCACTAAAAGGTGGCATATAGTTTCGGGTTATGTTTCAGGTACTTCAGATGATCGCGAGAAGGCGAAGGCATTACCGTACATATCCTCATGTTTATGACTTATGATTTTGGGAGACTCTGATGTTTAAACTGTTTTGTATACTATGGTTGTAAACAATTTATAATTAATCATCTCTCTCTCCATAATTCATCTTATCAAGTTGCTTTAGTGAAGTCAACCCAAAAGGACCATGCACCATCGGGTCAAGTACATACCAAAATAGGTATGTACTTAGACACTAATCCAACACTTGATGGGTTTTAGCCATAAGAACATCATATGTGCTCATGCAAAGCCTAATGCTTGGATCTAGGTTTCTCTATTGTACATGCATTCATCCTAGACTTTAAACCCTAGATCTTGCATGTAATAATCGATATTAACAAAAGAACAGGGTTTAGATCTTACCTTGATTGTTATGTAGCAATAACAATCTCAAATCTTCCTTGTAATTGACTTCTGAAAGCTTAGAGTCACAAGTGTCACTCCTCTAATGGATCACAAACACCAAGAGCAAGAGGATGAAGAAGGAGAAGAGAGGAAGCACCCAAAAATGTATAGAAACCCTAAGGAATCAGTTAGCTACATTTTTTGTGCCCTATGTGTCCTTAAATATGTGAGGCTGTTAGGGTTATCTAACAAGGAAACCCTAATTTGACTGCTTAGGCCCTAAGCAGCCCATGGACTCCCTCCTTAAAGGTCTTGGACAATTTTCGATGGGTTTCCCCATAGAATTCGTCCACTCCTTTAATATGGAGTCCATTAGCCCAATATTCAATTATCAGACAGTTGATAGTTCTAGTCCCCTAAGTTTAATTAACCACTTTTAACCACAAAATTAATTCTTAATTAATTATTGACTAATATTAATTAAACAATATAATTTCTCCTTTAATATATTATTCTCATAATATATTAATAAATCATAATTAATCCTCTCTCTCCATAATTCATCTTATCAAGTTGTTTTGGTGAAGGCAACCCAAAAGGACCATGCACCATCGGGTCAAGTACATACCAAAATAGTTATGGACTTAGACACTAATCCAACAATCTCCCACTTGGATAAGTCTAATAACTATTCTGCATATGACTTCAGATCCTGATTCGCAATCGTAGCTTTCAAAAGCCGCTGTCAACTCTAATCTTATCATAAGCGTGTCCTTTAGATAAGGGATCATGTATTCCTCCATTCTAGATATAGTATAGACGTGAGACATGGATTTAAATCATTCTCTCAGTATATGTGTTGTTTCCCGATTTCCGATTTATGATGACTGACAACAGACTTCAATTGAACACATCAACTTAGTCCCGGCTTGGCCAAGCACTTTAGGTGTCATCACTAAATCATCGAGGGGCCCATAGATATCGCTTTTACCCTGCTTTGGGTAAAAGGAACATATAAACTTTGACTCAATGCTCTCTTGCACTCACTCACCAAATTACACACAACAATACGTTTTATAACACCAAGTTACAGGTACGTTTACATATTATCAATGTGTAACCAACTCGCGAGATACAACTTACACATCTCGGTTTCAAGAATATAAGATATTATCGTCTCACTAATCACTCGTGATAAAATCCATGAAGCGATCCAAGTGAGCGTGGGTTTAATCCAATGCTCAAATCATATTCATAAGCACTCATGAACGTTGCAACAAACATTCGCTATGTCTAATACACTTTAGGAAATCTACAAACCAATTCATGACAATTTTCTTTCATACCTACTCCCAAAGTATGAGCGACTGTTGAACGTTCGAATAATCTTATTATTTAGGAAGTCAAAACATGCAAAGTGAAACACAAGAATAATCGAACCTAATATGACCCCAAACTTTTGAGTATAAATAAAACTCCTTTTATTTAATCACCATATTGATTACACATTATTCATTATATAATATTTCGGGTAATCAACTTATTACTTGAATTATAACAACAATTTGTCCCATGCTCTTAGCATGCACACTATGTTTCTTATGGTCCTTACTGTGTGAATAACATTTTCAATCACACTCATTTCACAATTCCTAATCCATTGGTGTTAGAATACAAAATTCTCGCCACTACTAGAATATGTTAGATTTTAACATTTTATGCAACGGTCCTTTTGTAATGTCACGGCACAAAAGTCACAAGGACTCGGCCAATGAAATTACAAAATACTCTATTGGAGATTGTTACAAGACAATTCCATAGTCATGAAGTCTCATATTCAAAGTATATTCCATTGAACATCCTTCTTGCATAAAAGTTTCTAATCTAGACATTGATTCTCGATATCCAATCTCCCAATATGGAAACATTTCCATATTTTCCATATGACAACTCATTCTAAATAGAATCTTATCTATTTATAATAATGTTAATATGGTCCATCCATGACTATACTTTCAATTTGTCCACAAGCGACTAATCATTGGCGAACCTTAGATTGTCTTTGGCAGTTGTTTAATTATTTTAGTCAAAACCGGTTCTTTTTGCTTTTTCCCTCTAAATGTCGTAGGCATTTGGAAAATTTTAGAACGGTCGAATATTATAGCATATGCAATCGATCCTATACCCGAAGCGTATGGGATGCATTTCATAATGATACTTTACCAGTTTCTTACAATAATATCGTCATAATATTTCTATTTGTCGTGTTCTCAAAATTCGATCTATGAGGAGGGATGTCGTAATGATAATCGAACTTTGAGAATGCAAATAATAAATATACCCTTGACTAAATTCAATTAAATTTCTCGATCTAAGCTTCTAGATTGGAAACAAATTATATTATTTTATCCCTTAATTATAGCAAAAATGACTTTTCTACCCCTGCAACTTTGCAAAGTGAAACTTTTGTTTTTCTATAATTAATATTGGCAACTTGCAATACTTAAATAATAATCATGCTCCCACTAACATGGTGATTATATCCATTCCAGCACAACATTTATGATCCCACTAGATTTGACACGTATTTAGAAACCAACTAAGCTTCTAGAAAACAATACTTATTGACTTCCAAAGTTCATTGTTTCTAATACGATATGCTTCGATAAGCCTTTATCTAAGCTTCTCAAAATCACACACCTTTCCTTAGAAAGCTCACATGTGTGTCTAAACTAATTCAGAACTTATTTTACTAGGTCCCAAATGTTCAGACTAATTGCCAAATCTCACAATTCGAACTATGAAGAGGGATGTCGTAATCATAATCAAATTTGACAATGCAATTTACATAATCATTATCTTCTTAAAATCTCTCTTAGTGAAAGCGTTTCCTCACAATCACTTTTCATGAAGGAGAGAAACCTTATGACACTTAGATTTTATGGTGTATGTGTTCCTGTCCATGTAAATTTTCCATAAGCATAATCGAAAGATAATGTTTGTGACAAATTCAAACTCTTATGGACATAACTTGTTTATTCTTAATTTCTTGCCATCAAGGGTCCCACCATTGCTTCCAAGTTATCTAGTAGCTCACCTATTCCAGTCCATGTACTTTCACTGAATAAGGTGATTGCCTTATGCACTCTAATGAGAACTCCTAAAACTCATGCATAATCACTCAACATGATTAGCACAGAAAAAGAATTTTGTCAACACGAGAGGTTACAAACCTCATGTCGTGTGCTAGTGTTTAATAGGTTTACTCTTGATTAGTTCTTGAATCTTTCCAAGTTTTTCAGACTCCTACTAAACTCTTGACATATTAGATTCTCTTATCAAGAACAATTTCTTGATAAACAAATATCCAAGAGTTAATGTGTGTTTATATCAAGACAAAACATTACACACATTTGGTCTTAGTTGGTCCTTAATTGTCTTCTCCAAGACATCACAACTTACCAATTTCAAACGTACAAGAGTAAGAAAAACAATTTTTCTACTTCACATTTGATGAGTGTGTGTCACTCAATTCACAATCTTGGAGTACGATTCTAAGACTTGATTTTGGAACGAAGTATGACTCATCCTTTTGATTTAACCATTTCAATAATTTCAGATTCCTCTTCTTAGCCATACTAGTGAACTAAGATGTCCTTAGAGGATCAATTGTGATATGGTTCTTAATCATTAAGATGATCATAAAATCTGATACAAAAGTACTCTCCCTTCTTCTTAGATTGGAGAAACTTTTATCTTTCTGCCTTCATTGATTCTTCTTATTCGTTCTGCTATTCATTGAAACTTTTCAATGATTCAGAATTACACTTAATCTTGTAAGTATAACCACATTTACCAGACTTTTGGTAAATTATGACGAATAGTCTCATTGTTATCTGTGGAGGACTTTGACTAGTGCACAACATTGTGTTTTAGTCCTTTAGTCCTTCACTTGACTCACATACTTGTGTGATCAAGGAATTAGTCTTAATTTCCTAAGTACCAAGAT
The DNA here is from genome assembly GCF_002870075.4 of Lactuca sativa. Classification (NCBI taxonomy): domain Eukaryota; kingdom Viridiplantae; phylum Streptophyta; class Magnoliopsida; order Asterales; family Asteraceae; genus Lactuca; species Lactuca sativa. Next base: position 215,408,382 of record NC_056627.2, read on the forward strand.
TTCCATACATCACATGATTCAAATCATATGATTCCAAGTTTCTATCCAATTGAAATTTGGGTGATGGGAATCTTTCGTTACTTAGAAAATTTTGACACTACCATAAATAACATAACTAAGAATCACATTCATTTATAGAAATACACAAACATCAATTTTTCACAACGATTTCATTGCAAAGATATATATATATATATATATATATATATATATATATATATATATATATATATATATATATATATATATATATATATATATATATATATATATATATAAGACAAATCAATAAGATATTTTATTCATAAAAGCAGCAGAAAACACGTCCTTACAATGCAAAATCAACTGAAAAACTATGTAATCAAATATTCCTAACAACTCTATCCTAACTTTCTAAGCTCGAAATCTGATCTTCTAATCCATGCGATCGTGATCCATTTCTTCGTGATCAGACTCATCTTGCTCTTCCATCAAGCTTCCGCTCTTTTCTCTGATCCTGCAAGACATTCAAATGTAATCTTATCACATTATATATTAAGAATGAATGAATAGGAACTTAATGGAGTTAGATAATGGATTTTACCTGAAGTAGAGCCATACTTCTTGACTCTCCCATCTCTTAGATTCTTCAGATCCTCTGGGCAGCTTCGTATCCAACGCTCCTTCTCTTGGCAGCAAAAACAGCTGGCTTCTTCTAGAGCGACCACGGAAGCATGCTTGGTTGAATTACCAGACAAATATGCTCTATTACTTTGCTAAATCATTTCTGATTCAGCGACAATAAGCATGTAAGTTAGGTCAATGAGGGTCACGTCAAAATCCATCATATAATACTCTCTTACGAACTTATCATATGATTTAGGGGGTGACTGAAGAACCCAGTCTACAACCAAATTCTTTAGAAAAAAATGCACCCAACATTGTCAACCTATCGATGTGTGATTTCATCCCTAGGACGTGAGCACACACAGATTTTCCATCTTCATGTTTCATTGCCAACATGGCTTGAGTGATTTTGAAAATTTTCAATTCTTCGATCTTGTGGGTTTGGGAGAACAACAGCAGGAGGTGGATGAAGTGAAACCAAGCTAGTCCACAATGCAGGGATCGATCTTTCACCTTCATTGTGTGACAGACTTTCACTTTGAGCAGGAAAACCTTTTTCATGGGATTCAGGAAGACCTCGGTTAGATTCATACATCTACAAAATGGGAGAAAAATGAAATTAGATGATTGATTGATTCCTTAATAAATCACCCAAATGAGATATAAAGCCTAGGACCCAACACAATACTCCACAACTTGGGAGAGGGATATCGTAATCCAAATTGCAGAACATTTGAAGGTAAGTGAATAACGATTCACTAATTTTCCACCATGAAAAGTGAAAAAATAGATTAAGTTTTAAATGTATTGAAAACTCCTAGATCCTTTGAGATTCATTGAACTCTTCAATGTCATGTTTAAATCTCGATATTCCCCTCGATTTGTGATTGGGATGCCGAGGATCACAAAACAGGATGTGAATAACCATGCAAACTTACATGGTGCCCCCAATGTTACGGTCACCTATTCGATGTGCCAGTTAACCACACACGCTCCACTGAACTATGACAAACATTGAGTCACCCTTTGCTACCTTTGCTTAGAACCATTTAGTGTGCCGGTTAACCACACACGCTCCACTAACGTCTTCGCAAGGGTACAAAGTGTAATTTCATGGAATTGCATCAATTCACTTTTGCCTAAAGTAACTAAGATTGGGAATTTTGTAAAACATTTAGTTACTTTAACATTCATTATACTTTTAATGAGGAGGGGGTTTGCCTAATTCTACCCATTCGGCTAACGATCCTCCATCAATCAAGGAAGCGGTGCGTGAGAGTGGACACCCATTAAACGACCATTTTATAGGCCATAACCTTATACCCCCTTATAGATCGGCTTTGTGAATGAGGCCAAAAAACGGTAAGACTAGCAGTTTAAGTTATACATATATAATATTAGACTTTTAATGTTATATATAGTATAAGGGTGTATTTTACACTTTTTAAAATACTAGGTGGTCTAATTTAATAAATTATACTTTTAATTTAATTAAATGTAAACCATATCACTATGGATTCATTGACTCTCTTTTAATTATACACTTAATTAATTTAATAAAACCAAAATGGTGCAATTTGAACTTTTTCAAAAATTAGGGTTTTAGAATTTAACATTTTAAAATTAAACTTTTAATTAAAATTTAAATTCCAAAACATGAGGGCAAGTATTGAAACATTTCAAATCATTAGGGTTTAGAATTTAAATATTTCAAAGTTAAACTTTTTAATCAAAAATTTAAATTCCAAAAGCTTGAGAGCAAGTTTTGAAACTTTTCAAAACTATTAGATCAAAATACAAATAAGGCAATTAAACAATTAATTGGTGATTATCTAATTATGACCTAATTCAATTTTCATGCAAGATAATGATCAAATAATCCAAAAAAAATTAACATTTATCATATAAGGAAGTAAACATTTGACTAATTTGAAATTATCTTTTATTTTGGAAGGGATAATCATCCAATATCAATAAAATTCGTAATTTATCAATAAAAAATGATTTGACAATTATCCCACAGCAAAATAGGCATGAAATACCGAGAATCCCTCTTTCTGGCAGCATGACTCGCCGAGTTCCCATAGGGACTCACCGAGTTCATCCTACTCGACGAGTTCACTTTAGGACTCGACGAGTTTGTCAGTCAAAGGAGCAAAAAATCGATTTTCTAAGCATGAATGAAACACAAAGCATCAATACAATGGAAACCAATCAAGGCTCTGATACCACAGATGGGTTTTAGCCATAGGAACATCCTATGTGCTCATGCAAACCCTAATGCTTGGATCTAGGTTTCTCTATTGTACATGTATTCATCCAAGACTTAAAACCCTAGATCTAGCATGTGATAATCGATGTTAACATAAGAACAAGGTTTAGATCTTACCTTGATTGTTATGTAGCAATAACAATCTCAAATCCTCCTTGTAATTGGCTTCTGAAAGATTAGAGTCACAAGTGTCACTCCTCTAATCGCTCACAAACACCAAGAGCAAGAGGATGAAGAATGAGAAGAGAGGAAGCACTTAAAAACATCTAGAAACCCTAAGGAATCAGTTAGCCACGTTTTTGGTGCCCTAGGGGTCCTTAAATATATGAGACTATTAGGGTTATCTAACAAGGAAAGCCCATGGACTCCCTCCTTAAAGGCCTTGGACGATTTCCGATGGGTTTCCCTATAGAATTCATCCACTCCTCTAATATGGAGTCCATTAGCTCAATATTCAATTAACGCAGAATTTATAGTTCTAGTCCCCTAAGTTTAATTAACCTCTTTTAGCCACAAAATTAATTATTGACTAATATTAATTAAACAATATGATTTTTCCTTTAATATATTATTCTCATAATATATTGATAAATCATAATTAATCCTCTCTCTCTCTCTCCATAATTCATCTTATCAAGTTGCTTTGGTGAAGGCAACCCAAAAAGACCATGCACCATCGGGTCAAGTGCATACCAAAATAGTTATGGACTTAGACACTAATCCACCAGTTACAACAAAGACTTAATCTTCACACCGATGTCTTACCTATCTCTCCCCTTCCACATAATTACTCTCTAGCGTTTCGAGATCCTAATTGGCTAAATGCAATGAAAGAAGAATATAATGCACTTATATCTATTTGAACTTGGGTACTTGTACCTCGACCACCCGATGCTAATATTGTTAATTGTTTTTGGCTATTCAAAAAGAAACTGAATGCAAATGGTTCTCTAGCACGATATAAAACAAGACTTGTTGCAAACGGCTGCTGCCAACGACCAGGCATTGAATGTAATGAGAGATTCAGCTCCGTTGTCAAACCATCTATTACCAGGACTATTACCAGCCTTGCTATTTCACATCATTGTTCGGTTCATCAGTTAGATGTGAAGAATGCCTTTCTTCATGGCCATATTTAAGAAACAGTATATATGCAGCAGCCATCGGATTTTCATGATCCATCTCTTCCTGATCATGTATGTCTCCATCAAAGGTCTCTTTATGGCCTCAAACAGGCTCCTCAGGGATGGTATCATAGATTCGCATATTTTATTACTAAACTAGGTGTGAGACCCGTATATTATATGAGTTGATTAAAACAAAATTGTAAATACGAAGGAGTAAACGAGAAGTTTATTTGTATTTGAAATTTGAAATAAGTGAAAATTTTGAGAAAAAATTAAAAAAATAAACATGCGAAAAATAAATAAATTAAAATTACGTGTTTAGTTGCCAAATTCGTGTACTATATAGGTTAATTACAACAAAAATATTAAATACGAAGGTTTAAACTATAATTTATTACAAACTGAAATTGAAATTTGAAGTTTGAAATTTGAAATTAATATAATCATTATATTATATTTAATATATGGAAACTAAAGTAATGATATATATTGGAAAATGAAGTAAACGACAAATGGAAAATATATATCTCTAAATTACAAAAAATTGACATTTGGCAAATTTAAGGAAAGAATGACATGTGGCAAAATTATTTTCATTAATTTTGGAGGATTCGGGTTCATTAACAACAAATCAGACTCATCTCTTTTCATCTATCAGCAGGGTGCTCAAATTGCATATATACTACTTTATGTTGATGACATTGTCTTGACTGCCTCATCCACAAGTCTTCTTCAACATATCATAAAGAATCTACGATTCGATTTCTCTATGACATATTTGGGTTCTTTAAACTATTTCATGGGTATTTCGGATACTCGCGATAGTTACGACATGTTTCTTTCTCCAAAAAAATATGCCCATGAGATTCTAGAACGAGCAAACATGCTTAACTGCAAACGTGCTCGCACTGGCAGACACTTTTGCCAAATTTGATGGCACAGGTCCACCTATATCTGACCCTACTCTTTATCATAGCCTGGCAGGAGCTCTACTGTACTTGACCTTCGCACGCCCCGGTATCACATATGTTGTTCAGCAAGTCTGTTTGTTGACGCATGACCCATGGGAGCCCCACTTCTCAGCTCTCAAACTCATTCTTCGTTATGTTCGAGGGACTCGGGATCATGATTGATAGTTATACTCTTCTCCTTCTCGAGGTCTAGTAGCTTATTTTGATGCTGATTTGGCCGGTTGTCCCACTACTAGACGCTCGACATCGTACTATTGTGTTTTCCTTGGCCTGAATCTGCTATCCTGGTCTTCTAAACGACAGGGCACTATTTCTCTGTCTAGTGTCGAAGCTAAGTATCGAGGTGTTGCTAATGTCGTTGCGGAGACGAGTTAGCTACGCAATCTTCTACGTAAGATGCCTTACCCACCATTTTCTACTACTATGGTATATTGCGACAATGTCAGCGTTGTTTATTTATCTTCCAATCTATTCCAACATCAACGCACTAAACACATCGAGAATGACATTCATTTTGTGCGAGATAAGTTTCTATGGGACAGGTTCGTGTTCTTCATGTCACATCCTCGTTTCAATATGATGTCATTTTCACGAAAGGACTACCGTCTTCTTTGTTTCATGACTTCAGATCTAGTATAAACATCCGCTCTAGATCTCGTGTCCAGACTACGAGGAGCTATTAGTGTATATATGTATTGTGTATATTTACTTATTATGTTTGGATTGGTAGCCTTTTATCCTAAGTGGCCCATTGTATGTAATCCACTTATGGCAGCCCATTATTGTAATAGTATGTATATATTTCATATAGAATACAAGAAATCTTTATAGGAAATTATTAATCATAACAACTTCATTATGACTCACTTGTATTTAAGCTTTTATAATATTGAAGTCTCAAGTTTTACTTTTTCCCAAGTACTTATGGTTTTTAGAGTAACAAAGAGACTATATGATAAAATGTTATAAAAGCTTTATTGTCAAAATTATTTACGTAATTCATGTGCTAAATTCAATGAAAAATATTAAATATCATAAATGATAAACTAGCATTATACAAATTAAATTTAATAATAATACAACTAAAATACTTTCATTATTATCATAAAACAATTTATGTTAATCATTTAAAAAGAGATAAAAAGACAATCCCTTTTTATTTTCTTATTTATCCAATGTAATATAAGAAAAGTATTTTTAAATTTATGATTAACTACTGCATTTTGTTGTTTTATTTATATTAGTTTAACTTCTTAATATAATACACCTATTTGTATAAATACAATAGTATTATATTATTTAACTAGTTGTGAGACTCATGTATTACATGGGTTAATTAAAAAAAAGTTAAATATAAATGTCAAAATATTTGAAAACTTTGAATTTATAAGAAAATAAGAAAAATAATGAATTATTATAATGGAAATGTTTTTTATCTTTTAAATTTAAACAAATAATTTAAGTAAAGAAAAGAAACTAATGAACTTTAATTTTAGGAATTTTGAAATTAAAAAATAAGTTTATTAATGAAATTGATATCTATTTATTACTATACTAGTTCATAACTCGTGAAAATCACAGTTATAAAATTAATTAAACTTTCATATTAAAAAATCAAAATTATTAATCATTTATTTTAAATAAATTAGTATTTAAGAGATATTTTTTTTGTTAAATAAATTTATAAATGTTGATTTAAATAAATACGTGAGGTTATATCACCTTATAATATGTATTAATTTTATTTTATTTTTCAATCTAATGTTATTCATTTAATATAATTAAATTGACGAAAATTAAAATTTGAAATTTAAAATGAAGAATCAATTATTAATAGAATGTAATTAGAGTGTGAAATTTAAAATTTGAAATAAATAATCAATTATTAATTTAATGTAATTAGAGTGGAAATTTAAATTTTGAAATTTGAAATTGATAATTAATAGATTGACAAGTGGCATGATAGATAATATATAGCATTAATGAGGAGTTCTAATTGTATGACACTTGTCAATAGGAGATTAAACATATTATTTTATTAGAATAAGGAGATAGGGAGATATGGAGATTTATTGCTATTATTACATTAAAATATTATGTGGAATTTAATAAAATAGAAAAAAAAAACTCATAAAATGACATTTGACAAATTGAATGAAAGTGTGACAAGTGTCAAAAAAAAACCTTCATTTATTATAGAGGACTAGTTGTGAGACTCATGTATTACATGAGTTAATTTAAAAAAAAAAAAAAAAGTTTAAAGTTTAAAATATTTGAGAACTTTGATTTTATAATAAAGAAGAAAAATATTATATTATTATAATTGAAATGATTTTATCTTTTATCAAACAAATAATTTAAATTAGTAAACAAAAACTCTAATGAGCTTTAATTTGGGAATTTTGAAATTAAAAGGTAAGTTTATTAATGAAACAGATATTCATTTATTACAATTATTACATTAAAATATTATGTTAAATTGAATAAAATAGAAAAATACATAAAATGATATGTGGAAAAATAAATATAATTAATTCAAAATAACCACAAAATGACATTTCGCAAATTAAATGAGAATGTGACATATAACAAAAAAATATTCATTTATTAAAGTAAGATATTCATTTCTTATAATAGGTTTCCCAAAAAAAATTACTTAATGTACTTTTGGTTCAGGTTTTAACTTGTATATTAGGGTGTGAATTTATTCATTGATTTCCAAGAATTAAATCATGCAAGTTTGACCGGTTAAATATAGTTAATATATTGTTGACTAAATGCTCATGTGGTACCATAGTTTATACTTTATAGTAATTCTAACTTTTTAACATTTCAGTGTGATTAAAGTTTTTCTAAGAAGCAAATTTTGATTTTTTTTTGGAAACTGCTAATAATTTTACTAAAATACTGCAAACCCTAGACCTACAAGTAGCTAGTCGAGGGGCAGGAAGAGAGTGATTTTTAGTACAAAATTTAGGGTTTACAATTAGAAAATGGATCAACACACCAATCAATCCATTTAAGAGAGCTCGAGCAACCAACTAGCATATACTTGATCCACAAGAAAACAAGGGATTTTATGTTGTCTACCACTTTGGATGTAGTAATACGTAAGCTCTTAAACATCTAGTCACACCTCGCCTTCCAGATCCACCATACCGTGCCATACAAATGTTAAGCAAAGACTTCCTCTGCTTCATACAGCTACCCTAATTATACACAAACTCCATCAGTTCACCCATGTTACCAAATTGTTTTACAAGGATTTGACACCATTTACAGATCCATTCTCATACATCAATTGCAAAGGGACAGCGAAATAATATATGGTTAGCACATTCGTCTTCTTGTGTGCATAACCCGCATATAGCATTTTTGACAGCTACACCCTTTTATAAATCAAATACATATGGCTCAAATTACACCCAGATAGAAAAGGAAGAATGAAGATAGACACAATTAGTTTTGGGGACTTTTTCTCTCTGTTGTATATTGCAAACAATGAAAAGTACAATCTATATATATATAAGCTTCAAAATAAACAAAACTAACTTCCTAAACTAATGGATAGACTTCCCAGTTGAAGCTAACCCATGTTTACATAATTACACGAGACCAGGTCGTACTTTATTATCCAGTAAAACCTAGTCAACATAAACAAATCAAAACTACCATTAACCATGCAAACTCATAACTCCTTGACCGACCCGTAACCCGTGAACGAAACCCGATTAACCCAACAATCACCCCCTTAATCGGTTTCTTCATACCACTTGTTCACAGCAGCCATTAATCACCATCTTTTCATCTTCATTCTCGACCTTTCCCGGACACCCGACCACCACCTCAGTCACGTCCAAAGTCTCCACCCATTCACGACTTTTCCCGGACACCCGACCTTAACTCGGTCACGTCCAAAGTCCTCCATACAAGGCTGTTGTTTGTCACCACACAGAATCCGTTTTCACCTAACACTTCTGTGAAACGAGAGCCTTTTTCCACTGATCAAGAAAAATAAAGCAACCCGCTTTTTTCGTCTTCTTTCACCTGCAAAACGAAACAAACCCAAAGCCACCTGCTTTGGCAAATCTTTTCTTTTCGTTTTCTCACGCAACTTCGGTAACTCTCTCAATTTTCCGATGACATACCCACAATCTACCGCCGGAATCGCCACCTTGTCGGACACCACCAAAAACTAAAGACAGCCGACAAAGAAACCCACCAACTTAAACACCTTCTCCACCATTAACCATTGACAAACACCATCACCTTCACAACATCTGTTGTCTCGAACCTCCTTGTGCGATAAGACCTTCATTTTTTCTGCTCCCTGCAACATAAAAGGTCACTGCCAACCACCCGACTTCCGCTGTGATGGCAGCCCCGCACCCAAGGCTCCTCCCCTTCAAAAGTCGACTCTCAAAACAGCCTTATACCTCTTCACCAGCCCTAGGCTCTGATACCAAATGTTATAAATCAAATACATATGGCTCAAATTACACCCAGATAGAAAAGGAATAATGAAGATAGACACACTTAGTTTTGGAGACTTTTTCTCTCTGATGTATATTGCAAACAACAAAAAGTACAAAATATATATATATATATATATATATATATATATATATATATATATATATATATATATATATATATATATATATATATACCAAGTCGTACTTTATTATCCAGTAAAACCTAATCAATATAAACAAATCAAAACTACCGTTAACCATGCAAACTCATAACTCCTTGACCGACCCATAACCCGTGAACGAAACCCGATTAACCCAACACACCCCTATCTTTTAATGCAACTGCACTAGGTATACGTCCTAGGTTGGCACGCCATATAAAGCACATGAATTTGAGTGGTACTTCATGTATCCAAGTCGTGATTCTCTCCGGTGGAGCAATTATTGGTCTGTTGATCATATGTCTTAACTCATCAACATGAAACTTGCCATCACCAGAAATACACAAATCCAACGATCTTTCCTCAATGTAGGTTAAAAGGTGCCAAGGAGGGAGGATAAACACTTCAGACTACCTACCTGAGAAGTGAGAAGGGAGACTAGGATACGATGTCCATTTCCAAGTTAGGCAGCCAATTTTCACTCTCTTCCACCTTGCATCATTTCCTACTTTCCAATTGGTATACATCGGGAAAAAGATCTTTTAATGGTTCTGTGGTGATCCATTTGTCCCACCAAAATAGAGAGTCATCTCCCCTCTCTACCTGTTTGACCAATACCACTTTCATGTTTATGCGGTTTTTGTATAACAGTCGTGTCGCCCCTGCAATATTGTTCCAAACACCAGGAATTGTCTTTCTAGAGATACAATCTGCCGGTTTATTTTTCAGATTATGGATGCCCCTTATGACTAGGCACCATAGCGATCTGTTATCAGTTCTTACTTTCCACCACCCCTTGGGAATTAGTGCAAAGTTTAGAGCTTTTAATGAACCTAATCCAAGCCCACCTGAAGTCTTTGGCGCCACAACATTTTCCCATGACACCCAACTAATTTTATTTTTGTTTTCGTCCCCACCTCATACAAATCTTCTTCTAATCTTTTCTAAGCTTTCAATTACACCAGCCGAGGCAACAAAGATAGAAAAGAAGTACATGGGTAAGTTACCAAATACCGCTTGTGCAAGTGTCATTCGACCACCAAACCATAAGGTTTTTGATTTCTAGACAGATAATAAGCAAAATTTGATGAAGTCGAATAAACTGTTATCTGCGAAAATATATAATTAAATATTAAATTACAAAAAACACGTCCATGATCATTACGTGAGACTCATCCATCTTTAACAAGCCATCGTGCTCCCATGTAATATAAATCATCCACCACATTCTTCCATTTCCCTTTGACATATACAGATTTAAGAAAATAATTCCAACAGATCTCACTATAAAACGTCTACAACCACAATCACCAAAAATATACCCATCTAATTCCTACTCAAAGATATACAACAACCAAGGCAATGGACACATTCTCCAACGTTGTCTTTCTATTCTGCATGGTGATATCAATCATCTCCGCCTCTGCTAATGCTGCTTATGGAGTTGCTAAGCTGCCGGAGATCCCTCACAAGATGAAAGAAAAGGAAATTCCTAAATTCATTGAAGTTCAAGGCCTAATATATTGTAAATCCGGCCCAAAATTCATCCCACTTAAAGGTATAGACTTGATAATATTGATTGTATATATTTTACGTATTAAAACTCAAAAAGACAGCAACTGTGTTACAAATTTAACACGAAATAATGGATGATTACCTATTTTAATGCATACAGGAGCCACGGCAAGAGTAACTTGTTTGGCAAGAAATCAAAAGGGACTTGAATTAGCACCTTTCTCCATCTCAAGTTGCCCAGCTGATGATAAGGGATACTTTTTAGCCAAACTGTCCCCTCCATCGACAAAGTTCTTAAAGAATGCTCAGTGGGAGCTCAAAGAGTGCAAGGCCTTCCTGGAGAGCTCGCCATTGAAGGAGTGCAAGGTTCCTTTGGATATTAATGGAGGGCTTAAGGGTGCTCATATTATTTCTTCATCGACTCATCGTCTCCTTAAAAATGCAAATCTCTATTCGCTCAAACCTTTTTTCTACACTAGTGATAAACCTCAGACAGTCTCCGATAACAAGAAATATTAAAAAGAGTATTAATAGATTTACTCTTGCAATATTTGATGAATCATTTTTCCAATTTTAAATGTACTTTAATTTGTTCTTATATTTCTTTTCATTTTGTTGTGATCGAAGAGAATTACATGCGGTTTTTGTGTAACATACACATTCTGAAATTGTGTATTGTTATTATTAAAAGTGAATAAAATTGAGTGTTGAGTTCTAACCATGGTTGCAGAAATCGCTAATCGGCCGCTAATCGGTGGACTAGCGATTAGGGATTAATCGGCTATGCGGAGATTCATCGGAAGATTAATCAGGGACCATTAATTATTAAGAAAATCATTCAAAAAATTATAAATCTAATATTAATCCTACAAAAAAAAAGCGATGAATCGGCGATTAGGGCCGATTAGGCCCGATTTTGACCTGCGTTGACCAAACCCGATTAGGTACGATTAAGTCCGATTAGGTCCGATTAGGCCCGATTAGGTCCGATTTATTCCGACTTTGACCTGTATTGACCAAATCCGATTATAGTGACCGATTAGCAATAAATCTCATCGGTGGAGGTCCGATTAGCGATTAATCGCTGATTAATCGACCGATTAGACCGATTTCTGCAACATTGGTTCTAACAGATAGTTTTTACTAGAAATGAAGTAAAACTATATTTAGAATCACTCATAAAATATTGGAAGTTTTATGAGATTCCAATTAATAGCCAAATAATGAAAATTTAGCGAAAATATAAAATTTGAAAGAAGTAAAATTTTATTATTGAAAGTTGTAGATAATCTTGTTAGAAACATTTAGGCAAAAACCTCGTCGAAATCCGAGTTATAACATAGAAGTTATGACTAATCGAAGATCCGCGACAAAACCGGCACGGCGCCGAATGACGTAAAAAGTGAGTTTTTGATAAACTACTTTTTAGCCTTATTAATCTAAATGAAAGTTGTATTATTCTTTAAACCGAGAAGTTCGATAAAAAGAACGCCAAAATCTGACTTCGTATGAGGAAGTTATGATTTTTCGAAGTTTCAGCTTAGTAGTAGACAGCTAAAAACTCGAATTTTAGATCGAGTGATTTTAGCCGACACAACCTAAAGGAGAATTGAAGGTTTCGTCATTTGTAGTACAACGGTAAAAAGTCTGACAAAAACGGATGTCGGATGAAGAAGTTATGAATTTTTAATGGATTTTCCTGTCCCGGTCTGTTAAAAATAATAATATTAAAATTTAATCAAAATTAGCCGACGAAGTCTAAATGAAAGATGTAGAGCATAATTTTAGCTACGCGTGCATATAAAGAACGTCAAAAACGGAGCCCGTATGAGAAAGTTATAAATTTTACAAGATTGGGCACATTTTCATTTAATTTTCGCATGAATAGTGTTGATCCACGTGGCATCTTCTGATTGGACCGCAGCCTCGCGTGGCACCCTCTGATTGGTCCGATGTCGTGTTCGCCTCGTTTCTGATGTCGTGACTCGCCCTTGCCCAGATCCGACGTGTGTCGCGATGAGTCGTCCGAAGCAGCTTAGTCACCCGGTGACTCCTCGTATCCGAAGACGCCTGTCGCGTCCGAACCGAGCCACCTGGAGCCCTCGCATGCGCGCCGTCTGGTCCTCTCGCAAGCTGCCATCTGTCTCGCTGACTCCTCCTTCTGATCAGCCGACCCTCGCATCCTCGCCCTATAAATACAAGGCATGCGAGCCTTACCGAGAGAAATGGAGAAATCGCCATTTTTGGCCCCTCTTCCCATATTTTTATTATTTCCACTTTCCCCGAAGCCCCGGTATTATTTTTAAAGCCCAGAATACGTCCCGAAGTGCTCGGAGAGCCCGATAAATTATTCTTTTCGGTTTGAAGCTCTACCTTTTTAGAGCCCGGTTTTTAGCTATTTCTCCCGGTTTTCGACGAATAAAGTCATATTTGGAGCCGATATGCTGCTCAAATTACTATTTTAACCCCCGATTATTTTAAGGTGAGTTCAATATATAGGAACAATTGTATGTTATGTGTTATATGTGCTATGTGCTTTTCAGTGTTATAGCCTCTGACCATGTAGACCATGACTTCGTAAGAGAATGAACTCTATTCTATGGTATTGGCAAATGGTTAGACAGGGCTATAAGCCCGAAATCTACCAAAAGATTAATCAGAAATTTTATGTCTTCTGTGCCATTTGGGCCAAAGCTTTATTGATGCATATCTAGTATTGAAATCATTATGTCTCATTGATCATAAATCTTTGAATCAAATCTTGAGTTGATATTGAAAGTCTGACATATGATACACATATGCTATTGTTGTTCTTGTTCCCTTTTGCTTCTGTCATATTAGTATATATAAGGCATAAGATTATATTGTATCTATTTATTGAATTCACTAAGCGTTATCGCTTATCCCTCTCAATATTTAACAATTGCAGGTGATGAGTATCCAATATAGTTTTATACTGTTGAAAGATTTAGAATAGTTAATACTATTTCTATGTATTTTAATGTTCATGTATGTATATGAATAGTAGATTCCTGGGTAGACATGAAATGTAATAAAACTTAGTCGGTTTGTATCCAATCTTTTGTAATCACTTTATCAATATAAAATATTGTTTTATAAATATACATGTAGCATGTTTTGAGGAAGTAACTTAAGAATAATGTTGAAATAGTATGAAAGTTTGGGTCTTTCATAAATACGAATGTTGGGGTCTTTCAATCATGGTATTAGAGCAATGGTTTAAGTGAACTAAGTATCACGGATTGGTATTTAGACTTAAACTGTTGGAAGCTCAATATACGAGCTGATTCATAATAAGTATATGGATACAAACCATAGGAAATATTTAAGTGGGGGATTGGGTAGTGATAAACCCTAATATTCTAAGATATTAAGTTACTTCAGAATTTTAAGAAAATTAGTTTAAGTGAACTAGGAGTTTTAAGAATTTCTAAGCTTAAACAAGAATTGTTAAGTGAAGATGATACCATATGTATATGGTATATTTTAGGTTGAATACCTAATGGAGTCAAGCACTAGAATATTAAGAGGAGATATGCCTTATATTCTAATATGTGCCAAATCATAATGAATATAGCATGCCTTAGGGTGCTTATCTATAATTGCTATTATTTGAGAAAGCTTAAGGTCTATTGCCGACCTTGGTTTAGAAAATTTTATGTTATGAATTCTAAGAATTTTCGTAATAGAAATTTTCGAAGTGATAAAGAGAGATAGTTGACATCAATAAGTTTATAAATAAACGATCGCGAGATATCGTAAAATAATAAATATGAATTGTTATCGTAATAACTGTATTAATACCAATAGAGTGGTAATATACATTTAAAGTATGTTTGATATATAATAACATCTTTGGAAGAAAGATGTGTGTTGTAGTGGTGTTGATTATGATGGCATGTGCGGAATAGAAAAGATCTAGTGAATCTTCATGTAAAATCAAGAACACAAGGAGTAAATAAATCTTTTTAAGCTCTTATTAGATCTAGAAAAATTATACAAATGGGTTTGTATACAATTTCTCTCTCTAGTCTAACATTCCAAATGATTCCTTTCATAATGGGAGTCACTCACTTCCTATTTATAGGAAAGACTCAACCCATTTACACATACAAAGAGGAAAGCCTAAACACATTACATCCAAGCATGACTTTGCACCCTAACATTCTCCCCCTCAAAGTTAGGATTGGATGTCCGGCTTTAATCTCCAACGAGCTAGCGCGATCAAGACCAAACTCCCCATCGAAGTAACACTGGTCTTCAAATCCGCAAATGAATATTCGACAAACCCGAGAAGCTTCGAATACCCATCATTCTCCCCCTTTTTATAATCAAAAAATGATTATAAAACCCACCAAGGATGAGAAGCGCCCGAGGAATAGTCTTCACGATACTCCCCCTTGATGTGTACCAAAAATGAATCACCAAAAATCTTGCACGGAAAAACAATCACGAAAAAGCCACAAAAAAATTCCAATTTATGAAAATTTTTGACTTTTCGGGTGAAAGTTGCAAGATTTTTCAAAAATCGGGTAGAAATTGTCACTTTCTGAAACTTGCAGGGACCCGTTGCGCCAAAAACAGCATAATATGCAAAACTCTCCCCCTTTTCCAAGTTGGGTAGAAAGCGTCTATTTGCACAAACTGCAGGGGCCTGAAATGCACTTCTTCATTTTTCAGCAAAAAAATAGTCCTTTTTCGAATTTGGGTGAAAACTGCCAAAAATTCGAAGCCTCAGGGACCATCTTCGAAAATGCTGCCCTTTCTCTCAAACATACGAAGACTTGTACCAAATATGTGAAGCCTCAAACAATTTTCGAAGTTGGGTGAAAAGTGTCAAACATACGATACTTGCTTTAATTTTCGAAGTGTTAAAAATTCGAAGGTTCAGGGGTTGTTTTTGAAAGTTTTTCCTTTTCCATGCCAAAACACACGAAGACTTTGGCAAATTGCAAAACATACAAGCTTTTTGATGAAAGGGTTTAATTCTTTGTCAAACAGTTGAAACTTCAAGGGTCATAACCGAAACTTTTCTTTTCCTTCTTTCGTTCATTCTCACCGTTTCTTCCTTTCAGTTCTTAGGAAGCATACGAAGACTATATTATGAACAGTAATATCCTTCGTATGTTTTTTTTTCCGTTGACCCTTTGCATTTTGCAATCTAGATCTCCAAAATCAAATTTACATTCTTAGGGTCTTCGTTTCTTAGTGTTCTTCCCAAACCCAACACAAGTACCCTTCGAATCTGGAACCCAAACTCTACGTTTTTTTTTTCAATTCAACGAGATCAAATAACCAAAACCGAGGCTTCGTTTTTAGAGTTAACAACACAAATCAAGCCGTCTACTCTCCAACCCTTCGAATCTAAATCCAAATCACTGTCTTCGTTCATTAACATCAATCCAAAACACAGGAACCCTTCGTATAAATCCCATAAAAATACCCCTTCGTATCTCAATCACCAAAAACCATAACCCATTTTAACGAAAATCATCTCCTTTTCATTAATAAACGAAGCCATTGATTCCAAACTAACAAATCAAGATTCTAAGTCTTCGTTAAGAATCAACTTCTCAATCCTTCGTTATTACAATTCTCTGAAAATCAACCATCCATTTGCTTATGGTTCGTCGACCCAAATCATCAATCGACAACACCAAATCAAAATCTTCAATCGAATTACTGTCGACTTCAAAGGCTTCGAAATCAAAACATTTTCCATTTGACAATCAATTCATCTAAACTTCAAAATCTTAACACAAAGATCCTTCGTACATTAATCCAGTTCATCGATTTCAATCTAACCTCTTCCCAAATCAACACAAAACTTCAAATCAACACACCTATAATGAATCCTTCAAACTCGATCCCAACTCCTCAACTTCTTACAACCATTCGACTGTAAACTAAAGCTTCAATCATCGATTTCCAAAATCAAGATCAACAACCACCAAAATCGATTTAGACTCCTAACAACACAAATCGATTTCTTGACTTCAATCAATATCAATCGACTCAAATCAAGTATAACAAAATCGAAATCGTTTTCAAATCACAGTCAAAATCGATATAAACCTCAGTTAACGAATTGAGGATTTTAGGATCTGAGACTAAAAATATCGATCAACGATTTTGAACCAGATGAAAGAGAACAATGAGAGCAAATAAAAATATAAAGAATCGGATTTACGAACAGATTCTAATAGATGATTGGGCTCAAAAGGAAAATCAATTGGGCTTGAAATATGATGAACAGTACTTGAAATTTTGAGTTTTGGCTTAATCGACATTTGGACTCATGATATGTGAATCATGAACAGTAGCATGATTTTATTTGATTGGGCTTTCAAACATGAATCAGATAAACCACTAATGAAAATGATTTTGGGCTTAAACATGAACAGTAACGAATTTTGGATTTTGAAAGATCTAAAATGATTTTGTTTTTAATATGATCAATAAAAAGAATATTGGATCAACAAAGGGGTTGAAACGGATTAGATCCAATGAAACAAATTGATCAAAAATGAAAAACGCAAAGCACAAATCGAAATCATGGATGTTTTGGAATCCATTTGAGAATTTGAGATACCTTTTTGACGAATCGAGTTCCGTTTTCAACAAACGAATCAAATTTGGAAGATCTTGGTTCTTTTGTCGGAATTAGAAAATCTCCAAATCGAACATTGTACCACCCACCATGCAAGATGTACAACTCGTTCTTCGTATTCTTCGTGTTCTTCAACGATCCAAGAACATCTTCAAAAGAACCACCAACACATTTGGGTTTTGACTTCAAATTCAATGCAACATTTGGAGATTGTTGCTTTGGAACCCAAATTTGCTTCACGGATTTTGGCTTCATAACATATGACGATTTTTGTGAGTAAACCCGCTTATTCTTCCGATTCATCTTCTTCTTCTTTTTCTTTCTCATCTTTTTGCATCTTGAAGACTTGACTTCATGAACAAACCCACTTTCAACAACATGAACATTTTGAGTTTGAATCAAATCTTTTGGAGTTTGATACTTGTGATTTTCTTGGATCACCGGCTTCCGATAAGGAATCATTCCTTCAAACGAATCACAAGAACACAAAATATCATCGGTTTGAACTCCAATCGAGCAAAAAACTTTTTCTTCATGAACATCAACTTGAACTCCTTTTTCTTGAACACCAAGAACATCACATTGAACTCCATTGTCAAGAACTTCAAGAAACTTAAGAGCACGAAGATCATTTGGGTCTTCAATAAGAGAAACATATTTCTTATTGAACAAATCTCTTTCTTCTCCTTCCTTTTGATTTCTACTACGAACTAATATGGACAAGGCAATTTTATTCAACCATGCAATCTTACAAATTTGTTGAAATACCAAGCTTCCATGATCATCCTTCAAACCTCCATAAGAAACCATATTACCCCATGAAATCAATTTGCTTAAAACCAACCCATAAAATTGATCTTCATTGACTTTGTATTTCACATCTTTAACAATCACAATCCAAGAATCATATGGAAAACCCACCATGATCACAAAAACTTGAAGATTTCTAGAGAGAGAAAGTGATTTTGAATGGGTTTTCTAGAGAGATAAAGTGATACAAACAAGTATTCTAGAGAGAGAAAGTCGAATTCTAGATCAAATCAAAGAAAAATTCGACGTCTAGAACACAAAAACACTCTCTAAACACAAAGATCAATGACCAATAAGAATCACCAAATCAAAATAGCCATCAAGGATCAAATCTTGATGAAAATCAAGAACACCCGCTCTGATACCAATTGTAGTGGTGTTGATTATGATGGCATGTGCGGAATAGAAAAGATCTAGTGAATCTTCATGTAAAATCAAGAACACAAGGAGTAAATAAATCTTTTTAAGCTCTTATTAGATCTAGAAAGATTATACAAATGGGTTTGTATACAATTTCTCTCTCTAGTCTAACACTCCAAATGATTCCTTTCATAATGGGAGTCACTCACTTCCTATTTATAGGAAAGACTCAACCCATTTACACATACAAAGAGGAAAGCCTAAACACATTACATCCAAGCATGACTTTGCACCCTAACAGCGTTTGAAACACGTTTGGGCGAGACAAATGTGTTGGTGCAAATCCACGAACTTGTTTCCACCGTTGTTCAGATTGAAGCAGTAATTGTTTAGAGAGTCAGAAGAACCGAAGATGGTAGTCAATACTTCGATAGTATCTCAATCGATGTTGTACAAGATTTAGAAGAATTAAAGGAAGGACTAATGAAGTTTTCAGACTCAATAGGCCAAGACTTTGTCAAAAACATTGTAATGTAGTATACAGTTCGAGTAGTAACCCTATACAAGATGTTTAGACTTAGTATTTAATAATACTAAGTGATGATTGACTTCTATCCCATCCTTATAGAAGTTCCATTGTATGTTAAGCTGACTTTAACATACAAGATTGGGATGGTGAATTGAATCATTTAGTGGTAAGTGGTTAAGCAACTTACTTGTTTAAGTAAGCTAGAATGCTTAATTAAAGAAGAAACACACCCATAGTATCGTATGAGAAGAGATGTTGTAGTCAGGAATGACAGAGAACCAAGTTGAAGCTAGTAGAGCTTGCTGAGATGCAGCTAAGATGCAGACTTCTTAGGATAGACTCCTATGAAGTAGACTTAGACTTACTTAGACACAAGAATAACGATGTCAAGGAAGCATAATGAAATGAACAAATGTGCATGATGGATTGTATGAGTTAGAATATGATGCAGGTAGTAGAAGACCGTTTGTCTCCATGCTGCTAGAGTAAATTTTGGAATAGTGTGTCTTGTAGAGTAGACACTACTCGAGAAAGAATTTATATGAAGAAATGGAAGTAAAATTTCTATCGACCTATGGAAAAGTATTAGGATATATTAAAGCGAGCATATGCATGAGAAGAATCCTAGAAGGCGAGTATAGGTAATCCAATATATGTTTGATAGAAACGTGAAAAACCTAGTTGAGTCTAGGAGAAACTGTTGTATGTATTTGTTTGAACACATTCATGTGTGATAAGTTGCTTTGTGAAAACTTTTGAATGGTGACTTGGGAACTGCGAGACAATACTTGGGAAGAGTATGAGTAGGTGTGAATAGTAGTAGAGGCCTATACTACTGGAAGCACAGGACTCACACTTGGATCAGGAAAAAGTCACTAGGTTACCAAGAATCTAGTAAATGATTCCGTTTTATTCATGTGTGTCGTTACCTTCGATTCGGTAATGACTAAGAAGATAAGTATTGTTCAACTCTTAATGTCATAAAGAATCGAGTCCGATTAGTATAAATCCGCGAAAGGAGTTGATTGGTTCAGAGAACCATGTCTTATATAGTGACAAAACTTCAGTAGGAATACTGAAGAAGTAAATGGTCGAGGTAGTCGATAGAAATATAACGATCTTCATTAAAGAATTTAGCAATCATTACCCAGAGATGTGACATGCTATGTGGTGTTACTGGCCACAAGAAATGTTTATACCCTACTCTTACTAGTCAAATGGCAGGGAGTCAAGTTTCCGTTCCACAATCAAAGAGTACTCCAACTAAAAAGGAGGAGGTGCCAAAAGCTAAAAGATGTGTAGGTCCGAAAGCACGAATTAGAGATACGTGGTGCGATTCTTTCTATTCCAAAGCATCTACGTGTTGATCAAACTCTTTTCATTTTCTTTATTCCATCAGCTTGATTTATTTGATCTGATTCTAATACAAGAGTTTGGTTCGTTATGTGTCTTGTGTGTTATAAATACAAATGTCATTAGAATAAAACCATTGTAGTTGTTGTTATAGCAAAAGTAAAGACCTTATCACGGGTTTAGTTTATAAACCAAGAAGGGGCAGGAGTCTGCAATGAGAATTGAGTTTTAACTCAAAGACTAGGATTGAAAGCCCAATAGAGAATGATGAGCGGGTGCAGGTTTGAGCACTGCTAGTAATTAATAAGTTTGAAGAGTTTGACAATCGTTTGGCAAACTAAAAGTTAAAATATCGTACATTTTAGATTACCACAAAAAAAAGTAAGTTAAAACTCGAATGTTGTGACTAGTAATTTTCTCGTAAACTCTAGATCTACTCACATCTTATTTGATTTCAATATCTCAGATTCTTTCGTGCCTTATAAATTCGCATATTCTTTTCAAATTGCTTGTTACGCAATTGTCCAATCATTTCATATAGATAACATAGGATATATATCATAACTTGCTGATAAAGCCTATAGATTTAGTGTTATAGGAATTGAAAGTTATAATCTTCCTGCTAACCTAATTCCTATTTTTGATATTATTCTCGACATGGATTGGTTGTTAAAGAACCACGCAGAGCTCTTGTGTTACAAAGAGATGATATACATCCCTATCGAAAGGGAAGATTCTATTTATGTCTACGGTGAAAATAATAAATTTCTTTCTTAAAAACTCGTAAATTATGTCGAAGGGATATTCTACTTATCCGGCTTATACAGTTAATAACTTGAAAGAGGAGAAGAAAACTGTGAATGATAACCTTTGGATAATTGTCGACAAGCTGACTACGAGTGCATATTTTCTCGCTATACGTACAACGGTTCTAATGGAGAAATAAGCACAAGTTTACTTAGACGAAATTGTGGCGAGACATGGTGCGCCCCTAAAGATTATTTCCGATTGTGATACTCATTTCACTTCTCAATTTTGGGTGAGAATGAAGCATGAGTTAGGATCTCGAGTTGCTCTTAGTACAACTTATCACCTCAGACAAATGATCAAAAGAAGAGAGCAATCCAAATAGTAGAAAATATACTAAAGGTATATAAAGTACTGTATGAGCGTAAATGTCATACTCAAATATGTTGGCGTGACATAGGATAGAAGATCTTTGGAGGATTTGAAATGATTCAAGACATCACTGACAAGATAAAAATTTTCCGAGAAAGAATGAAAGCGGCCCAGGATCGACAAATGCCCTATGCAGAAAAGAGGAGACGACCTGTAGAATTCCGGGTGGATGATTTAGTAATACTGAAGGTATTTCATGAGAAGGCGTTATACTACTTTGGAATAAAGAACGGTTGGTAAGAAAGCATACTGCTTGGAATTGCCTGAAGATTTGACAGATATTCATGAAGTGTTTCATGTGAGCTATCTGTGTAAAGGTTTAAGCATATATGATGAAATGGTTCTATTATCAGAGGTGAAACTGGATAATAAGTTAAGTAGAAGAGATCGTAAATGAAAGAGCGACTAATCTACATAATAAAGATGTAGAGTTGGTGATTTTCATGTAGAAACACCGTCGAGGCTCAAATTATACTTGGGAAAAGTAAGAATGAAATAAGAGTGAAGTATCCCTAATTGTTTTAATCGTTATGATTTCGGGGACAAAATCCTCAAAAGGAGGAGGTATTTGTAACATACACATTATGAAATTGTGTATTGTTATTATTAAAAGTGAATAAAATTGAGTGTTGAGTTCTAACAGATACACTTTACTAGAAATGAAGTAAAACTATGTTTAGAATCACTCATAAAATATTGGAAGTCTTATGAGATTCCAATTAATAGCCAAATAATGAAAATTTAGCGAAAATATAAAATTTGAAATAAGTAAAATTTTATTATTGAAAGTTGTAGATAATGTCGTTAGAAACATTTAGGCGAAAACCTTGTCAAAATCCGAGTTATAACGAAGAAGTTATGACTAATCGAAGATCCGCGACAAAACCGGCACAGCGCCTAATGACGTAAAAAGTGAGTTTTTGATAAACTACTTTTTAGCCTTAGTAATCTAAATGAAAGTTGTAGTATTCTTTAAACCGAGAAGTTCGATAAAAAGAACGCCAAAATCTGACTTCGTATGAGGAAGTTATGATTTTTCGAAGTTTCAGTTTAGCAGTAGACAGCTAAAAACTCAAATTTTAGATCGAGTGATTTTTAGCCGACACAACCTAAATGAGAATTGAAGGTATTGTCATTTGTAGTACAACGGTAAAAAGTCTGACAAAAACGGATGTCGGATGAAGAAGTTATGAATTTTTAATGGATTTTCCTGTCCCGGTCTGTTAAAAATAATAAATATTAAAATTAAAGTCAAAATTAGCCGACGAAGTCTAAACAAAAGATGTAGAGCATAATTTTAGCTACGTGTGCATATAAAGAACTTCAAAAACGGAGCCCGTATGAGAAAGTTATGGATTTTACAAGATTGGGCACATTTTCATTTAATTTTCGCATGAATAGTGTTGATCCACGTGGCATCTTCTGATTGAACCGCAACCTCGCGTGGCACCCTCTGATTGGTCCGATGTCGTGTTCGCCTCATTTCTGATGTCGTGACTCCCCCTTGCCCAGATCCGACGTGTGTCGCGATGAGTCGTCCGAAGCAGCTTAGTCACCCGGTGACTCCTCGTATCCGAAGACGCCTGTCGCGTCCGAACCGAGCCACCTGGAGCCCTCGCATGCGCGCCGTCTGGTCCTCTTGCAAGCTGCCATCTGTCTTGCTGACTCCTCCTTCTGATCAGCCGACCCTCACATCCTCGCCCTATAAATACAAGGCATGCGAGCCTTACCGAGAGAAATGGAGAAATCGCCATTTTTGGCCCCTCTTCCCATATTTTTATTATTTCCACTTTCCCCGAAGCCCCGGTATTATTTTTAAAGCCCAGAATACGTCCCGAAGTGCTCGGAGAGCCCGATAAATTATTCTTTTCGGTTTGAAGCTCTACCTTTTTAGAGCCCGATTTTTAGCTATTTCTCCCGGTTTTCGACGAATAAAGCCATATTTGGAGCCGATATGCTGCTCAAATTACTATTTTAACCCCCGATTATTTTAAGGTGAGTTCAATATATAGGAACAATTGTATGTTATGTGTTATATGTGCTATGTGCTTTTCAGTGTCATAGCCTCTGACCATGTAGACCATGACTTCGTAAGAGAATGAACTCTATTCTATGGTATTGGCAAATGGTTAGACAGGGCTATAAGCCCGAAATCTACCAAAAGATTAATCAGAAATTTTATGTCTTCTGTGCCATTTGGGCCAAAGCTTTATTGATGCATATCTAGTATTGAAATCATTATGTCTCATTGATCATAAATCTTTGAATCAAATCTTGAGTTGATATTGAAAGTCTGACATATGATACGCATATGCTATTGTTGTTCTTGTTCCCTTTTGCTTCTGTCATATTAGTATATATAAGGCATAAGATTATATTGTATCTATTTATTGAATTCACTAAGCGTTATCGCTTATCCCTCTCAATATTTAACAATTGCAGGTGATGAGTATCCAATATAGTTTTATACTGTTGAAAGATTTAGAATAGTTAATACTATTTCTATGTATTTTAATGTTCATGTATGTATATGAATAGTAGATTCCTGGGTAGACATGAAATGTAATAAAACTTAGTCGGTTTGTATCCAATCTTTTGTAATCACTTTATCAATATAAAATATTGTTTTATAAATATGCATGTAGCATGTTTTGAGGAAGTAACTTAAGAATAATGTTGAAATAGTATGAAAGTTTG
This sequence comes from Lactuca sativa, assembly GCF_002870075.4. Lineage (NCBI taxonomy): Eukaryota > Viridiplantae > Streptophyta > Magnoliopsida > Asterales > Asteraceae > Lactuca > Lactuca sativa. The sequence goes on from NC_056627.2 coordinate 215,433,068, forward strand.
AGTCTTTCATAAATACGAATGTTGGGGTCTTTCATTTTGTCTCAATTTAAATGCAATTTCTAATTGTTCACATTATAGCAAGAAAGAACTATGATAATCAAGATGATGTTCTAATTTTGATGATATTGAATTCAAACCATATATGCTAGTCGTATATAGAATTAAAACATAAGCATTCACTATTTTAATAATAATAATAAATATTTTCCTTTATTAATAAATGATTTTTTATTAAAATATAACAAATATAATACTTAATTATAGATATAACTTTCAATTTAAGAGGGTGCGACCTTGGTGAATATTCAAAGGCTTGAGATTTCCATGATCTAGCATCGGTTCTGAAACTTCCAGAAGAACATGATTGTTGGAATCCGAGTCGGGAAATCTTGGATACAGCTTTATGTGTTGAATTATTTTGAAGGTTCAATTCCTTTCAACTACCTTGGTATTCTATTAGTGTGAAAATGAATAGAGTCTCAAATTGGAACCTGATTTTTTATAAAATTTAAAAACAAGTTTTCTTGTAGAAAGGCGAGAAATGTTTCCTTTGTGTGGAGGAGTACCCTATGCAATTCTTGGCAGCCTCGGTTCATACGGTTTCTCCTTTTATAAACCCCCATGCAACTGTGATGAAGTGTTTAGAAATTATTAGGTGCAACTTCTTTTGGGGTGACCTACACGAAAACAGAAAAATGACATGGGTTTCGTATTAAAACACACTAAACTCCGAAGAAAATGGAGGTCTCAACATATGTAGCCTTAAGTGATTCAATCTAGCTATGCTTGGTAAATTTTGGAGTGTTTTAAATAAGAGAATGAGGCTGTTTCGAAAGATCTTATCAAGGCGTATCACAGTCCTAATTGTAGAATTGGCAACTCTTGTGGTAGGGCTAGAATAGTAGCCAAAAAAACATTGGAAAAATCCAATCACTACAAACAAAATGTCATTTAGTGGCACACGTTTTTAGTGACATTTAGTTTTTGTGCCACTACTTTAAGTTTTAATAACACTTTCTATATGCCACGAATGAAATAACTAGCTATATATCACTCAAAAAGGTGTAATGCTTAGAGTTCACGAAAAATTAGGCATATAACCCGATGAACTGATCCTTCCATCAAAAAATTTCTAACACCATGAAATTTCCTTTCCCTCCACGCATAAATTGTAATCACACCATTGAAAGTTCCTACTTCCTCTTAAATAGAATTGAAATCAGAGTTTTGCCTCGCCTCAAACGATATCATGGAACCTAATTTCACCCTCAGTATTTCGACTTCACGTATGATGTCACCTTCAGTAGGGTTTGTCGCCACCTACTCTTTTTAATTAATCTCAGGTCATCGACTACTAACCTGAAATCGATTTCAATCTGCACATACAAGTCACACATTCAATTGTTTTTTTTTTCCTATTTTTGTGTTTTTTCTCTACTGTGGTTTTTCTCCATTAAATAACCTTCACTTGCATGTATGTAGAATCCTTGTTTTGACACCCTAATCCACATATTGATGTAGCTTGATTTCTTTTATGTTTAATTATCTAAATATATTGTTTGTTGAAATGCATACCATTTGTTCGATTAAATGCCGAACACAAACAAGTCCACCAAAATTGAATTTCTTTGTGTTTTGAGTGGTTGAATCTATTTGAGTCTGCATGAAATGCATACCATGTGAACTTCCATTCCTTTTGTTGTACTAAAAATTGTTTTTCTGCAACGATAGACCATCTAGTGGAAGAAGAATCTAGTTGAAACAGAAGTATGTCTTTTTAATCACTTCTTTTGTTATTTATTTTGCCCATTATGTGTAATTTGATTTTTTTTCATAAATCAGAGAACATGGAACATGAACATGATACGAGATAGTGGTTAGTAAATATAAATTAGCAATTTTTTGTTCTTTTATCGATATCTGATAATTTGTTTTCATAGTTTCAAGGTTTTAATAAGGAAAGTTGCAGAAAAAAAATGGTACATGGATCTGGCTGCAAAGGTTGCGGATTTATCTTGACGTGGCATAACATCAGTGTAGTTACCTCCTCTAAGTGAATATGTTGCTCCACAAGGTCTTTATGACTTAAAAGTATTTATTTTGAATTTTAAAAAAATACATGGAATAATATAAAACTGCTAATATGTTTCATGGAATAACTTTAGGGCGCATGCCTTATGATCTATACAACTTGAACTAAGAGACACATGAGTAGCTAAAGTATTGCATAGAGGAGATGCACAACCACCATCTTCTGGTGTTAGTTACTCATTTTTTTTAGTTTAGAGGAATCTATGATGATACTTTTTTCTCTTTCAAATACTTTTAAAAATGATAGTAGCATAAATTACATGCTTTAAATCAAATCCAATTCGAGATCAAAGTTTCTACTTTTAGTATTTGATCCATCAAGATCATATTTCCTTATAAATTAACATGCACTCCTTCTCCTTTTGGATTTTTTTAATCCAAAAAAGTATCCCAACATACAGGAATAAACAAACCAACATACAGGTATAAATAAACCTGCTAATTTTGACATTTACCAAAAAAAACCATTTTGACCTTTACTCATATTTTTGCACCTGATCATCTAGATTTTGTTATTATTCACGGCCTTATTCCAAAAGAAAAAAAATAACATATTATAAGCTTACAAATCCTTTAACTTTACAAATTGTATCTTTTGCCATGTTTTTTTTATTTGTCTGCTCGAAAAATGATGTTGTTTACTAGTAGATATATGTTGGTTTGTTTTTTTTTTTTTTTGTTTCTTGATTGTCCCAATCTAGCTTTCAAGTTTTTGTTCGTGGTTCTTGATTATTCTATAAGGTGTTTGATCACTTGATGAATTGCCTAACCTAGTTTGTTTTTCATTTTGGTTATTCGTAACAAGGATTCGTGAGCTTCTCAATCAGAGTGACTACACCAAACGAAATCGTAAAGGACTTGATGTCACAGGATCGGTAAGCAAACAACCATCACCTACAAATTTGATGATAAAAATATTTTTCATTTTCATAATTTTATGTTGTGATAAATGTTACGAACATCTACAAGTAAAAAAAGACTAAAAAGCAGACTTTATACTGTTGGGAATCTTAAATGTGCACGTATAAGGTGCAACACAACCAAATTCAATTTGATGAATATTCCATCAAAGGTACTCGCTTTTAAAAATTTCACAATCTTAGACTTTCGTAAAAAATGGTCATAATATTTTGATCGACCAATAGCAACATATCATTTCAATTTTGATTAAATTCATTCGATTAAAGTAACTTTCATAAAAGAGATAAATCAGATTAAGACACATCTAAATCACAAAATATGGTTTTATTGTATTAAGATTTAATTTTTATGAGGTATATTATTTGGTGACATATGTACAAAATCTTGAATCCGGATGAAGAAGCAAAACCAATTTTGGTGCTCTTGGATGATATCTTGAGTTTTGGTAATGACCTTTCATTTTTTTTTTATTTTAGCATTGAACTATCAATTTTTTAAATAATTTGTAACAGATGGTATCATTTTTTTATTAGATGTTGCTAAGGGTGTTAATGAATTGAGAACATAATCAGGTAGATTTTCCATTCTCGACCAAGTGAATTTTCCAAATTAAAAGGTACTTAAAGATCACCTTCAATAAGTCATGATAATAATGGTAATCATTTTTATGTGTTCTCTTTTCTTATATGTAATGGACAATATTTTATTATTTTCAGCTTGAATAGTATTCTTATTGTTGGTTTTTATTTCTTAACATGTAACCAATAGTATCGTTGCTAAGAAAACGTTAGTATGATGATTATTGGCATGAAGATTCTGAAGAGTTTGAAAGAGTAATGAGTTTTTGAGTTTTATTTAAACATTTCTTAGTTTTGTGTTTTATATATTTGATTTTTAGACTTAATATGATCACACTTATTAGATATTTTTTCCAAACATTTAGAATACTTTTGGAAGACAATGAAACTTTTAATTGAATTGATGATATTATGATTTCTATAATTTATATTTTTTATTTTATATTGTAAACAAATAATGATTTTAATTAATTAATATTAATACTATAAAACACATATGATGTCTTTAGATTGATAGTGTCGTTTTTGTGGCAAAAATTATGTGTCAATAAAGGTAGTATGATTTCTAAATAGAAATAGTTTTTAGCGTCACAAATTTTGTGCCACAAAAGCCTTTTTTATATTGTGGAAAAAAGAGTAGTGCCACTAAAGGTCTAAAACTTTTTTAGCGACAAATCAAAAAAGTACCACTAAAGGACTTTAGTGAGAGCGCTTCTAGTGGCACTATTTTTGTGTGTTGTAGATTTCTAGAATGATCTTTAGTGGCACTTTTTTAGTTTTTTGTGGCACTTTTTATGCCACTACATGGCTTTATTTCGAATGAATAAGTAGTGATTTTTTGGATTTAAAAAAATATTTAATCATTCAAGTGAAGGTAATGGTGATGTTGGAAATTGTAATCAATAACCATAAACAGAAGTAAAAGTGTACAAAAATAATATTGTGAAAGGAAACAATTCAACCGAAGAAGATCATTAACACCGAAAAACACATGTGTAGGTAAATAGTCAACCATGAAAAATCAATGAAATCGATAATAAAATGTAACAACTAATTCAGGTATGCAATCTTTTTATGCTTTTGATTCAATTAAGATGTAAATCTACAAATATTAGATGGTCACGACATGAGGAAGGAAGCCTCACGATGTGACCATAGTTGTAGAAACGTGTGTCCATCCTTGAGGGTCACGACGTGACGTATAGGTGGCCACGAGTGATAAGTGGTTAACCCTAATTTTGTGTATTACGCCCTATTTAAGGGAAGTGAGGGGCTAGATTTTGCACACCCTCAACCTCCATCACCTCCCTCCTGGTGCACTATCTTGGCAAGCATGTCTCCTCCTCACCACCTTGTATTGTTTCTGGATCTTTGTAATTCCTAAAGCTCTTACCTTTCTTATTTAAGCATGTTAGATCTAAGTTATATTCACTTTTCTTCATGATTGGGTTAGGTAGCTTGCATGGGGGTCCATAAAGTTAGAAACTTTATGGATCATTAAGGCCCTTTAATTAACAAAGGTTTTAGATCTGAGGATTGGTGGTGGTTTGAACTCCAAGCTTGAGTTTAGGCTTCATTTTCTCTTTATTTGACCTAGTTGGTGTTTAAGTCATGCATTAGACATGCATGACTAAAATGATACAATTTTTATGCTCCTTTAGGTTGGGGTAAACCTTCTGGAAAGTTTGAAGGATTGTCTTAAGGGATTAAGAGCTTAATGCTCTAAGTTGTTCAAATCAGATCTCACGACATGATGGGTTGTGTACCACATCGTGAATAGGGGTCTTTCACGACTATTTTGTTCTAACTCTATCATGATGTGACCCATGGGTGGACATGATATGACAATCAACTGAGGTTGACTTATTGTTGACTCTCAACCATGGTTGACTTTTGGGTTAAGCTAGGGTTTTAGGGTGTAGACTGATAGGGTACTTCTTTATTGTCGTTAGGTGTCTCGTTACTCCTTCCTACCCTCTGTGTGAGAGTTTTGGTATTGTCAGCTGCTATTCGTGGGGTGAGTCTTCTCACTATAGTTACCTATTTGGTAGATATGTATGTTGACTAGGTGGGTCTTAATATATGTTGTTGTTATATGTGAATTAAATTAAATTGTTGATAACTTCGGGATTGTTGATAGTCTCTAGGGTTGTTAATAACCCATGAAATGTGTTGTTAATATAATGGGCATATTGTTAGCTCACTGGGATTGCTGATAATCCTCAGGTTTGTTGATAACTCATAATTTTTGTTATGTAGTGCTTTATGGATACTTTAGGTAGGACTCACTAGGCTTCGTGCTTATAGTTGTGGGTTAATGTGTTTCACCTACTTCAGATGATCGCGGAAAGGTGAAGGCTTGACTGTACACTCCGGTTTGTAGAGTTTTATGATTCTGCATTTTGATACTCTGATTGGGATGATTGTATTTGATGTACCTACAATTTAATTGACTTGGTTTTTATGATATTTGGGATTTTTCTATATTTAGAAATGAAAATTTTGTGGTAAAAATTGGGATGTTACAAGTTGGTATGAGAGCCATGGTTTGAGTGAATCTGAATGAACATTCGTGGGATTCCAGACTCAAACTAAGGATCTGAAAGTTTTATAAAAAAACATTTTTACAAAAAGAATGAATTTCAAGGAAAGAATGGAGGAAGCAAAGTGTACAATCAGTCAGATCTCAAGGAAGTGATCTCCCAAAATATCCATATATGTGTTATATGTTGTATTATGGTTTCTATTATTTGAGTTGATAGAAATTCATGCTAGTGATAGGCTAAGGATCCCTAAGGAATTTCATATTAGGGTTGCCTGATTTATGTGATGCCTTATATCCTAGGAGATTACTTGTGGATGTTTTGCTAGATTTGAGGCTAAGATTGCTAATTACTTTGTGTATATTGCATGGTTGTATATAATTAGGATTTTATAGACTTAGATTGTTTGATTTTACTTTACTTCCTATTCCTTGTCTAGTTGTGGATTTGGGGTGAAACCTTTTATTCAAATTTCTATTGAGTGTGGGTTATGTACAATTGGTATACGCGGAGCCATTGGAGAGATTGGCAGTGACTTCTTACGAAGCGGAGCTATGGATGGGAGGAGCCTAGGATGAGTGCCAAGGACCTGAGATGTAGTACCTTATAGCACTTAATTATGAGTGTGTAGTTGTAAAGAGATCAAAGTGTTTTTGGTGATCTAGGACCTCAAGATAAAGTCTAAGTCAACTATAGATAGATATGGAAGGTAATATAGGCCCATACTACTGAAAGCAAAGGATATGTATGTGATTTAGAAAGAATCTCAACGGTACTAAGGAATATGTATGCACTTAAGACAATTTTGACATTTTCTTTGTGTATTTCAACATGGTGATTACCCGAGGTTCCGGCTCTAGTCATCCAGAGAGGCAGAGTACGAGTGATGATGAGATACGTAGGATCATTGCAGCATAGGTGGTCGCAACGGTCAGGGCGGCTACCCCAAAGGTATTTGGGTCTATTAAGATCGTGGTGATCGAGATGTTTGACGATCGCTATGCTACCATCATCAAGGTTGCTGATGTCGCAGCCACCGTAGTTGTTGCCACCATGAGACCACATGGGGAAGATGCTATGCAGTACCTGGAGTTCAACAACATGAAGCCCCTGGAATTTGATGGGGTTCAGGACCCATTTGCAAGCATGAGGTGGATCACTGATGTTGAAGGGTGCTTTTATATCTGCTCTTGTTCGGATGATTTGAAGGTTCTCTTTGTGTTGATCCTACTTCGCATGGGAGCGATGGACTGGTGGAAGTTCATAACTACTGTAGGGAGTGTGTGGGTTCGGCTTACTTGTTTACGTTCATTCGAATGGTATCATGTTCACTCATAGTACTAGGCAGCTTCGTCCTAAAGTTCATGGTTGGACTCATACCTGGTTCATCTATCATCGCCTCTTGTATATAAGGCGTATATAATTAAGATTGATAAGACGGTCAGATGAGTGACTCTGCCCCAATTCCAAAGCCAAACAAGGAATAGAAGATACGGCGGAAACACACATCCTAAGTATGTAGAATTTTAATTATATACCACTCTCGCATATACACTTAGTAGTGATAGGTTAACCGTATTTGTCCTTAGTTTCCATTCTTTAGCTTGACTTGCTATACAAGTGGTATTCTTGTAGAGATCTTATGGGAATACTTCAAGAAGGTTACAGAAGATATGGTACTCCTCGCACGGTTTTTGAAGCGAGAGACGTTTCAGAGGTTTGTTTCGGATTTATCAGTATCGATTGAAAAATGGTTTCGCTAGTCGGTTGGTTAAGGTGAAGGGTCTTTTCATATCACATGCAATTGGTATGGTGAGGACCAAGCCAATTCATGTTGAATGATGACGTCGGGACTTCTTAGGTGTTAAGCCAATTAGGAAAGGGTGTTTGTTAAAGTGCCAGTGCATTCCAAGCGTATTTATCCTTGTTATTACTATTACGAACATTTTGTACTGCATTTAGCGAGTACTAGCAGTACGATTTCTCCGATAAGTGAAAATGATGAAATTTCATAATATGATACCTACCGTGTCCGTCTATAATCATTTGGTGTATACAAGTCATGTAAAATTCAAATTGGAAAGACAGTCAACTGAGTGACGCTGCCCTAAATCCACAATTAGACAATGAGCAAGAAATAAGGCAGAATCACGCACTCTAAGCCTACAAATCTTAATTATAAATGACCCTAATGTATACACTAAGCCATCATAGCTCACCTACAAGGATCCTTAGTTTTTATATGAATGTTGTGATTTTGTTCGGACGAGAGAGTAATTTATAACTACTTTTTAATTGTCATAAATTTTAGTAAAATTTTAATCTTTAATTATTTTTATTAGGAAAACGTACTGTTGTTCACAGGTGGTTCTGGGACAGTCTCTCCTGTGGTGATCATCAGTATTCTTCAATCTTTGCCAGAGTTCCTTGTTATTGGAAAATCCCTCTTGAAGTGCCCAGTTTCGCCACACTCGTAACAGGTCTCGCTTACTCCAATTTTGGGGACCTGGGAGATTGGATGCGCTGGTGCCCTACAAAAACGGGTGGTATGCCCCTTCCTATTGCAAATTCTACAGTGTAACCCTTGGCAGGTTCCATAGAGATGGAAGTTACACTTGTTACATTTTAGGTGAATCCCAGCATAAGGTCTTGTTGGTGTTGAGGTAGAAGGGTCAGTGGTGGTATGGACTGCCATTGCCAGCTATCTTTTGTCGGTTCCTTGAGTTGAGTTGTCCCTTCTTTTATTCTAAAGTTTTCGTTTCATGTTCTTAAGTTTGTAGGTTAGGATGTTCTTGCAGGCAGACACTCGTTGTTGCCTTTGGTTGTTACAACAATTGGGATTTACGACACCATTTCCCTCTCCGTTTGTGTTGTTAGTGTGGAATTGTGACATGACGGCTGTCACGGCGGCTGTGATCGTGGCTTGAAAAGTGACAAAGTCTATATGTAGAATTGGTGTCTCGCTGGTTGGCTGATTACTTCTTTGTGAAGGAATGAGTCTATTACATGGTGAGAAACGAGCGTAAATAATTATGTTCGTTGCTAGTTGTATTCCATCTATTTATATATACATATAAATTTCTCGTTTTGTTGTACAATTCTCAAAGTTTCAACCATATCCATATGATGTATTTATGGTTGAGAGTGGAAGTAAGTATCATACCAATGCTAGGTTTAACAAAATAGAGTATAGATATTGAAATCTTAAGTTGATGGGTTTTGGAAGAGAGTGTCTTTCTTGATTTTACTGTTACTAGTTGTGAGGAAAGGTATGGTAAACTTAACACATAAAGTGAGTGGTGTAGTTACTAACTCACTAGGTTATATTAGTTTATTAATTATTAGTGTGATTCATAAGGTACTTTTTAGTTTGATCCTGATGAGGTAAGGTTCATTAATGATCTCTCCAGTGCCATTTTTTTCTACCGATCCCTTCTTGGAATTCTCTCCGTGAACCTTCATTTGGTTCTTTCTTAGTTCATTTGATTGGCTTTTGTAGTGGAGTTACGATGTTTAAATGTATCGCTTGTACAAGAATAAGGGTGTATAAAGAATAAGAGTAAACCTATTGAAATTTTCATGATGACCCTTACCGAGTCCTCCTGATATCACGCAGTGTATACAGATTATAAATAACCAAGATCAAATAGACCTTCGAATAAATGATCCTACTCTAAGACCACAACCAAACAACGAACAGGAAGTAGAGAGAAGATCACAAATTCTAAGTCTATAAGATCTTAATTATATATAACTTTAACGTATACACTCAGTAATTATATACCTATCAGCAAGGGTCTTTTAGTTTTCACATAAGTTAGTTATAGTGCCTAAAATACTCCTATAGTATTTTAATTATATGTTTGATTCTAGAGCTTCTTGGTATACGAATTTGTTAAGATTTTTGACTTGTTGTTATTGTATAGTATCATAAAATACTGGCCTATAGTATTTTTAAACTTTAAGTTTGGTTCTAGTATTCCTTTGTATATAGAGTTGGTAAGTTTTAGACTTGTTGCAACATCACAATCACTCCCAAACACATGTTGGTCGTATCTCAAATAAATATAGTTGATCGGGCTATATTTATCCTAGATATGATTACATAACTGTCTAGGTTTGACTGTAGTGTCCAACATCTAAATACTTATGTTTTGTTCTTCTCGTGATACTTGTTCTAGTATGTATGCATGTTCGTATACTTCTCATAAAAATACTTATATTTTAAAAGTATACTTTTAGTCAGAGCACTTCGGCCCCATTGTATTTATAGTTGTATATCTTTTATGAGTTGATATACTTAGTTCACTATAAACAATGCTCTGATACCAATCTGTGACACCCCCAAGCCTGAACTGCAGAGACGTTCGGGGGCGGAGGACGTCATGTACAGTATCACAAAAATGAATAATAATAATCAAAGTAACAACAACCATTATATTAATAATAAAGTGTTTACATTTTATTTGAATCACAGCTTGATTGCCTTCAAAAGTAAATAGCAAAACAAAGACTTGAAGCTACTATGCTCCATCTTCTCGGACCCTATGTGTATACATGTCTACTATTTTCTTGAGAATACAAGTAGTTTTGAAAAAATGTCAACATTTAAGTTGGTGAGTTCAAACGCATTTGGTATGTAAAATTATGTTCTTTGTTCTTTGAAAATGTAAGTGAGTTTATCCAGAAAATCCTATATTTTCTATAAAACTGAATTGTGAACTGTAAACTGAACCGTGAATTGTTTGCTTGTAAAATGATCATGTTTATCCCGGAAAATCCTATATTTTCCATAAAACTGAATTGTAAACTGTAAACTAAACTGTGAACTGTAAACTGAATTGTTAACTATTTGTTTGTAAAATAATTATGTTTATCCCGGAAAACGTTATATTTTCCATAAAATTGAATTGTGAACTGTAAACTGAACTATGAACTGTTTGCTTGTAAAATAATTATGTTTATCCTAGAAAATCCTATATTTTCCATAAAACTGAATTGTAAACTGTAAACTGAACTGTGGACTGTAACTTGATTTGTGAACTATAGTATTATGAGCCAAGACTGAAAAGTGTAAGTATATTACCATACTTAAGTTAATGACATGTAGTTTTATTTTTTTATAAAACCATTTGAAGAGATGTATTTTCATGTAAAAATAAGTGTATTGTCAATTTCACGTAATATAACGTATTGTCGTTTATCATGTGAGTTCTCATAATCGTGCTAACGAATGATTTGCCTGCCACGACATTCTTCAAGCGTCGAACAATTTGATATTTGTCACTCATAACCTGCTGGTTTACCTGTGGCTATTAGCCAGGGTGCGGGGTCATCAATCCCATATAGATCTATACACAAGTATCACGCTCTCCGGGAGGAGACTCGGGTTATAAAACATGACTTACATGTATACCTTGGTAGGTATGACGAAGACGATGTCTCACAAATTTCCAACAAGTTTATGTATTTTTGTAATGAAATCGTTCATGTGTAAAATTTTTACCTTTTTCGTAATAGTTATAAAATATAAAAAAATCGAATTTTTATATAATCGTTTCTTGGTCCCGAAAGGGTAAAATAATGTGAATGTTTTCCAAACTATATCTATTATAGTTTAACATGTATTATTTCGTTGAAAATGATAACCGTTCTGTTTTAACGTATTTTGCATGTAACCGTTTGCAAAATTGGTAATCACGTCATTTTATATGTTTGATATTCCTATGTAAAAGATACTTAAACATAATAAAATATAAACAATAATTTGTATATTAACACAATTTTCTTGTGTTTTACTTGTATTCCCCCCCCCCCCCCCCCCTCCCTTTAAAACATATAAAAAGTTATGAAAATGTAAGGGTATGAACTCACCTTGTGTGTAGTCGTGGTTTTGATAACGAGATAAAATTAGCGGTGACTTCGAGCTAGAATAAGGGAAAGTGATCGTATCCTATGAGTATTTTAACACAAGATTTGTAGTGTGTGTTAGTTAAATTATTAAAAGCATGATGTAAACACTTGATGAATAGAAGAAATATTTATTGGATTACTCAAGAAGAAATGTTGAAGAATGAATATTTCTTGGGGAATACTTGATCTTTGAAAGGAAAAGAAGTTTGATATTTGAAAGGGAATATGGAGTGAATTCGTTTACTATATTGTAAAATGAAGAATGATCTCAATTTGTATCTTAAATAGGAAGGAAAGGATAAGGGGTTGAGGTGATGTTTACGTTGGTTACTAGAATTATCTCCTTGGGAAGTTAAATGAAGATAAGATATCAAGATATTTAGGGAGTTTTCAGATGAAACTATATAAATAAAGAGGGGTTTTCGGACATAATATGTTCCAGAAAGTGTGTTTTCGGTCAAGGTCTTCTAGAAGAGGGGTGTTTTCGGACCTAGCATCCCAAAAGTAATAGATTTCGGACCTAGAAGAAAACACCAAAGGGTTTTCGGATCTAACCTCCTAAAAGAAAGTGTTTTCGGATCTTTAATGGGTCTCAATTGTGTTTTCGGTTCTAGGCTTTTCTCATGAAGGGATTTCGGATCTATCAATCTAAAAGCATATGATTACGGTCCTATAGGGTTCCAAGGTTTCTAAAAATAGAAATCCTTAAGTAATATACAATAACATGTTTTTAAACTTATCATATTGACTTGTGTTGATTCCTTTTGACTTCTTAAGGCTTGTTGACTTCATTTGTTATTCAAAGGTTGATTATAACTTGGCTTTAAAAGTTTATATACATATAAACTTGTATAAGTATGCTCTGTCCTGGTTTTTAATGTTCTATTGCATCAAGTGCATTGTGAATCTACTGATACATGGGTGAAGTTTTGACATAGTTTGCTCTAGGACTTTTCAGGTTGTCACATTATCCCCCCGTTAGAAGGAATTCTGTCCTAAAATTTGAATTCTCAGTGGGCCATCAAGGGTTGAGGAAAGATGTGTGTACTTCTGTTCCATTTGATCTTCTCGTTCCTAAGTGAACTTAGATCCTCGTTGGGCGTTCTAGTGGACCTTTCCTATTTCGTCTGTTGTTTTAATCGGTAGGGAGTGTGTGGGTTCGGTTTACTTGTTTAAGTTCATTCGAATGGTAGCATGTTCACTCGTAGTACTGGGCAGCTTCGTCCTGAAGTTCATGGTTGGACTCATACCTGGCTCATCTATCATCGGCCCGTATATACAAGTCGTATATAATTAAGTTGATAAGACGATCGGTTGGGTGACTCTACCCCAAGTCCACAATCATACAAGGAACAGGAAATAGGGTGGAAACACACATCCTAAGTCTGTAGAATCTTAATTATATATCACTCTCGCGTATACACTTAGTAGTGATAGGTTAACCGTATTTGTCCTTAGTTTCCATTCTTGAGCTTGACTTGCTATACGAGTGGTATTCTTGTAGAGATCTAATGGGAATACTTCAGGAAGGTTACGAAAGATATGGTACTCCTCGCATGGATACTTCAGAGTTTTTGAAGCGAGAGATGTTCCGGAGGTTTGCTTCGGATTTATCAGTATCGATTGAAAAAGGGTTTCGCTAGTCGGTCGGTTAAGGTGAAGGGTCTTTTCATAGCACATGCAATTGGTATGGTGAGGACCAAGCCAATTCATGTTAAATGATGACGTCGGGACTTCTTAGGTTTTAAGCTAATTAGGAAAGGGTGTTTGTTAAAGTGCCAGTGCATTCCAAGCGTATGTTTTCAGTTTTATCCTTGTTATTATTATTGCGAAAATTTTTTACTACATTTAGCGAGTACTAGTAGTATGAGTGCTTCGATAAGTGAAAATGATGAAATTTCATAATATGATCCCTACCAGGTCCCTCTATAATCGTTTGGTGTATACAAGTCATGTACAATTAAGATTGGAAAGACAGTCGACTGAGTGACTCTGCCATAAATCCACAACCAAACAAGGAGCAGGAAATAAGGCGGAATCATGCACTCTAAGCCTACAAATCTTAATTATAAATGACCCTAATGTATACACTAGTCCATCATAGCTCAACTGAAAGGATCCTTAGTTTTTATATGAATGTTGTGATTTTGTTCGGACTAGAGATTAATTTATAATTACTTTTAGGAAAGGGTGTTTGTTAAAGTGTCAATGCATTCCAAGTGTATGTTTTAGAGAGCCATGTTCTGCCCTGGGTACGCATCCACTGAGAAGGCATGGATGACCCGATACTTGAGCAATCTCAAGAAGTATATCATACAGTTCGTAATGGACTCCCAGTATCAGACATTGGTTGAGCTGCAGTCCATTGCTAGGACGAGGGAAATTGAGTTGGAGTTGCAGGTGAGAGAGACCAAGGTGGATACATAGATGAGGTATGGGAGACCAATCCAGTCACAAACGACAGCTAAATGGGTAAAGCCCACTGATTCGAGATCAAGAGGTCAAAGGAGCCCCACTTCCAGCAAGTGCGGTAAGGGTCATGAGGGTCCATGTCAGATGGGGACGGTATGCTACCTGTGTGGCAAGGAGGGGGACATTACGAAGGAGTTCCCGAAGTGTTTACGAGTCTGTTTCAGTTGCAACTAGGTAGGCCATGTGAAGGCCAAGTGTCCACTGCTTGCATCAAGGCCAGTTCAGACTCCTGTTCCTGTGACCATGTGCATCACTGATGGGTTTCAAGGGAATTTTGTCACACCCCCAAACCAGAATGGCGGAAACGTTCGGGGGCAGAGGACGTCATATTCAATATCATAACAATTCATAGTAAGGAAAGTACACACCACCATATATATAAAGGTTTCAAAATGTTTACATAATTGTATTCGTTACATGTTCAAAAGATAAATACATAAACATCTTTCAAAAGAAATAATTAACGTCAGAGCGTTAATCCCTAAAAGTTGGTTTCCAAACCTGCTTAGCGGTTCCCTGAGAATACAAGTTATTTCAAAGAAAAAGTGTCAACAATTAAATTGGTGAGTTCATAAGCGGTGTTGAGAAAAATGTATGACATTCCAAAGTTCGTGTGTTTTCCAAGAAAATCCCTTATTTTCTTATAAAAGTATGAAATGCATATGAATGCTCGTGTTGTGGAATGTAAATATTTGTACCAGGAAAATCCCTTATTTTCCTATTAGTTGATTGTTTTGGATACAGGAAAATCCCTTATTTTCCTAAAGTAACTGGCAGTCTCTAATGTCCAAGACCGAAAATCGCAAGCAACTGACATACTTAAAAGGTTGAGGCATAGTTTTATATAATAAAGCTATAAGAAGATCGCTCTCGTTAGATGAAGAATAGTTTTAATAGCTACTCATTCATAAAAGCAGAATACCATAATAATTGTCCATCTGGTGAGTTTTATAGCCATACTAAACATAATAGGCCTGTGGCGACGGTCTTCAGGCGTCGAAACGTTATGAAAAACTGTCACCCAAAGGACTGTAGCTAACAGTCAGGGCGCAGGATCATGACTTCCCGTATAGATCTATACACATTTGACACACTCTCCAAACGGGAGACTCTAGTTATAATAGACAGGACTTTAGGTAGTACCTTTTAACAAAAAGGTAGCATTGAAGATGTAATCGTCTCACGGATTCTCAACTAAGTCTGTATTAAAATAATAGTTTTCTATGCAATGTTTATCCTCTTTCACAATGTTTGACAAAGCATAAATCATAAGTTCTTTGAATGCATAAAATGGTTTAACAAGGATGGCTACCCTGGATACTATGCATTTTGTATAAATCTAATGCATGCAAAGTATAACAAGAGTTTTCACGTTTTCGCTCGGGATCAACCGTGTGTTTACTTGTATTCTCCCCCAAAATGTATTAAAAGTACATTATAAAGTACTTGAAGGTGTATAAAAAGGGGTATGAACTCACTTGATTGAAGTGGTAGCTTGAAGAAGTTAAGACAAAGAATCGAGCAGAACTTCGACTTAGAGAAAGCTGAATTCTCGGGAATTCTCGGGATCCTCGGGAGCGTAATACTTCCTTCTGATCTCGAGTATAAAAATTGGGGCTTCGGGAAGGCTTCGAGAGGTATAAACGCAGAGCAACGACACTTAGATGGAAAGAAATGAGCACTAAACCCGGCACCCCTAAGCTTCTATTTATAGGGAGGGTTTTGGGGTCTCACGTCATGAATATAGCCTTGTTCACTTCGTGAGGCTGAGTCAGCTCTATCCCCTTCAATAATTTGACATGGCTGACACTCTGGAACCCATCAGTCACAGTCTAACGTTGTGAATATGGAACTGTTCACGTCGTGAGGCTGAGTCAGCCTCGGGTTTTGTGTCTCGAACTTGTAAAATCCATAACTTTTGCGTACGAGCTCCGATTTCGACATTCTTTATATGCACCCGTAGGTGTGAGAATGCTCTACAACTCTTGTTTAGACTTCGTTGGCTAGTTTTGACTTTATTTTTATTATATTAATTTTAGTAGGCCGGGTCAGGAAAAGTCCATTTAAATTCCATAACTTCTTCATCTGATGTCCATTTTCGTCATTCTTTTTACCGTTGTATTCCTAGTGTCGAGGTCTTCAAATTTCGTTTAGGTTGTGTTAGCTGAAAATCGCTCGATCTCTAATTCGAGTTTTTAGCTGTCTACTGCTAGGTCCGAAACTTCGAAAAATCATAACTTCCTCATACGAAGTCAGATTTGGGCGTTCTTTTTATGTATGTTCGCGGTTTAATGATATCTATGACTTTCATTTAGATACTTAAGGCTAAAAGTATTTTATTGAAATATCTCGTTTTACGCTTAACAACGCTTTACCGGTAGTGTTACGAATCTTTTATTGGTCATAGCTCCTTCGTTATAACTCGGATTTTAGTGTTCTATATATTTTTGGAAACCTTATCACGATATCTACCACATAGTGTACTCAAACGGAGCTTTTTGAACATTTCATTTTCGATGATATTCTTATTACTTCACAAAGAGATTACAAGACTCGACTTTTAGACATTACATTGACCTGAAATAACGGGTTGTTACAAATTTTGGGGCCCCGAAGGCCCATCGTTGAGCTTTTCAATTGAATGCATAGGAGGCCAGAGCAACACTTGATGTCGTTGTTGGTATGTGTTTATTTAACATATCTGTTGAATCATTTTTCATATATGCTTATGTTGTGATTTTGTTAGGTGCTTTCCTTGTGAATTATGTACATGCCTTGGTGGTGTTTGACTCAGGTGTGAGTCGGTCTTTTGTGTCAACATCTTTTTGTAGAGATTTTAGCATTTATCGTGAGGCCCTGGATTGACCCGTGAAGGTTGCCAAAGTTGATGATCGCACGACTTCGGCTTCTAAGATATATCGAGATTGTGTATGGAGATTTTTGGTGTTGGATTCCCGATTGATCTCATCCCTATTATGATGGGAGATGTTTGCGTGATTATGGGTATGGATTGGTTGAGCCAGTTTGGAGCATTAATTGACTGCGAAAAGTAGCTAGTGACAGTTCGTGACCCAAGTGGGGGAGTACTGACTATTTATGGCGAGGGCACCAGGGTTGGTTCAGTTTTCTATGCTGTTGCCAGGGCAAGGCAGTTTCTTCATCATGGTGTATGGGGTATCTGGCATATGTGGTTGATCTTTGGGTGGAGGGAAAGCAATCATTTTCCGATGTTTCAATTGTGACGGAGTTTCCTGATGTTTTTCTTGAGGATTTTTCTTGGTGTGCCTCTTGAGAGGCAGTTGGAGTTTCAGATCGACTTGATCCCTAGTTTTGCCCTGATTGTGAAGGTTCCATATCGCCTTGCATCACCTGAGATGAAGGAGTTATCCTCTCAGCTTCAGGAGTTCTTGGGGAAAAATTTTATTCGGTCGAGAATCTCGTCATGGGGAGCATCGATCCTTTTCCGCAAGAAGAAGGATTTTTCATATCGGATGTGCATTGATTACAGGGATTTGAACAAGCTGACGGTGAATAATCATTACCCATTATCGAGGATTGATGGTCTTTTTGATCAGTTGGATGGAGCATCTTGGTTTTCCAACATTAAATTAAGGTCAGGCTACCATCAGATGAGGGTTCTGGACTCGTTATGGGCACTATATGTTTGTGGTGATGCTTTTCGGGCTCACCAACGTACCGGCAGCGTTCATGGATCTCATGAATCGGGTGTGCAGTATGTTGGATCGATCAGTGATCATTTTTATCGATGATATTTTGGTCTATTTTAAGACCAAATATCAGCATAAGGAACACGTTCGTGAGATTCTTGGGGTTCTACAGGTGAAGATTTTGTACACCACGTTCTCCAAGTGTAAGTTTGGTTGCACGAGGTTCGGTTTTTGGGACACCCCATCAACCAGCATGGTATTTTGGTGGACCCGACTAAGATCGAGGCGGATATGCAATGGGAGGTTCCGAAATCTCCATTTGAGATTCAGAGTTTCCTTGGGCTGGCATGTTATTATTGGAGATTCATCCGGGATTTCTCCAAGGTTGTAGTTCCTCTCACTAGGCTGACGAGGAAGGATTTCGCATTCAGTTGGGGGCCTGAGCAGTAGGCAGCATTCGAGACTCTTCGGCAGAAGCTCTATGAGGCACCGGTACTAACCCTCCTCGAGGGAATTGACACTATTGTTGTATATTGTTCCATCTTGATTATGGGCTTGGTTGTGATACTGATGTAGATGGGGCATGTGAATGCTTATGCTTCAAGGCGACTGAAGCCACATGAGACGAATTATCCTACTCACAATCTGGAGTTGGGGCGGTGGTTTTCGCCCTCAAGATTTGGCACGACTACCTAAAGAGGGTCTAGTGTACCATTTATACGAACCACAAGAGTTTGAGATATCTGATGGATCAATCCAACTTGAATATGAGACATCAGAGATGGTTTGACCTAGTGAAGGACTATGACTACGAGATTTTGTACCATCCTGGTAAGGCCAATATGGTTGTCGATGTGCTGAGCTGCAGGGCAGTTAGTACTCTGATTTAGGATCTACATTTAAGGACGAAGGTTGTGACTCCAATTTTGGAGATGATTAGGTTTGCACAGTCGGAGGCCATCAAGGAGGAGAATCGAAAGATCAAGCCGGTGGTGGATCAAGTATTAGCTTTTGATTATGATAATTGTGGGTTGTTAACGTTGCATGGTAGGATTTGAGTGTCTTATTCGGGTGGAACCTGGAAAAATTTGATAGATGGTGCACATAGGTCGAAATTTTCTATTCATCTAGTCGCGAAAAAGATGTATCATGATCTGAAACATAGTTATTGGTGGCCATGTATGAAGAGAGATATAGCTTGGTTTGTGGAGCGGTGCTTGACCTGCCGAAAGGTCAAGCCCGAACATCATCGCCCTCATGGAAAATTGCAGCCCCTGGAGGTCCTATTATGGAAATATGAGCATATCACCATCGATTTCATCAAAAAATTAACAAAGAGTGCAAAAGGATTTGATGCTATATGGGTGATTGTCGATCGGTTGACCAAGAGTGCTCACTTTTTGGCTATCCAGGAGAGTTCTTCGGCTGAGAAATTAGCCGACATTTATGTTTGAGAGGTGGTTGATCACTATGCTTGGACTATTTTCATTGTTTTAGATTGGGATTTTCGTTTCACTTCCAAGTTTTGGAAGACGTTCCATGAGGATTTGGGTACCTGGTTTCACTTTAGCACTGCTTATCATCTGCAGACAGACGGGCAGAGTGAGCAGAACATTCAGACGCTCAAGAACATGTTGAGGGCCTGCATTGTGAACTTCGGTGGGATTTGGGACTCTTACCTTCCCTTGGCTGAGTTTTCATACAACAACAGCTATCATGCCAACATTGGTATGCCTCCATTCGATCTTCTCTATAGGAGGAAGTGTTGGACCCCGATTTGTTGGGGAGAGGGTGGTCAGAGGGTCATGGGTAGCACGGAGATAGTGCTCAAGACAACGAAGCTCATACAACAGGTTAGACAGAGACTTCATATAGCCTAGAGTCAACAGAAGATCTAAGTCGACCGACGTCAATCTGAGTTGGAATTTCAGGTCAGGGATATGGTACTCCTGAATGTGTCACCTTGGAAAGGATTTTTCGGTTCAGGAAGCAGGGAAAACTAGGCCCCAGGTTTATTGGTTTGTTCCGAGTTATGGAGATAGTGGGCAGGATAGCCTACCGTTTGGACCTTTCAGAGTAACTGAGTCAGAATCATAGCATTTTTCACGTCTCCTAGATAAGGAAATGTGTGACCGATGAATATGTTGTTGTTCCTTTTGATGATATCCGGGTTAATAATTGCTTGAATTATATCGAGCGACCGGTAGCGATTCTTGATAGGAAGAAAAAGGCCTTGCACAATAATAAGGTACCTTTGACCTTTGGTTAAGGTGCAGTGACAGCACCGTAAGGACTTAGAGTAGATGTAGAAGCCTGAGACAGAGATAAGCGAGCACTACCCGAAGCTATTCCTAGTTGTGGATTGCAAGGGAGAAATCTTGTTCTAGTGGTGGAGAGTTGTAATACCTAATTCAGGTATGTAATCTTTTTATGATTTTTATTCAATTAAGATGTAAATCCACAAATATTATATGGTCACAACATGAGGAAGGAAGCCTCACTATGTGACCATCGTTGCAAAAATGTGTGTACATCCTTGAGGGTCATGATGTGACGTATAGATGGTCAAGAGGTGATGAGTGGTTAACCCTAGTTTTGTGTTTTGCGTCCTATTTAAGGGAAGTAATGGGCTAAGGTTTGCACACCCTAAGCCTCTATCTCATTCCTCCTACCGTGTTCGAGGTGGGTTAAGCTTAGTTTTATCAAGGACTAAAGATAAAGTTTTGGAGGAAATTATGAGCCACGACGTGGAGCAAGGATGCCCACGACATGGCAATGGTTTGGAGGATCACATGTTTTATTGGATCGGCATGGCGTGACCAAGGGTTGCCACAACATGACACCTATTCTGGCCTAAGCCCATTATTCGTTTAGGGTTTGCTTCATATTTAAACCCCTCTAAGCCTTTTATAGGGTTCATTTTCAGTCTCCAAAACCCTTATACCTCATAGAAACCCCAACTCCGATTACGTTGGTGATTTATGGCCTTTTGGAGCATTGTTGGCTTGGAGAAGAAGAGAAGAAGAAGTAAAAGGTGCTCCATTGGTGGAACTTGCAAGGAACCATCATCATCAACATCTCTCATAGCTTCTAGACCTTTGTAAGTGTCAAAGGCACAAACTTTATGGCTTAAAATACCTAGATCTAGAATATTGTCCCATGTTCTTCATGTTTAAGCAAGTTTGAAAGGAGGGAACTATAAAGTTGGCAACTTTATGACTTTCCTGGGTCCCAAGAGCATCATATGTTGTAGATATAGACTTTGGTTGGAGTCATTATCATTGCATGAGTTTTTGGGCATTTTTAGCTTATTATGACCTAAAATGGATTCTAGACATTTTTTTGGATATGTATGTCTATAAAGCTTCCACCTTTATGATAGATCTGGTATTATAAACCCTTCTGGAGTGGTTGGACTAAGGAATTTTTCAAAATAAGGGCTTAATGGTTAATACATTATGGTATTTGGTTTTATTTGGACCTAGGGTTGGAGATCTTAATCTCCTTAGGTGTCTTAATGGATAAAGTTGGAAATTTTATCCATTTAGACCACAGAATGGACCAGGTCTAAGCTTTAGAGCTCTTGGAATAAAAGAAAATAGCTTAATCCATTAAGTTGTTAGAATCTCAGCGCCTACGGCATGGCGACTTGGAAATCCCTGTTTTTTCGATCATATGAGGGTCACGACGTGGCAAAGGAAGGCCACAATGTGGAGGTTAACTAAAGTCAATTTTGTCCGTTGCCTTTTGGCATGGGTTGACTTTTGGTCAATTTCTATTTTTAGAAGGTAGACTTAGGGTTTGCCTTGTGTGGATTGTTAGGAGGTGTTTAACACCCATCTTTTGGCGGTGAGAGTCGTTGGTTGTGGTCGGCACGACATCGTGTTGGGTTTTAGTCGGCTTTGTGCTTCAGCTGAATCTCCTCACTGTACTTGGGGGTCGAAGGCACTAATGCCGGCCCACTGGATTATGTTATGTAGGAAGACCAGGTAGTGCCCCTGTCAGTTGTATGAAAGACCTGGATATGGATCGCGACAATTTGTATGAAAGACTAGGGTATAGACCCTGACAGTTATATGTGGTATTGTAGTTGTCTTTTTGATGCTTTCATGGAAAACCATGAGGTAGATATTGGAACTTGTTTTTAAGACTCGGGTTATGGCCCTCGGCTTAGCATGGAAAGATAATGATATGGATCATGACATAATGGTAACTGTAAGACTATGGTTGGCACATAGCAATCTCTATTGTATGTATGGTATGTTGTATTTTGGGGAACTCACTAAGTTTTGTGTTTACGGTTTTATGTTTATGGTTTTAGGTACTTCTATTTCTAAAGGGAAGGGCACGACGTAACTGCACTGCATCCCCCAGAGTTTTCTGCATTGGCTATTTATGATCTTTACTCTGATGTTTAAATGATATAATCACTGTAATTGGTTTTGGAACAACACATTTTTATGGTTAAGTGCTTTAAAATGAAAATTTTACTCTAAATTTTTGGGGCGTTACACCTACCCAAATCGAAGTTACCTTCCATTATGATCTTGAAGAGCTCTTTTGGTGGTTTTTAGCTCCTTTTCGAAGAATAAGGCTCCTTTGGTGCATTATCTTGGCAAGCAAGTCTCCTCCTCACCACCTTGTATTGTTTCTGGACATTTGTAAGTCCTAAAGCTCTTGCATTTCTCATTTAAGCATGTTAGATCTAAGTTTTATTTACTTTTCTTCATGATTGGGTTGGGCAGCATGCATGGGGATCCATAAAGTTAGCAACTTTATGGATCATTGAGGCCCTTTAGTTAACATTGGTTTCAGATTTGAGGATTGGTGGTGGTTTAGTATGATAACCGTCAAAATTCGAGTCTATTCTAGATTTGAATAAACTTAGTTTCATGTGTAGGCACGACACATGCTAGACTTAATAGCTAGAAGCTAGGTTTTGACCTACTAGAAACTTAGAAACAATTAGATACAATGGATAGTATACTTAGATTTCACATTGATACGTAAATTCCATTGCTAATTTAACTTTGACAACTGTCAAATTCATGTCATTCTTTGACTTGAGCGTTTTTTCATGATTCATGTAAACACATAAAACCCTTGACCTAGTAGTAGAAATTAAGTCAGGAATCATCTTGTAAGTGGCACTTAGAGACACATCATTTGTAGAAGCATTACGCATGTGTTGTTTTTTGAATACATTGTAACTCCTTTAAAAGTTGTTTAAAACTTATTGTAAATTGTAATGTTTTTTAATACTATGATTGATGTTTTCTATTAACTTTTGCAATAAGACCCTTTGTATTGTTGCACCTCGTGTTTCCAATTTAGCGGGGTGTGACATTTGGACTCCAAGCATGAGTCTTGGCTTTATTTTCTGTTTATTTGACCTAGTTAGTGTTCAAGACATGCATTGGACAGGCATGACTAAAAAGCTATGATTTTTATGGTCATTTAGGTTGGGGAAAACCTTCTGGAAGGTTTGAAGGATTAGCTTAAGGGATTAAGAGCTTAATGCTCTAAGTTGTTCAGATTGGATCTCACAACGTGACGGGTTGTGTGTCACGTCCTGACGAAGGGGTGTTCCGCGACTTTTTTGTCCTAGTTCTGTCACAACGTGACCAATGGGTGGTCACGACATGACAATCAGTTGAGGTTGTCTTTAGCGTTGACTCTTGACCATGGTTGACTTTTGGGTCAAGCTATGGTTTTAGGGTGTAGACTAAGAGGATACTTATTTATTGTTGTTAGGTATCTCGTTACTCTTGTCTACTCTCTGTGAGAGAGTTGTATTTTTAAATGTTATTCACGAGGTGAGTCTTCTCATTATAGTTACATGAATGGTAGATATGTATGTTGACTAGATGGGTCTTAATTTATGTTGTTGTTATATGTGAATTAAATTAGATTGTTGATAACTTTGGGATTATTGAAACTCCCCAAGGTTGATGATAACCCCTTAAACGTGTTGTTAATCCACCAAGCATGCTGTTAGCTTACTGAGATTGTTGATAATCCTCAGGGTTGCTGGCAACCCATAATTGTTTGTTATGTTGTGATGTATGGATGTTTTGGGAAGGACTCACTAAGTTTTGTGCTTACAATTGTGGATTAATGTGTTTCAAGTACTTCAAATGATCGCAGAAAGGTAAAGGTTTGATTGTACACTCCGACTTGCACATTTTTTATTTTTTATGATTCTGCATTTTGATACTCTGATTTGGATGATTGTATTTGATGTACCTATGATTTTATTGACTTGATTTTTATGATATTTGGGATTTTCTATATTTAAAAATGAAAATTTTTGTGATAAAAATCGGGATGTTACATAGAAACACGGGTAAACCAATCCAAAAAAAAATGATATTATGAAAGGAAACAATTCAACTGACGAAGACCATTAACACCAAAAAAAAAAACATGTGTATGTAAATACTCAACCATAAAAAATCAATGATATCAATGACAGAAACACTTGTAAACCAATCCAAAATGGACTTATTCACCATACATCTTACATGTAATAGTAGAAAATAAAACTATATTTTATGGTTGGAGTAAGTTAAAAATTTTAGAAACTCATACTTTTGATTTTAATCTGAAATTGCTACGAATTTCCAAGTTTTATTAGAAATGGTTCAACACAACTTGTATTTATAAGCAAACTGTAATACTAAAATATGTTATAAACTAAAGATGCAAGTGGTATTGTCACTTCTATGAAATTTCAGATCTCAGCTCATTCCTCTCGTATCCATCGCATAAATGAAAATTAAACTAGCATTCCCATGGAAGCTTTAAAGGTTTTGCGATCAGACCCATACAAGACGGAACTTTACTCTTTTACTCATTGATGCATACTATGAATTTATCTTGGACTTCGAATGCCACAAATCTACTTTGACTTCTTTATTTCATAACACTAGCCAACCAGCGTACCTGGAAGGAGCTGACACTCGTCGAGAGGATAAAGGGTTTTTGATCTTGTCAGATGCTTACAGGATATAGAATCGCCAATTTCACTATCCTTGTCTAGAAGGCGATTCGGTAGCACTGAATTACTATAATAAGGTAAAAGATCAAAGAAGTCTCTCCGATCGATCCCATTCCTAGTCTTCGTACTAAGCCCTGTTGCCTTACCCCTAATCAAGCTTGCTTTCAGCTGAGATCGCCCTTCAGTAGTTGCCCTCCTCGCCCCATTCAATAGAAAGTTGACTTACACGCCTTACTTGATAGGAGGCTTCAGGGAAAGAGATCCGAGAGTTTTGACAGTAGTGGGAAGAGTTTGAAGACGCATCGAGTGTGAAAAGTGTTGGATGGGACCGATAGCATGAGAGCATGATCCCCAAGCTTCTGATACGAATGAATAAGAGACTGAAGCATAATTTAATTACCAATTAGACTAGTAGTAGAAGACTGAAGCTACTGAGCTAGCGAGTTAGCGCAACAACTTACTGTCTTGTTTTCTTTGTTGGATTTCGGATGGGGTCCATCTAATTAGGCCCCCTTTATAATCATAAAAGACCCCCTCACTATTATCTTACTTTTATATAACCACTAAGGCTATGTTTGGCATACTAGCTGAAAAGTTAACTGTTAGCTGAAAAGCTAGCTGATAGTTGAAAAATTGTTAAATGAAAAGCTGACTGATAGCTGATAAAAAATGAAGTTTGGTAAAACTAGCTGAAAAGCTAGCTGAAATATATAAAATTACATAAAAGGACATGTAAGAGTATGTGTTTCTATAATTAATTAAGGGGTGTATTTGGAAATTTTTTAAAAAGCTCCTAAAAAGCTAGTCTAAGTAGTTTTTCAAAAAGCTAGCTTATCAGCTACTTTTTGGCTTACTAAACACGACAACATAAAAAAGCTCGAAAAATAAGCTAGTTTATCAGCTAGCTGTGGGGTGCCAAACACAGCCTAAGTGTGAGACACGTGTATTACACGGGTTGATTATATATATATATATATATATATATATATATATATATATATATATATATATATATATATATATATATATATATATATATATATATATATATATATATATATATATATATATCAAAGTGTAAATATTAAGCATTTTTTTAAAGTAAAATTTCAAAATAAATACAACCGAAATAATGAATAATAATTGACTGATATTAATAAAAAAAAACTATTGATATATAATTGTTAATTTAAGTTAATAACACATTTCCATATAATTATATTTATTTATATATATATATATATAGTAATATGATGCTATAAAATTTAAATGATGCAAAAAAATCAAGGTTATAATAATAAATAAAAGAAAAATGCATTGCAATTTCCATTTGCTCCAGATTACAAAATAGTAAAATACTTACATAGGAACATTGTTACAAATTGTAAACGACTTCATCTTCAACTATTCAAAAAGAATAAAAAATGACTTGGTGCTATTTATTCTTCTATAATAAATACCTTGTATCCAAGTAATACATTTTCGTAAGTCTAGTATAGGTTAATAGTAACATCCACCTATATATGAAAACGTTTGAATTTCACCTAATTGTATTCAAACACTTATAATCCCAAATTGATCTATTAGTCGAAAGCAAACATAATAGTATAGTCATAGTGCTATAATCATATTAATTATTTGCATTTTATAAATAT
The DNA here is from genome assembly GCF_002870075.4 of Lactuca sativa. Taxonomy (NCBI): domain Eukaryota; kingdom Viridiplantae; phylum Streptophyta; class Magnoliopsida; order Asterales; family Asteraceae; genus Lactuca; species Lactuca sativa. The sequence goes on from NC_056627.2 coordinate 215,459,909, forward strand.
TGACAAAAATTTGGAGGGTCCGTCTGACCCATTTGCCACCTCACAAATGCAATTCTACGAGTTCTTATAAATGTAATGCTCAATAAACGAAAGAAACAAAAGAATATTTTTAGATAGTTCTTATAAATTTGCATTTTTTTAAAATATTGAATTCGATTTGATTAATATCACCTAATCCATCTTCTCTCCCATGAACCTACACCTAAGCATAATTTTAGATAGTTCAGAAAAAATTACATCTTTATTTCACCACCTAATTATCAATATCTAACCTGATATCCATAGAAATATAGACGTCATCATTCTTTACTAACCAATAACAATCTTTTTATGAGTGAGGTAAAAACATCAAAATGGATTCTTTTTAAGTCTTTATATCAGGGATCATTAAGAGAAAAGTAAATAAGAAATGTGTTGCGAACAAAACATTCTCATGAAAACTCCATCTGAAGTCTTTACCTAAATGCAATTTCTTGTCACCCAGGTCACCCCATGTTAAAAATCATACATGAATTAAAATACTGAATTACAAAGACGTATTGTATTGGTGTACTTCAAAAACCAACTCCATTGAAAGTTAGTTTAACATAACTCCATTGGCTAGTGGATTTATAATCAAACTCCTTAGGGTTAAGATTAATACAAAACAATCAATGCATCATCAAAACAATGAATAAAAATGCAGAACCATGTCTCAAAAACTCACAAACTTACAATGCAATGCAATGCAAATTGTAAATTCCTCAAATCAAAAGAAAGAATAAGAATCGATTAACTATTATAGATAATCACGTACTTTGTCAAACGTGAAAACCATATCGATTTTCTTACCAACAATACTCTGTGAAACTGTAACTTCTCTCTGATAGTCATTGTTCCTTAACTCGTCATCACTAAAAGGTTTATACAGGTTGAATTATCAGGCGTAATTTATGTATGCTGATTCGTATGATTGAAACAGAAACCGAAATCGGGTGATTGATATCATCCTAAATTTAAATACATATAAGATACAATGGGATGTTTTGGAATCAATGGAGCAATAGGTGAGAAGTTGGAATGTTTTCGCAAAATTTTAGCGTGATTTAAAGTTAATTGAGCGTATATATTATGATTCCTGGAAACTTTGTGTGTAATGTTGCTTAAATTTAGGAACCTAATTAAGTTACACTTAAATATAAATATTAGGTGACATTTGAGTAAAAATGAAAAATACAATCAAATAACATTTGGAATATTAGTTATTTTAAAATTATTAGAAAATGACAAGTGTAGACAAGTGGTAAAAAAGATTTTTATTTATTAAGGAAGATTACTTTTTCTAGTTATAATTATTAAACATCATTAGATAATGATTTTATTTTTTTCACATACAATTGTTAACTATTTTACATATAATTATTAACTAATTCTTAAAAATAATCTAATGTAAGCAAGAATTAAAAGTATATAAAATTAAATATTCTTAAATTTTTAATACTAAATGTAAAAAGTAATTTAAACAAATTTAATAAAAAAATGTTTGAAAAATACCAATTATACATATATATTAAATTTTCCGTCTCTTATCTACAGTAATCTGTTGTATTTTGGGACACTTATAGTCCTTCTAATTTGGAAGTTCATCTACTCTTTATTTTTCTTTTGTGGAATTGTTGGTTTTAACCCTGTAGTTGTCTTTGTTTGTCATTCTCTTATTTTATTCGTTTTTCCTTTTGTTAAGGTCTACTGCTGACTTCTGTGTACGTGGCCTTTTCTCATTTCCTTTATGATCCACGTGTTCTGCTTCCCAATTTCTTTCTGCTTTCTTCTCCACCGCTCTTCCTTTTTTGTTCTTAGTTCTTTCTTCCAAAAGGTAAATCCCCTCTATTCTTTTCCTATATCGTCTCTGTTGTCTTTTAGTGTTGTTGTGTGACTTTTTTTCGATCGATTTATTATGGCCCGTCGACCGAAACGGCTATCTTCACCTGGTGCTTCGTCCTTTGTTCCAAGAACTCGCAGGTCGCGCCATTCTCTCTTCTTTGTCGGCCTTCCTGACTATGTTGATTCGTCCCAGGTAATCTCTTTCCGTTCTCTTTCTATTTTCTTTAGATTGTCCTCTCTGTTTTACGCACGTCTTTATTCATGGATGTTCACCATCACCTCCTGTCACCTGATCACTACCGGCCTTGGCCATCCCCCATTGATTTCGATGGTTCTCTTCAACCCACCAGGACAAACGCTCATTTCTGCAACTCAAGCTAGCAAAATTTAGACCCCCTACCTTCCAATCATAAATCCTACACCCCAGTTATTTGATTGTGGGAATATTTTCTGCGTTTTAGCTTTGTTTGTTCACCAAAGTTGATTGTGGGTTTTTTTATTGCAGTTGTTCCTAGAATAATGGGCAGAATAGCAAAGACGATCATGGGTCAGTAGATTTGGCACCAAGACCTTCCTACAATTTCACCCTAATTATTGGTCCTCATCTTACGATTACTTTTAGGGTTGATGAAGTCCTAATTCTTCTTTTAAATGTCAATGATCCAAAATATTATTTTTTTTACTGTTTCTTTGACACAGGATGCTAAATTGGGGAAAATATTAGTCGATCAATCCTCTGTTTGGTCGGAATCAGAGATCACAGCATGTTCTACTTCGTTTCCTTCCATTGATTCAAACCCGACCCCAAATTCAAAGGTTTTTTTCTAGCAGTTGCCTCTACTTTTAACTCATATATGAATATCTAACTTATCTTTTATGAATCTGCATACAGTCATCAATGGAATTGGTGAAAGAGATCACATCTCTTGAAACAGAAATAACTCATTTGGAAAGTTATCTTCTTTCACTCTACCAGATAGCATTGTTCTCTCTCACTGCGTTTGTAAACCATCAATTTCATCCAAATCGTAGGAAATCATCAAAAAAACAAAATTGTAAGGTTAAAATCTCTTAACCCTGGAACAAATGAAGCATTTGCATCGTTCCAATTTGCTTAATAATTGCTTTAATTAGGGTTTCTTGTAATTGAATGTAATTGTTGCATAGAAGGATGCTTTAATATATTTGATTGCTGATTTCAATAATTTTGATAACATATTTTACCTCATGTAAGGAAAGATTAATCCAGGTTTGCTATATGTGGATTTTGGGGTTCCATTTATTTGTTAAACTTTAGCAAATAAATCATTTTTTTATAGATCTTGGTTCATCTTTGTAGAGTATGCTTCTAATCTTGGCATCAACTGGCCTTCTTACTTCAAGAATTGCAAGACGCCCCAGATAAGCTACCGTACAAAGAGCCGACGATCACCAACCAGGTAATAACCGACATCGATAAAGACACCGTTCTCATGCTTGACATGTTCGAGATGATGCACGAAAACATCACAACAGCCGTGAAAATATGTAACAAGATCATCCAGGACCACCCAACAGCATGACGAACGCAGGATCAACCCGTTTTTGCATGTGCTTCTGTAATGAAAGTTTATTAGCTACTTCTCGCAACATCCACCACTTTTGTAACCAACCATGTAATGAATGACTATGTAACCACCATATAATGATTGACTATGTTTTTATCCATATTCTATCATAGAATCCATATACAATACAGTGAAATAATCCAACCAGAAACACCCTTCCCCTTAACTATCCTTGACTAATATTTTAGTTTATGTTTTGATTGTATTTTAGTTTACGTTTTCATTGTATGGCGTTCTTGGTTTGAATTAGTCGTCTAAGTTTTGTTGTCAATTTGATACCTTTTTTCTACACATATCCATCATTCACACGTTTGTTTTCCATTGATCATATATTTAGCTTTTAACATCTACTTCTCGGCAGCTTAAAAGGTTATACAGTATACACGGTTTGTTTTCCATTAAGAGGTTATACAGCATACAGTTACACTTTTAATGTAATCTTCAACGAAACGATATGCACACCATCTAACCCCTGCGTAGCGGGGGCATGCATCTAGTTTTTATTAAAACAAAACACGTTTTCCTTTAAAGAAATAACCCAAATTTAAGCCTAATTTCCATTTGGTTAAAAGCCCAAATTAACCTATTACACACCTATAAAAACAAAAAGAAAACCCTAATAAATCCTAAGCTTTCATTGAAGCCACTTTTTATCTTCTTCTCATATCTCACAACTATTAACGTCGGTGCCTGAACCACAGTCGTCGGCCAAGAAATATCATATGTCGCCTAAGGACCACCGTCCACCACCCAAGAAACACTATTCTTTTCTGTCTCTCTGTATTTCTGTTTTTCAGGCAAACAACGTCGTTGTCGATAGCTTGCCGAAGGTATTGACGCCACCATCGTCGGAACCACCACCGGTGGCTAGGTAGGTCGAAACGTCAGACTACCACCTCTCTCTCTCTCTCTCCCCAATTATTAACCATTTTGTGGTCGGTGGTAGTATGTTGTCAGAGGTGGTAAGTGATGACAGACTGACTGATTACTAACAATTTTATGATCGGTGGTAGTAGGTTATCGACGGTGGTGAGTGATGACAGACTGGCGATGAACCATTTTTCATATTAATAATTTTTTAATTTATATAAATGAAAATATGGTTAAAAAGCTATTAATAATTTTTTAATTTATATAAATAAAAATATGATTAAGAAGTTGATAGTCAATCTACTTATAAATTTAAATTTACAGTTTCCAATGTTCTAAAAAGTCTTAAAAAATCTAAAAATATATCTAAAAATCATCGTATATCTAAAAATCATAAGTCTTGTAAGAAAATGAAGGATTTAAATAGTAGGAGTCCATATAAGATGAAAAATGAATGAAATTAAGTGAAAAAAGGAATAAAGAAATCGTTAGTTTCCACCAATATCTCAACATAGCCATAGGTATCCTAGCTATCATTAGCTAAAATAATTTAATTAATCATTGACTAGCTAGTGTGCCAATACATGGGTTATAGACCAAATATTTCCTTAGGAAATGAAAACTACAAGTTGATGCATATACACTATTTAACCACACAAATCTGCAATTGATGCTACTAGATAATTCACAACATAGATGTGAGCTCAAATAGTCATAACTCCATAAATTCATGATAAAGCATTGCTTTGTAAAGCTAAAAATAATTGGCTAATAGTTGCATCACATGCAATAAATGAAAATTAATACACGACAAAGATTGGAAAATCCCAAGAATGCATTAGTATAATTAAAGATATTGCTATTAGAAAAAAATACAATTTATGTTATGTTTGTCGTACTAGCTGAAAAGTTGGTTATTAGCTGAAAAGCTAGCTGTTAAGTAAAAAGCTACCTGATAAAAAATAACGTTTAGTAAAACTAGCTGAAAAATTAATTGTAATATATAAAATTATATAAAATAACATGTAAGAATATGTGTTTCTAAAATTAATTAAGGGATGTATTTGGAAAATTTTAAAAAAGCTCCTAAAAAGCTAGTCTAAATAGCTTTTCAAAAAGCTAGCTTATAAGCTACTTATTAGCTTACCAAACACGACAACATAAAAAAAACTTAAAAAATAAGCTAGCTTATAAACTAGCTGTAGCGCGCCAAACATAGCATTAAGATATGGTTAGGCTATCCATACCCCATTTATAGTCTAACGATATCCCCAATCATTACATCTATTTTTTTCTTCAATTTTCATAACTATTACATAATCATTTTACTTTTTTGCCTATTTTTGATTCGGTGTTAGAAATGCAATACACAATACTATCATTTTAAATTCCTAACTGTCATTTAAATGATTTAGCAACCTTCAAATAATAATATTCAAATTACATTAGATTAAAATATTTTATTTAATTTTAAAACATCGATATCTATATAAATATAAAATGTTTTATTTGTGACGTCCAACTCTTATTATTATTATTTCTATGAATATATTAACTATGTTAAACTTTATAATATATTTTAACTATTTACAATTAATAATATTTATTAACATATAAATCAAATGCAAAAGCAAAAACCAAATGGTTGCATGGGCTCATTATTATGTCACTTACAAAAAAAAACCATCACACGTAAAAAAAAATCGGAACTAATAAAATAATAATGTAAAAGATTAAAACCGTGTACTAAGAAAATTAAAGCAAAGTATTTAAATATTAAATATTAATTGCAACTAATAATATAATAATTATATTAATATAATGATTAATAAGTAATAATAATTAGTTGGAAATACCAAGGAGTTAAAAAAGCCAAAACTAGATTGCAACCATAATAATAATAATAATAATAATAATAATAATAATAATAATAATAATATAGACAAAAGAGTTTTTTTTTTAAAAAAAAAAAAAAAAAAAAAAAAAAAAAAAAGCCAAAACCAGATTGCAACAACATTTGGTTCATTTGAGACTCGAAAATCCCAACCTAATGTTAATTAAGGGTTAAATGTTTTTAAAATATATTAAAAAATGAAGGAACAAAAAGTAGAATTTGGAGCAATGGTAAGATTCCCTAAATGTCCAAAACACTAACATATTGACTTTACTAAAAAATATAAAAGAAATGCTAGTTTATTTCAAAATTTTAAAGTTATCAAATTAGGCTTTTGTATCTATTTAGGATATTTAGGAAATCTGTAAAAAAAATCCTTAAAATTTTATTTTATTAACACAAAAGTCAACCCTGATTTTTTTTAATTAAATCAAAAAAACCGGTTAACACTTGCAAAAAAAAATGTTCCTAGCTGATGCAAGTTGTCAAGACTTTTCTGAAAATAAACAATTAGAGATAGTTTTTTTGTTAATAGAGTTAAAATTAAATGGCATTCCTTACAATTTTCCTTTTATATATATTAAATTAATGAAGAAAACTCACATTTATTTATTAAAAAATTCAAAATAAAAATACCATCTACATAATTTTCACTAAAAAAACTCATTTTTTTATTTATTAAAAAACACAATAATGATACTTTATAAATAAATTTTTGGTTTTTTTTTGTGATTTGGTTTTTTTTGTGATTTCTTCATAAATATCATTACTATATAATATATCAATTGTAGCATGAGTTTGTATATCTATTGTAATTTTTATAATGTTCTTTGCAACTATTTAACTATGTTGGAATCCGAGTTATATGTTGTATAACAACTTGAACTTAATTTGATCATTTCTAAAAAAGTAGAAACTTCATCCATTGTGATTCTTTACACCTAAGTCACATTTTTTACACCCGAGACTCTTGAAAATTCAACAATAAAGGTAGCATGTAGCCTTGAAACGCGCTTCATTCGACAAATCAACAAATTCATCTTAAATTGTATAGGCTATATAGTGTATCTTAATAATTGTAGTTATCATATATAATTTAAGAGGGTTTTGTTGATTTGTCGTATGAAGTGTGTTTCTAGGTCAAATGCATAACGGAATCCGAATCTTAGGATAACCACAAGTTGTTTTAATCTTTTGTCATATTTATCTATTGCCTTATTAGATAACTGTTAGGTCGGATCCTTATATATAAGGATCAATATGTTTACTTTGTATGTGTTGAGAGTTCAATTAATGAAATAGAAACATTACGTGTTATCAGATTCTTTATGGTATCAGAGTAATAGATCCATTAAGGAAGTCATAGGTCGACGACGATCATGACATGAGAGAAGGGAGAAGGCAACAAGAATACTAAAGACACCATCGATGCCAACTCATCCTACTACATCCATCTGTCTGACTAGCCCAAGAAAATGTAGGTTAATGATGTATTGAATAACAACAACTGCAATGAATGGAAACATGAGATGACGAATTTTTTGTTTGCAAAGAACAAAATAGGATTGGTCAAAGCATCAATCAAGAAACCAAAATCTACATATCCCATGTACATGACATTGGTCACAATCCTGTCTTTCATAAGCGTACAAAGCACGAAGGAATGGGTTGCTACTTTGTAAGACAAAGTGTAGAGACAAAGGATATAGTGCCTATAAGGATCAAAACGCAAGATCAGTTAGCTGACTTGATAACTAAACCTCTCAGTTCAGAACGTATTAAGCTGCTATCAGGCAAGTTGGGCATTCGGAATCTTCATGCTCCAACTTTAGGGGGAGTAACGGAACCCGGATCCTTCTATTAGGATAACCACAAGTTGTTCTAATCCTTTGTCGTATTTATCTATTGCCTTATTAGATAATTGTTAGTTCAAATCCTTGTATATAAGGATCGATATGTTTGCTTTGTACATGTTGAGAATTCAATCATTGAAATAGAAACGTTGGTATATTTATTTTGAATTTTTTTAATCAATAAATGTGAGTTTTCTTTATTAATTTAGTAGATATAAAAAGAAAGGTTTTCAAAAAAATTCTTCAGTTTTAACCCTATTAACGAAAAAGTTATATCTGATTGTTTATTTTTACAAAAGTCCTTAAAAATTTTAGAAAAACTCTGAAAACCAACATTAGCCAGAAACAAAAGTTTTCTTTTTGCAAATGTTTACCGGTTTTTTGGGCTTAATTGTAAAAAATAATAGTAATAATGATAGTGATAGTGATAGTGATAATAATAGTAATAACAATAACAATAACAATAATAATAATAAAAAAGATGGCTTTGTGTTAACTGAGCCAAATTTTAGGGATTTTTTTTTCAGGTTTCGCTCTCTTTCATCTCATAGCAAGTGTTTGCACAAATTATGAAATTATCAAATATGCAAAGAAAGTGTAATATAGCGTAGGATTACCCGTGAAACTGAGACCTTAATCACCGGTATGAAGGTCGCTAATGGTAATCATTTAGTATTTAAGCAACTAAAAATGAAGTTGTCATACATTTGAGACATGAACAAAAAAGACCGAGACCAAACCGGTCTAAGACGAGATTGGACGGGAAAAAGTCTAATCCCAAACAAGACCTGACCGAAAAAAAGAGCGGCGCGATACCGTCTGAAACCGGTCCCAAAAAGAAAAGACCGGTCCTAAAAAACACCAGACTGATTCGAGACCGGTCTTAAAAAAGATTAATTACATGCAAAGACAATGAGACGAATCGAAAAAGACCGAGACAATTCCAAAAAAAAACTTGTTCGAGACCATTCATAACCGGTCCAAAAAAATGACCGATTCAAAACCACCAAACCGATTCAAGACAAACTCAATACCTAATATGCATCTACGTTTGAATCCCACTGCACAAGCTACATTATATGAGCCCAAATTGGATTAAATGTACACTGCATTTGGAAAATTGGAAGAAAAAAATGAGAATAAATTTCAAAAAGTCAAGACATTATAGAAAAAGTTGCATTTTTCTAGATTTATCTACTAGGCCGGTGGATGTGGTGTCATATTTGTCACAGTCCACGTAGGCGCCACATCACACTTTGCACATTCTTACCAAAAGTTGTCGTTTGGTAGGCATGAATTGTCATACTTGTCATGCTACCTTTTTTTTAGTATACAATATAAATCTTTCAAACATAACAACTTTTAAAAAACTAAAAATTCATTAAACTCAAAATAAAAACATAGAAATTCAAAATAACAACAAACACACCAAAAAAAAAAAATTAAAATTAAAAACATACAAACTAAAATTACAAAACCTAGATAAACCTAAAGAACATCTTCATCGAAAAATTGACATTCCAAATCGTCGACCGATTCTGTGTTAAGATCGATGTGGTTGACGTTCCAAATATGTTACGTTAAGTCCTTACGAAGAACATGATGCGTCTCAACATCAGTAACTAATACCTTCCTCGACATGTATTCCGCGCTTCCAACCTCAAAAGCTTGTGTCGGTGGAACGATCTCATTTTCGTTATACTCACATATTGCATTTCATTCGTCTTTGAGAATCATATTATAGTATTATACAATATGATACAAGTATACACCACTTCGTTCATTTTCTTCTCCTCCGTATACGGCGCGAGATATTTAAGAATATGCCAACATTTTTTCAAAGCTCCAAATGTTCGTTCAACATCCTTTCTCGCCTGCTCTTGAGCTCTCTTAAACTTCAACCTTTTCCAATCATTTGGACAAGACAATGCATTCACAAAGCAAGCACGCTCCGGATAGATCCCATCCACCAAATAATACTCGTTCTTATACGATGTTCCAGCTACTTGAAAAGAGGAGTATGGTGCAGTCGCGTTGTACATGTCGTCAAGTAACAAAGATATGTTAAGAACATTGATGTCATCAAGGGAGCCAACTGAGCCAAAGAATGCATGTCATACCCACATATCCTGTGACGCCACCGCTTCAAGTATAATGGTTGGATAACCATAATCGCCTCGGGTGTATTGCCCTTTTATGGGCATTCGGACAACAACCCCATGCCCATTGGAGGCAATCTAGGCTTCCTAACATTCCAGAAAAGTCGTGCATGTTTGAATGATGAGCATACAATTGTTGGATGTCACTACAAGTAGGTTTGCGCAGATATCGTAGACCATATAATCTCATAAGATACTTGCAAAATTTATGAAGGCTAGTTCGTGTTACACATCCGGACATCCTAAGGTTCTCCTCTAGTGCATCGGGGCAAATGGCATACGCTAATTGACGAAGTGCAGCAGTGCATTTTTGTATAGGAGTAAAACCAATTGTACCTCTAGCATCTCGACGTTGTTGAAAAAATGGACACGCTGCCATGACATCGTTGATTATACGCAAAAACAGAGATTTATGCATACGGAACCGACGACGAAAATAATATCCTATAAAGTTGGCATCATCCACAAAGTAATCTTGCATGAGTCGATCATTAACCACCTCATGAAATCTTTGTATGTATCTACTCTTCCTCCGGCATGCATTCTAAGCATTTTCTTCTTGTAGTCGTTCGATCATCTGTTCCGCCTCCTGAATAACCTCTATAGTCGTTTCAAGGAACCAAACATATCTGATGAAGATGACGAATAAGACATTTTGAAAGACTATATTTGAGTTGTAAGTTGATGTTATGAGTTAAAATTGATTGAAGTTGTAGTATTTATAGAAGGTTTAAAAAAAATTAAATTAAATTAAATTGAAATAGTTGTTGCCAGCTATCCCCATCTTCCCATTGGTCATCAATACTCGACATATATGAACCGTGATACCGAGCCAAGGGGTCGGCCCAGTGTGCACCGAGGCTGCCGAGCCCACACCCACCCGCCTTAGGGCAAACTCCATTGTTGGCTGGGAACACAAAAATGATGATTTTTTTATCTTTTTTGAGCTCCAAACAATAAACGAAGGATATCAAATTAAAAAACATACATTTAATACTTTAATATTAATTATTATCTCGTCTTTGTTAAAATCTTTGAACATACATACTATTTTACAACCATATAATACATAATAACTGATTTTTAAATTTCTAAAATTCCACACCAATTTCTTTATATGCGTAATGGCTAGATTACAACATCCTACTTTCTCCTTTATTTAAATACTACAACATCCTACTTCCATGTTACATCATTGCAATTCTTTGCTTTATTTTAGAAACCATTGCAATAACTTGTAGATTTTTCGAATTTACAATGAGGTAAAATAAAAAAAAAAATGACGTAACAAAGCTATAATATACAAATAAATGAAAGTACATTGATTTTCTCGGTGTTATACTTGCAAAAAGCTGTCAAAAGTACAATTATCAAGCAGGAGTCAACGTATGAGAGTTTTAATTCCAATGTAAATTTTAACAGTGCAAACTACAGTGTGGGCCAACCCTGTAGATTTTAACAGTGCAGACTACAGTGTGGGCCAACCCAGGGGTTGGTTGGTTAAAGAAAGACAAAACTTTGATCATAACAAGCAATTCAAATTCTACAATACAAAGAATACTAAAAAAATCCACTTCAAACCACATACAAGAAAAAACTAAACCAAACAATAACACCACAAAACAAAGATTCAAACATTCAATTACAAGTATAAACTCCACTTTCAAACCTATGCCCAACCTCATAAAAGTCCGTTTTACCCTCGGAAACATTCAACAAAGAGATCCCAGACAACGACTTCACTCCCTCATAACAAAACTTGACAAACCCAACAACCTCAACCTCCTCCCCACCATCTTCCCCACTACTATCAACAGGCATCCTAGCCCTCAATCTCACAGGATTCCCTTTCAATGGAATCTCATCAACATGCCATTGTAACTCCCTTTCAGACCTATTCAACACAGCTTTAGGTGACACCTTTAAAAGTCTCGGGTCAACCGGAAGTTTAAGAACAAAAGTCACATTGGTCAAAGGGGAAGGTAGATCAGGGTTTGATACATACTGAATCATTACAGACAATAATGTCCCACTATGGCGTTTAACTAATCGGACTCTTAAAGGTAGAGGGGTAAAACGGGGTAAAAAACTGTACTTTAAAATGGGTATAGGTTGATCTGAATTTGGGGTTTTTAAATGGAATGTTTGGTTTCCTAAACTGGTTATAGAAGAAGTATTCATCACAAAGCGTTTAACCCCGTTTGTGTTTTCAACTCGGAAAGAAAATTCGGTTTCTTGATTGTTATTATTGTTATCAGAAGATTTTGGAGGAAGAGTTTTTAAGAAAACAGTACCCATTAATCCGGATCTTGCAAGTAAAGATTCGCGAAATTCTGCGTTGATTTCTTCACGAATGTACATTTCGGGGCCTTTCATTTCGGGTTTTTTGACTAGGAGTTCTTCAAGAGGTTCGGGTTCAGGGGCGTTTTTGGTAATTGGGGTGTTGGAGGTTTCTAATAGCTCAAGTCCACCTAGACCTTCGTGTTTTTGTACTTTCTTTGAATCAACAAATTCAGATGCATCTAAACCTCCACCCCATGCTTGGTTTATACCTTCGAAATCTTCAGGTAGAGTGGATCCATCTTTGCTGAATTCTATCCCACCATAATCGCCTTCAAAGCCTTCAACACCAATGTGAGTTGACTCGGTTGCTGCAGCTGGTGGTAGTGTGGTGACTTCGAGTCCGGATAGAACAATTGCCATGTCAGAAGCTTGATCTTTATCTTTCTTGAAACCACCAACAAGATCGACTGGTTTGTTGAGATTGTCACTGGCTGCGAATGGATCTTTTTCTGTTTGATCATCTTCTTGTTTTGAAGAGTCTTCTTGTTGTTCGATTGGTGGGCCCTGTTCTGTTCGGGCTAGGGTGGCTGCCACCTCATCACCGGCTTCTAGGGTTTCGGGAGGGAGTTCGAATGTAGCAGATGAGAAGGCTAACTCACTTGATTCATGTTCGGATGAATGAGCTTCAATGTTGTTCCATGAATCTGCTCCTCTGATTTTGCTTTCTGTGCTTTGAGCTGAATGAACCATTTTGGCTATGCTATCTCCATGTAAAGATGCAAGCATTGCAGCTAGTCTGATGTTGCTAACACCTCTTAGAACAATATCCAAAGCCATGTAGATCTCTGCGTATTTTCTACCAAGTTTTTCAGGTGTAACATCGACTCCACGACAAGCAGTAACAATCACACTCACTGCTTGGTTCACGATACTGATGCATTCGAACACATTGTTCACGCAATCATCATCAACTGTTGTGATCCCCAACACATAGATCGAATTCACCAACCTGTAAACGACACGGTAGCGGCTCTCAACACCGACGATGACTTGTCCACTGGAGGCAGCCAGCGGGTCGTCTCCTAAAGAGGTGTCGCCGTCCTCCGCATTCTGGTTTTTTCCGGTGGCAAAAGCAAGACGCGTCTGCCGGAAAGCTGAAAGGGCGACCAGCGCTCGAGCCGGAGGGAACCACTCGCGTGTTTGGAGAAGGATATCGGATCCATTCGTAGGTTGAAGAGATAAAGCTAAACAAGACATTTCTGTATAACTCTAACCCCAAATTTGATTAGATCTAGGGTTTGTATCGATGATTGAATTGACGGTTGAAAAACTGAAGCTGTTCGGATCGGTTTAATCTTCGGAATTCATCATGAGATCGTTAATCAGGTGAATTGTGATTAATGTGATATTCAAAGTAGAGATCGCATAGAGAGTGTAGATTTTCGCGGATGAATGAATCTGAAATTGAAATTGCGCAATGAATTGGTTGAAATTTAGATTTGTATAACTACGTGGATTGAGAAATCAACTTACTGTTATAGCATCTGATGTGTGTATTTACGTTCCTCGAAGATTAATTCAAACTGTGAGCTTGATTGTCGATTGATTGCTGATCAGAATCTTAAAGAGAGAAGATCAAAAAAGTACTGAAGAAACAACCGAAAAGAATCGAACCGATTAGATGGAAATATTTCGGACAGGTAGATTCGGCTATGAATGGGCCTTTTCCTAAGCCCAAATATAAATATAGATGGACTCCTTTCAAAGAAAGAACATAATGTTTTCATAAAACTTGATTAAAAAGTAAAATTTATTATAATAAAACTAGTTTATAACACGTGGAAACCACGGTTATAAAATTAATTGAAATTTTATAGTAAAACCTCAAAATTAATAATTAATTATTTTAAATAAATTATTAATTACGATATATTTTTATTAGTTTTGTGAAATTATAATCGTTGATTTAAATAAATATATATAATTAATTTTTAATATATATTAGACATTTTTTATTTGTGAATTAATGAAAACAATAATATAAAATTTAAAATTTAAAATGAAAAATAAATACATTGACAAATAACATCACATTAATTAGGAGGTCTAATAAATTTAAAATAAAGAACTAATAGATTGACAAGTGGCATCATATTAATTAAGAGGTCTAATATAATGACATATGGCAAAATGACTATTCTTTTATTAGTATAGGGATTAGCTTAAAACTTTAGTGTTTTTGTTGGAGTTTGTATGTTATAGAATATACATCGAATATGATCTTTCCATATCACTGTAACATTGTTTATATTTCAGAAATATTTTTAATGCATCTTAGGCTTTAGGTGTCTTTATTACTTAAAATCATATTATTAAACTATGGGTCAAACTCTAACATTGTATTTAAGGGGGTGTTAGGGAGTGCTTTCTGCACTCTTAAAGTGTTTTCAGATAAAAATATTTATTTGTTTATAGTAATGGTAAAAATAATTTTTTTTAAAGTATTTGGATTAGCTTTTATGGTGAAAAAGTTAATAAGTTAAAAGTGTTTTGGTTAAAAAGTGTTTTTAAGTTATTTTGGTTAAAAAGCTAAAAGCAGTTTTAAAAAACCAAGTTTTACATGCTTTTAAAAAATATTTTTTGAAGTTAATGAAAAAGTTATTCTAAAAAGTGTCGAGCTTCAATCAGTGAGCTCGTGAGCCTAAACGAGCCTATATATAATATACATTATTATTATTTTTATATATTAAATCAAATATATTTGATGAATTAGTAAACGAGTTTCTTAACAACCTTGAGCCAAGTTTAAACTTATTTAGGCTCATCAGACAATAAACGAGCCGAGCTTCGTACAATAAAGCTTGAATCGAACCGAGCTCGAGCTCGAGCCGCTCATAACTTAAACGAGCTCGAGCCGAACCTGACCAAGCTCAGGCTCGACTCAGCTCGTACCCCTAGTGTTAACATAGATTTTGGTTAACCCATATAGAATCATATGTATTTTCTAAAACAACATCGAACTTTTTGTAATGACTTCTCATTTACCCATATGGAATCATATGAACTTTCTAAAACATCAAACTTCTGAAGTGACTTCCCATTTACCCATATAGAATCATATGTACTTCCTAAAACAATATCTTAAAACGACATCATACTTCATTTTCGTGCATGGTATGTATATAATTTGCTAAATAGGAAAATGATAGTCATTTTTAGGAAGCAAAGTTATTTCATAAAATATATATATATATATATATCATATATGTAAATAGAAGTCATATTTATACTTGTTAAACCAAAAATGGTCGGAGTAAAATTCTTTCAAGAATAAATTACTAAAATCATCTCTATGGTTTGGTCAAAATTGCAAATTTGGTCCCTAACTTTTTTTTGGCACTCGGGTCGTCCCTGTGGTTTGATTTTGTTGCGTTTTTCGTCCCTTACATACATAAAGTTAGAGACCAAACGTGCAATTTTGACCAAACCATAGGGACGATTTCAGTAATTTACTCTTCTTTCAAAAATATATGAATCCAAAAAAATGTAATTAAACCACCCAAGAAAAAATCAGCTTTATGGATATGAAAACCAAAGCATAAAAACCGATAAATCTTATGAAACCTATTTCTCAAGATAGAACATTACCAAGTATTAACCAGAAAAAATATGTACACACTTTGAAATCAACACTAAATAATGGTTACACTATTATTCATACACAAACTTCAAAATTAAAAACTAACATTAAATAATTGAAACTCGGTTTACTAAGAACGTTACTAATTGATACATAAAATAAAAACTAAACAAAATAAAAACCAAAAATGATTATGAAACTAATTTGGATAAAAAGTTATACACATTTGCAGTTGTGCAACTCTTGTTCTACTAACTTTTTACCATTATAACATGAACTTACAATCGATGAAATGATCCGTTTTTGTAATTCTTTGAAATCCAATGCAAGCTTCACATCCCAATCACACTTTTCTCTATTCAAATAAAAAAAAAAGTTAATAAATAACCAAAGCTTAATATTACAAAGATGTAACTCCATAATTTGTTATGTCATGCAGGACAGATAAGACAAAACAGGTTGTACTGCATGAGATCAAGAGCTCGTCCATGTCCCACCTTTCTTAAACAGGACATAAATTTACAGTTTCTGTCTCATTAACATTGGTCTCAGTCCAATGCATGTCAAACACAATCCAATGCATGTCATTAAGATCAGTCTCAGTCCAATGCATGTCAAACACAGTACAACCTGTATTGTTCTGTCATTTCATGACTAACAGACGGAGGAAGCACTTGTGTACCTTCTCAATGGTTCGGTCTCACCCAAGTTTTCCATCATGGCATCAAATGTAGATTGAAGGTCTTCAAGAATTTCCAATTCCAATTCCAACTTTTCTTGTACCTAAAAATAGTACACACACACATACACATAACTCATATCAAAATAACTAAATAAATCCAACATTTTACACCAATAGACAAAAACCAACACAATAAAAGAAGAAGGGCTTTTGACATGAAAGTCCTTAAGTTTGTAAAATTTTGTCGGTTTTTGTCCCTGTGATGATTTTTTGTTCGTCAATGTCCAGTTTTTCTCATTTTTTCTCTTGTTACCTATAATTGCACGTTTCTAGGTTACCAAATCAAATTTTCAAAAAAAAACCCTTAAGTTTACAAATCTTTTACGTTCTTACCCTAAGTATTTAATATTTTTTCATATTATATGTATTTATACAGAAAAAAATGTATTTATACACGAAAAAAAAAAAAAAGTTTAACTAAACATTGTATACATACGTTTTTTAGAAAAAAAAAAAGGTATACTTAGGGTAAAAAATGCAAAAGTTTTGTAAACTTAAGTGTTTTTTCCCAAACTTTGATTTAATTGTAACCTGTAAACCTGCTATTAACGAAAAAAAAAAATGTAACAAGGACAAAACAGACAAAATTTGACAAACTTAAGGACTTTAATGTCAAAATCCCAAATAAGAAATATTAATATTATTTAGTATTTACCTCGATATTTGATTCCAACATCAACATACGAGCTTCACGAAGATGTTCCAACAACGGAATTGGAAGCCCATAATTGAAGATTCCATTCTTCTTCGAAAGCCATGTCCCCCTCACCATATGAGTAGACCAATTACACATCGGATTCACATCTTCTATGTTATCAAGATCAATATCTGTAATCAAAACATGACAAATTGACAATAATACCCTTTTTCTTTTCTTGATAAACAACATTAAGATAAAAGAAAATATTACCAAGTGGAATGACATCATAGGGGTTGTCAATGTCTCCTTTTGGTAAAAAACCATAAAAAGTAATTAAATGAGAACTAGACAAGTTCCCATAACTAAGATAGCATTGTTCTCCATTGTTACATGGTCTTGAAAGAGGAAACTTTAAAGAGTTTGAGGTGGGGTCCACTTTTCCATAGTTCATTATATGTGGGGTTATCTGAAAATGATTACAATTTGTGTACATTGATATTTCTTGCATTTTAATAAAGAAGAGGAGATTGGATTAACAAATGACAAACCGAATGATTGAGAAACCCTCCAATGGGAATCAAACATGTTCTTAGATTCCCATCTTTAAACATCACTTTCATGCTATTTGAATACCATAACTCACAAGCCCATAAGAATTTTTCCCATGTGTAAAGATTTGAAGGAAAGATATTTGGATAATTGTTGCATAATGATGGAATTAAGTCGTTGTATTGAGATCTCAAGTGCTGCAAATGTGAAGCAAACAAAAATAAAATCAAGATTCCTTTTAAAGAAACTATAAATTTATAACTAATGTAATTAGGTCTAAAACTATAGAGTTACTATTATGAGTAAACAATATTTTATATTTTTTTAAAATAAATAATCGATAACCTCTTTTGCTTGAATTATTTCTTCTAGCAACAATGTTCCATCTAAAGCCATGATTGCCTCCATTCCAAAGCTTAACCCTGTGATTCTATAGATCTAAGAAGTTTTTCTTTTTCACTTTAATACAAATCTTTAACAAATTTATAACCTTTTTTTTTTGTTTTTTTATTTCATTTCCCCAAGTGTGTTGTCATTTATCAAATAACTTTTAAGGGTTATTTATATAAAAGATTGAGTTTTTTTCGGCTTATACCTCAACTTTTTTTCTAAAATAAACTTACATTATTCCATGTTTTCAATGGGTTAATCTCAAAAAAAAAAAAAAAAAAAAAAAAAAAAAAAAACCCTTATATTTTGTGTTTTTTACGGATGAAACCTCAAATTTATTTTTTTGCTTGAAAAAACCATGTATTTTTTCATTTTTCCCGATTTGGCCCTTTTAGTCATTTTTTGCCAAAAAAATTGTAAAATGTAAGGTTTTTTTCGAAAAAAACTAAAAAAGTTGAGGGTTTATTTGGAAGCATTTAGAAGATTGAAGGTTTTTTCGGAAAAAAAAAATGCAAAGTTGAGGGCTTTTTCGGAAAAAATGAAAAAATACAAGGTTTTTTCAATCAAAAAAATAAATTTGAGGTTTAATCCGAAAAAACACAAAATATAACCTTTTTTTTAGATTAACCCTTTTCGGTTTGGCACTTACATTTTTCCTTTTTTCAATTTGGCCCTTACATTATTCCATTTTTTTCGATTTGGCCCTTATATTTTATCGGATTAAACCTCAAATTTTTTTTTTTCTAAAAAAGCCCTTACATCTTTGTGTAAAACCAGGAAATTACCAATAAACCTGCTAAAAGGACCAAATCGAAGAAATTGGAAAAATGTAAGGGCTTTTTAGGGATTGAGGTTTAATCTGAAAAAAATTTAATATATAGGGTCTTTTATGTAATTAACCCTTTTTTTAAACATGATTTATGATTTATCTTTACTACCTGTATTAAATGCTTCTGGTAGAGTATCAAAATAAATCTTGAATTTTGAATTGGTGTCATATTTCTCCTTCATACTCCACAATAACAACATTGTCTCAAAGGAAATACCATCTACTTTTTCTAATATTGGAAACTGCAATTCACAAATTAAAAAAAAAATGTAAAAAACTTCACATCAATAAAAATTAGAAAAACCTATCTTGAAATTCCTAATTTTTCCATGTCAAAAGTTGCATAAAAGACTCGAGTTTTTCATACATCAAATACTTAAACTTACCATACATATTTGTCAACTTAACAATTTAAAGTGGAACAAATATTAAATTATAGGGTTAATCTCAAAAAAGACCTTTTATTTTTATGTTTTTTCCGGATTAAACCTCAAATTTATTTTTTGCCTGAAAAGACCTTGTAGTTTTTCATTTTTTCCAATCTCGCCCTTTTAGTCATTTTTTTTTTCCAAAAAAAGATTGTAAAATGTGAGGTTTTTTCGAGAAAAACTAAAAAAGTCGAGGGTTTATTTGGATGCATTTAGAAGGTTGAGGATTCTTTTCAGAAAAAAAAAAAAATACAAAGTTGAGGGCTTTTTCGGAAAAATGATAAAATACAAGGCCTTTTTTCTGGCAAAAAAACAAATTTGAGGTTTAATCCGGAAAAAAACACAAAATATAACGTCTTTTTTGAGATTAACCCTAAATTATAAATATTAAAAAATTAAAAATTCTAGTAAACAAAACAAACAAACAAACCATAGTGGTTTCATGAAGTAGGTCCTCTGAAATTATAGCAGACAAAGGAATTTCCAAAGCAATATCTCCAACTTCAAGATCTTCTCTTGCTATAGCTCCCCTTCCACCTCCTTCAACAACTGTTTTCAATATTTATTTTTTTTTTTTTTTTCAGAAAAATGATTATATAATTTGGGATATAAAACAAAAATACAATTTTGTTAAAAGTTAGGACTTAATTGGAAAGGTCTCATTTCCCTGACTTTCTCTATTAAGTCATTCTTTTTACATGATTAATAAATCACTATCTATTTTCTATTAAAAAAAACAATAAAATTACACTTACAAGCAATATCAAGTTTGGATTTAACACCATTGCTTTCACCCCATTGTAGTAAACATTTCTCCTTGTGTAAATTCCATTTGGAAAGAATCTTAGTGTCCTCTATAATGTTGTTGCTAAATTCATGAATCTTGTTTAAAGTTGCATTCATAAGATCTTGGAAGACTTTTGGTCTTATTTGTTCACTAGTTGACTTTGACTTGTCAACAAGTGATAAGATTGTATGAAGAGATTCCAATTCATTCCTTGGACTACAAAATCCAAAAGCATCAATCCCTCCAAAGTAAAGGTCAACCTAATAAACAATAAGTCATGATTTTAGCATATTGGTTGTGAAATCTAAAGTGTGTTTTTATTATTGATGAAAGATAAAGTAATGTGATATTATTCACCTCATCTGCATTTATGATTCGAGCTCTCTGAAGCATCTCTTCCAAAACAGAATTCACTAACTCAATGCTACAAATGCTCTTGATTTTGACTTTTCCATTAGGGTCAAAATGGTTGATTTCTAATAATTTCTGTCGAGAAGAATGAGATTAAGAAAGTGCATAATAGAGTGGAGAAACATATACAACTATGAGAAATTGAGAATCCTAACCTTCTTTTTTTCCAAGAGCGAATCTTTTTCAGAGAGCTCGATAACTAATTCATGTTCCTCATCAGCCTGTGGATTATCATGAATAACAATCATCAACAGTAGTTTTCGATTCTAAACACAAGAGTTCAGCCAAATGTAATAGACGCATTAACCAAAAAAAGGAGCAGACGCATCTTTTCTGTAATTCGAACATATGAAAACACTTGGTTTAATGTATAGCATGGGTATAGACCTAGTGGGGATAATCATGTAACTAATTGTAATCCAACTAAACATAAAATTTCCAAACACCGATGATAAATAGAAGAGAGTAAGAGACTAGGGTTCATACTTGATGATTGTCCATTCTTTCTGGAGACACCAAATAGGAAGAAGGAGAAGAAGAAGAAGAAGAAGAAGAAGAACTGAATTTCGAGCGGCAAGCGTGTATGCTAAGAAGTTAGAAGCAAATGAGTGTCGCTACTCGTGATATTTTAGCTTGAATTTGATTTACAGATTGGCCCGATGTGAGAAAACCCCTCTTTAGTTTACTTTTTCTTACATCATCAAGAAAATCGAACAGGGCTCAGCCCACCATTTTTGACCATTTTGAGGAGTTTGGGTTAACTTTTTGTGAGCAAAAGAATTTTTGTAAAAGGATTTCTGTTTTTTAAAATGTGTTTGGATTAGTTTTTGAAGAGAAAAAGTCAAAAGTTAAACTGTTTGGGTTAACTTGTAGAAGAGAATAGGGAATCATATGTTGTGAATGAAGAATTGATTAGGATAGATGGGAGTATATTGGTAATTTAATATTTTTACTGTTGAAAAGTTGGGAAAAATCACATAATCGTGACTTTTCAAAAAGGCTCAATTTACTCTATTGGAAAAGTCATTTCCAAAAGTCCTTTTCACTTAAACAAACATCTTTTTGACTTTTTCTAAAAGATAAAAGTAAAAGTCATTTTAAAAGTTAAAACAAACACCCTTTTGGTATTCTTTAGAGCAGTTCCAGCCTGAGGTACACAAAATGGTTTAAGAAACCGATCCAGATGACTTTTATCCGGTTTGGATTTTTAGGGTATATACTAACTATATATAAAAGTCTATTTTTTTTTTAAGTTTTGGTTCTTAATGTAGTAAACAAAAAGGATAAAGATGCATTAAAAACGAAAAGGTCTTAATGCATCGAATATTTCTGGCATATTAGCTCAAGCGGAATAGGACTAATATATCAACCCACAAGCAATAAAAAAAATACTAAGCGGAGATTTATGTGGAAAACCACAAATCGGGAAAAAACCATGGGGTGAAGCCGAGAACCAATCCACTAAGATATTGCAGTGTTTACAAAGCTTGATCAAAAAAATTACAATGAGTTATAATGTTTTGGTGATAAAGGGTTGAAACCCTACAAATTGTCGATCATAAAAGGGGGAAAATGAAGAACTCTTCAAAACTCTCTCTCCAAAATAAATCATGAGATTAAAAGGGCAAAAGTTTTGCCAATTTGGTAGATTTTGCCCTTCAAGAATGGAGCAAATACATTTCAGGAACAAGTCTTTTTTAGACCTGAAACACTCATTTTAAATCTGATGCCTTTTTTAGACCTAAAACATCCATTTTAGACCTAGTGCCCTTTTTAAACCTAAAACACTCATTTTAGACATGGATGGGTGGAAAGACAATATATACCTTGAATTAAGCAGAACTTGTCAATTTTTGAAGGCATATTTCCATAATCTCCACCTTAACTTCAAAAAATAGACAATGAAAATTGCAACTTTCCCCAACAAACATCTAAGAACATTAAACACCAACAACTCATCAAACTCCAAAACTCCATAAGAATTTGTAATCACCATTTAGATAAAAATTGATTCCGAAAAGAAAAATACTTCCTTTGCCAACAAGCCATTCAGGCTCAATTGCGATCAGAAACACCCATCAAGTCCAAACATAGTTTGAGCTTGGCTATAGGAAGATTTTTAGTGAACATATTTGGGGGATTATAATGGGTATGAATCTTTTCCATGATACAATCACCCTTTTCAATGATATCTCACACAAAATGAAATCAATGTGCTTTGTTCGGTCATAAAACATTTGATCTTTACTCAAGAAGATGGAACTTTGATTGTCACATAATATCGTGGTAACCTTCAATCTATCATCGAGTTCACTGAATAAACCCCTCAACCAGATATTTTCGTTCAATGCTTTTGTAATCACCATATACTCTACCTTAGTAGATGAAAAATCAATTATAGAGTGTAAATGAGCTTTCTAACTAATAGCATAATCGTTGAAAGTAAACACATACCCTATAATAAATCTTCATTTATCCAAATCCTTAGCATGATCTTAATTAACATATCCAAGCACCCCAATGGTAGACTTACCAAAATGTAGACACATAGAAGACGTACCCCGCAAATAACAAAATATCCATTGCACTACTTTCCAATGTTCTTTCCCTAAATTCTGATGGGTTTTATGCATAAGAACAATCCTATGTGCTCATACAAACCCTAATGCTTGGATCTAGGTTTCTCTATTGTACATGCAATGAATCCAAGACTTACAAACCCTAAACTAACATACATATTTCATAATTTAACATGTAGAATCAGATTTCGATGTTTACCTCTTCAATAGAAGCTTGAATCTTCTTTCTTGGAGCTTAGAGTCACAATTGTAACTCCTCTAATGGCTTACAAACACCACAAGCAAGAAGGAAACTATGATAGAGGAGGGAGGATGCTTAATTTCGGCCTAGGGTTTCTCTTGGGAAGCAAGTGGCCAAAAATTGAAGGCTAGGGGTCTTATTTATACTGTAGGCTGCTAGGGTTTCAGTCTAAACCCTAATGGACAGCTTAGTCACCAAGCAACCCAAGGAACCTTCTGGAATAGGGCCTTTGATGAAAATATGATGATCCTTCATCATAATTTCGTTCCCCCTTCGTCCATTAGGTTTCCCAGCCCAAAACTCAACTATCATACATTTGACAGTTTATGCCCCTTTATTTAATTAATCTCTTTTAGTCACCAAATTAATTCCTAATTAATTTATGACCAATACTAACTAAATAAATGTGATTTCTCCTTTAATATATTATTCTTATAATATATTAATAAATCATATTATCCTCTCTCTCTCATTAAATTACCTTGTCAAGTTGCTTTGGTGAAGGCAACCTAAAAGGACCATGCATAACCGGGTCAAGTACATACCAAATATAGTTACGGGCTTAGACACTAATCCAACAGTCTCCCACTTGGATAAGTCTAGTAACTATATCTCACATATGTCTTCAGGATCCGATTAGCAATCGTAGCTCTTATACGCTGTTGTCATCTCTCATCAAAATCTTATCCTTCAGATAAGTGATCGTATAATCCTCTGTTCTAGATATCATGCTAACAATACTTATTGTCTAACATTTTGTTCCTCGATTTCTGATTTATTCGACATAGAATTTAGTTGAATACATCAACTTCATCCTGACCGGGCCTGGCACATAAGTCAAACCAAATCATCGAGTGGCCAGATATCGTTTTTATCCTCTTAGAATAAAAGGAACATAAAAACTTCGACTTATATGCTTTTATCATTCACTAGTTAAGTCACACACAATAATGCGTTTTATAACATCAAATTATTGGTGCGTTTTCGCATTATCAATGTATAATCAACTAGCAAACAATAACCATATCTCTAGGTTAAAAGATTATATGATTTTATCATCTTGTGATCACTCGTGATACCTCTAATGAAGTGATACCAGCAAGCGCGGGTTTATTCCAATGCTCAGATCATATTTCATAAGCACTCATGAACTTTGTGGCAATCCTTTGCTATGTCTAAAACCTTTCAGACAATCTACAAACAAATTCATGACAATCTTCCTTCATATCTATTTCCAACATATGAGCGATTGTGGACTGTTTGAATATTCTTATTATTCAGGAAGTCAAAACTTGCAAAATAGAAACAATAGATAAATAATCAGCACAAGATAGTAACCTTTCTTATAAATAACACACCTTTATTTAATCATCAAATGTTGAATACAAAAATTATATATTACAAGTTTCCTACCTATCTAATCTAACCTAATATCGTCCTTTAGCCTAACGCTCCTAGCGTGCTGCAAATGCTTGACCCTACTCAGTCCCTTCGTAAGAGGATCTGTTGGGTTATCTTCTTATGATACCCTCTTCACAACGAGGAGTCCCTCTTCTACCCGATGTCTAATAAAATGGTATTTTCTGTCGATATGTCAAGATTTGACATGATCCCTTGGTTCCTTGGTTAAGGCAACAACTCCTTCATTATCATAGAAAATTTCCATGGGCTCCTTTATGGATGACACAACTCCAAGGTCTCCAATGAAGTTCTTCAACCATATAGCCTCTTTCGACGCTTCGTTTTCCGCAATGTACTCTGATTCGCACATTGAATCAGCCATGGTTTCTTGCTTGGAACTTTTCCAAGTCGCTGCTCCTCCGTTCAGGGTAAAGACCCAGCCCGGCTGTGATCGGTAATTATCCCGATCTGTCTAAAAACTAGCGTCACTGTACCCTCGTACCCTTAAGTCATCACTCCCACCGAGGACTAGAAACCATTCCTTGGTCCTTCGTAGGTACTTAAGAATATTCTTGATAGAATCCAATGTGCTCTACCAGGGTTCCCTTGATATCTATTGACCATGCTCAAAGCGAAGGCCACATCAGGCCAAGTACAAGTCATAGCATACATGATAGAGCCAACTGCGGAAGTGTAAGGTACTCGGCTCATATTAGCTATTTCTGCCTCTGTACTCGGGCATTGAGTCTTGCTCAACTTGGTATTGCATTGGATTGGCAACTCCCCTTTCTTGTAATTTTCCATACTAAAACGCTTTAGTACCTTATCCAAGTATGTATCCTGATTGAGTCCTATCAGTCTCTTACTTCTCTTTCTTATTATCCTTATTCCCAAAATATACGCAGCCTGTCTGAGGTCCTTCATAGCGAAACACTTCCCAAGTCAGGACTTGACCTCCTGCAAGGTTAGGATGTTGTTTCCTATGAGTAGTATGTCATCGACATACAATACGAGGAAGCTCACTATACTCCAATTGGCCTTGACATACACACATGACTCATCTTCACTTCGCAGAAAGCCAAACTCTTTGACCTTCTCGTCAAAACAAAGATTCCATCTGCGAGATGCTTGCTTCAATCCATAAATGGATTTCTCAAGCTAACACACTCTATTTGGATGCTTCGCATTGACAAAACCCTCTAGCTGATTCATGTAAACATCCTCAGCCAACTTTCCATTGAGAAAAGCAGTTTTCACGTCCAACTACCATATTTCATAATCATGAAACGCAACTATTGAGAGCATCTCTCTAATAGACTTTATCTTGGCAACTGGCAAGAAGGTCTCATCATAGTCAACTCCAGGAGTTTGAGTAAAGCCCTTCGCAGCCAATCGTTCTTTATAAGTGTGCACATTCTCATCCATGTACGTCTTCTTCTTGAAGATCCACTTGCACCCGATTGTCTTACGACCCGACACATTATCAACCAAATTCCAAACTTGGTTGTCGTACATGGACTGAATCTCGCTGTCCATTGCCTCTTTCCACTTAGCAGACTCCGGGCCTGCCATGGCTTCCTTGTAGCTGCTAGTTTCGTCCAAATTTACTAGTGTATTATCACTAATAAATGTATCCCCTTCAGCAGTAATATGGAATCCATACAACTGGGGTGGAACACTAGCCCTACTGGAACGTCTAAGAGGTAAGGACTCGTCAACAGGTTCAACAATAGTTTCCTCCTCAGGTTGAGTGCCAGTGTTAGAAGTTCTTTCATCTCTTTGCTCTTGAATCTCTTCAAGATCAATTTGCCCCCCCCCCCCACTGTCCTCTTGGCTTATGAGTTCTCTTTCTCAGAAAACCCTTCTCCTCGCAATGAAGACAACATTGTCACTCGGTCTGTAGAAGAGATAGCCAAAGGACTTCTGTGGATAGCCGATGAAATAACACTTCTCACTACGAGGTTCGAGCTTGTCGTGAGTCTCTCGTCTTACGAAAGCCTCGCAACCCCAAACCTTGATATGCGCCAACGAGGGAGATTTCCCTGTCCACATCTCGTGAGGTGTTTTTGTGACCTTCTTGGTGGGAACTAAATTAAGGATATGGGCGGCGATCTCTAAGGCGTACCCCCAGAAAGCTATTGGTAACGAAGCCCGCCTCATTATAGAATGAATCATGTCCAACAAGGTCCAATTACGTCTCTCAGCCACACCTTTCAATTGTGGCGTTCTCGGAGGCGTCAATTGCAAAACAATACTGCATTCCTATATATAGTCGTGAAACTTAAGACTTAGGTACTCTCCTCCTCGGTCTGACCGAAGCATCTTGATTTTCCTGCCCAGCTGATTCTCCACTTCATTCTTAAATTCTTTGAACTTTTCAAAGGTTTCTGACTTTTGCTTGATTAAGTAGATATATCCATATATGCTATAATCATCCGTAAAAGTCACGTAGAAGCGGCAAGCATCCCTTGTGGTAGATCTAAAGGTTCCACACACATCGGTGTGTATGAGATCCAATAGACCCTCACCCCTTTCACAAGTGCTAGTAAAGGGTGACTTGGTCATCTTCCCAAGTAAACAAGATTCACACACGTCATCGTCCCTAAAGTCGAATGACTCCAAGACTCCATCCTTTTGGAGTTGGGCTATGCATTTCTTTTTTACATGGCCAAGGCGACAATGCCACAAGCATGCTTTATCCAATCTATTGTACAAATCAATATTCAACACATCATTTCCCAAATTATCAACAATTAACACAAATTCATAAATCCTATTACAAGGTAATGCATTGAAATAAAAAAACACCATTCAAATAAACATTAATAGAACCATTACTATTATCAAATGAATATCAGAAACCTTGTTTATATAATCCATGAAAAGAAATGATGTTTCTGGCCATATCTAGCGAATAGCAACAATTATTTAAATCTAATCCTAACCCATTACTCAACACTAAAGAATCAACTCCGACTCTAGTGACAGGCGACGATCTTCTGTTTCCCATAATCAAGTTTATCTTCCCATGTTCCACCTCCCTACTTCTTAGGCCCTGCAAATCAGAACAAATGTGGAAACCACATCCTGTATCAAGAACCCATGAAGTAGCAAGTGATGAGTTGTTAGATTTAATAGAATACATACCTGCATAGGTGGGCTTTATCTTCTCATCTCTAATGTCCTGCAGATATTTTGGGCAACTTCGTTTCCAGTGGCCATTCTCGTGGCAATAGAAGCACTATGCTTCCTTAGGGTCAGAGGAGGGTTTAGCAGAACCTGCTTTGGTCCAACTAGAGGATGAACCATCACGAGACTTTCCCTTTTGGTGGCTCTTTGAAGGACCCTTCCTTTTCTTTCCCTTCCCTTGGCCAATTGCCAACACAGGAGCAGCCACAACAGGAGATGATGCAACAGATTTGTCCTTGAGGTTGCTCTCAACAGTCCTTGAAGCTTACTCAAGGAGACCTCCTCCTTATTCATGTGGTAGTCCATTTTGAACTCGTTGTAGCAGGAAGGCAAGGAGTGGAGGATGATGTCGATAGCCAAATCCTCGCGCTTTGGTGGTATTTGTCCAACAAATCTTGATGCATCTCATATGGATACAGGTCCTCATAGGACTTTTGGAGTTCGAGGTTCATGGTGGCCAACATGATGCAATGAACTTTTGTAGCATCACGCTCGTGGGCCTCAAAGGCAGCCAACTCATCAGGAGTAGCAACATCTGGGTTGATCTTTTCAATTTTCTCATCGAGGACATATTTTTTGTCCTCGTAACGAGTGATCATACGAATGTATCTCATCCACTCGTTGAAATTCAACCCATTAAATGTCACCTTTTGGCATAGGTTCATTAGCGAGAATGACCCAGAAGCGTTGTTGTTTGCGTTTTCGGTAGACATCTGAAACATAAAGGAACCAAGTTTGATTAGAAATGAATCCCCAATTAAACACCCAAATGAGAAATTAGGGCTAGGATCCAACAACATTATTTACAACTTAGAAAAGGGATGTCGTAATCTAAAAGTAAATAATTTGAAGGTAAGTGAATGACGATTCACTAATTTTCACCATGAAAAACAAAAAAGAATATTAAGTTTTAAATGTATTTGAAAACTCCTAGATCTTTGAGATTCATTGAACTTTTCAATGGCATGTTTAAATCTCGATACGCACTTCAAATTTGTGACTGGGATACCAAGGATCGCAAACATGTTGTGAATAACCATGCGAACCAACATGATGCACTCAATGTCTCTATCACCCAATCAATGTTCCGGTTAGCCACGCACGCTCCATTGATCTATGATAAACATCGAGCCACCCTTCTCCACCAATGTCATTCCCAAATTAGTGTGCCAGTTAACCACGCACGCTCCACTAACGTTTAACAAGGGTGCATAGTGTAATTCCATGGAATAGCATCATTTTCACATTTTACCCTAAAGTAACTAAGATTGGGAATTTGTAAAACATTATAGTTACTTTATAAATTAACTATACTTGTAATGAGGAATTAAGTGCCCTATCCTATCCGTTCGGCTAACGACCCTCCACTAGTCAAGCAAGCGGTAGGTGTGAGTGTACACCCATTAAGCGCCATTTTATAGGCAGCAACCTTATACCCACTTTATAGATTGGCTTCGTGAATGAGACCTACTAGCGATAAGACTAGCTTATTCTTATACATACATATATATATATACATATATATATATATATATATATATATATATATATATATATATATATTAATCATGTAATAATAAAGTATAAGGTTGATTTTAAACTTGTAAAAATCTAAGGGTTGAAATTTAAAATTTTCAAAATTAAACTATTAATCAAAATTTAAATTTCAAAACTTGAGGGCAAGTTTTGAACTTTTAAAAACACAAGGGATCAAATAACAATTAATATAAATCACACAATTAATTTAATTATTATCTATATTTGACCTAATCCATATTCTTGCGAGATAAGTTACCCAATTAATTCAAATAATCAATTTTAATCACATAAGGAATTTATTATTTAATGAATTGGTAATTATCTTTTATTTTTGGCAAGGATAGTGTTACAATGACATTAAAATTCGAATTTTATCAGTAAAAGCATATTAGGCAACTATCCCTCAGCAAAAACAACAAGAAATCCCGAGAATGCCTCTATCTAACAATCCGACTCACCGAGTCACCCATGGACTCGCCGAGTTCATGAAGTGAATCGCCGAGTTATGTCGAACAAAAGCCAAAAAAACGATTTTCAGCATGGTAATCATACAAAGCATCCATACAATAGAAACCAATGAAGGCTCTGATACCACTGATGGGTTTTATGCATAAGAACAATCCTATGTGCTCATATAAACCCTAATGCTTGGATCTAGGTTTCTTTACTGTACATGAAATGAATCCAAGACTTACAAACCCTAAACTAGCATAAATATTTCATAATTTAACATATAGAATCAGATCTAGATGTTTACCTCTTCAATGGAAGCTTGAATCTTCTTTCTTAGAGCTTAGAGTCACAATTGTAACTCCTCTAATGGATTACAAACACCACAAGCAAGAAGGCAACTATGAGAGAGGAGGGAGGATGCTCAATTCCGGCCTAGGGTTTCTCTTGGGAAGCAAGTGGCCGAAAATTGAAGGCTAGGGGTTTTATTCATACTGTAGGCTACTAGGGTTTCAGTCTAAACCCGAATGGACAGCTTAGTCACCAAGCAAGCTAAGGAACCTTCTTGAATAGGGCCTTGGAGGAAAATATGATGATCCTTCATCATAATTTCGTTTCCCCTTAGTCCATTAGGTTTCCCAGCCCAAAACTCAACTATCATACATTTGACAGTTTATGCCCCTTTATTTAATTAATCTCTTTTAGTCACCAAATTATTTCCTAATTAATTTATGACCAATACTAACTAAATAAATGTGATTTCTCCTTTACTATATTATTCGTATAATATATTAATAAATCATATTATCCTCTCTCTCTCTCTCATCAAATTACCTTGTCAAGTTGCTTTGGTGAAGGCAACCCAAAAGGACCATGCATAACTGGGTCAAGTACATACCAAATATAGTTACAGGCTTAGACATTAATCCAACAGATTCGTCATATATCTACTAACCATGCTAACAACATAAGCCAAATCAAAGCGTGTGCAAATCATAGTATACATTAAAGATCCGACAACACTAGAGTACAGAACACGTGTCATGTAATCCATATCAGTCTCAGTATTATGACTCAAACGAGATGATGACTTGAAATGAGCTATAAAAGGTGTGTTGACAAGTTTTGTTTCATGCATATTGAATCGTCTTAAGACTTTCTCAATGTAATTTTTCTGAAAAAGATGCAAGGCCCTAGACTTCCTGTCACGAATAATTTTCATATCTAAAATCTTTTTGGCAACTCCTAAGTCCTTCATTTCAAAGTCAACTTTCAACTGGTCTTTTAATTTATGAATCTCCTTTATATCTTTCTATGCGATCAACATGTCATCCACATATAAGAGTAAGTAGATCATCAAACCATCATCACATTTTTTTGTAATGAACACAACTATCATGGGCACACCTCTTGAATTCGTGACTGATCATGAATAAATCAAGCCTTTTATAGCATTGTTTAGTAGATTGCTTGAGGCCATAAAGAGATTTATTCAATTTACACACGTAATCCTCCTTGCCAGGAACTACAAAAGCCTCAGGTTGGTGCATAAAAATCTATTCATTAAGCACACCATTTAAGAAAGTTGTAATAACATCAAGTTTCTCTAATTCATAATCATTAGAATCAACCAATACCGAAAAAACACAGATAGAAGTATGCTTGACAACTGGGGAATAAATGTTACTGTAATCGATACCAAAAATATGGATCTAGCCTTTAGATACTAAACGAGCTTTGTACCTTGGTTTCTCATTTGGGTTAACGGTTTCCCTGAGCTTGTAGACCTACTTGCGTTTAACTGGTCTTTTGCATTTCGGAATAGGAACTAAATCCCAAGAACCATGTATCGACCAAAAAGTAAAATTTTCATTTTTCTATTCATTATTCCAAACATTACATGTCTTGAAAACATCCAAAAAACAACTATCACATAATATCAGAGGGACGGAGATCACAAAATGTGGAATCATGAGGGGGAGGATGTTGTGTCATCATGTCGGGCCCTTCCCTTTTGTACTGGAAGTACCAGAAATCAAAAACGTATCTATAAGCATAAAGCTTAGTGAGCTTCCCCAAAATACCACATACACCAAACACATAAATATAATCACACATGGTTGTGTTAGGTCCGTAACAACCCCCGGGTCCGTATCATCCCTATATAACAACAATTAGTTGTGTCGAGTCCGAATCAATCCCTGGGTCCGTATCAACCCCGAGCCCACAATGACTCCGAGCCCAATTTGGCTCCATGCATATATCATATAATCACATAAAAAAATCGTCACATAATTGTAACGCTTGATCCAAGTATTATTTACTTCTTAACTTTTTAGGGTTCAGACTGGAACTCGACGAGTTCGGGAGCTCCAACTCATCGTGTAGGGATCTTTATGGACGCGAGATTAAGGTTCTACTCGACGAGTTGGGGAGCCCCAACACGATGAGTAGACTCCGGAAAGGAAAACCCCTAATTTTCAGGGTTTGCACCCTATTTAAAGGCCTTAAGCCTCATTGTTAGCCTCCCTCATTGTCCTCTCAGTCCAGAGAAACCTCAAATCGTGTCTCATCTCCCATATTTGATTGTGTGTGAATTAAAAGAGTGTGTTCCTTGGTGTTTCTTAAAGGAGTTGAAGTTGGTGGTGCATAGTTGAAGGTAGAAGCTTTAGATCCGTGGATTTCTCTGTTTTGTCAGCTATGTTAAGGTATAAAGTCGATACCTTGACTATTCTTTTGCTAGATCTCGTCCCTTGAAAGTTTATGGCCATTATTAGCCTATTTTGGGACCATTCTTGGATTTGAGCATGTTATGAAGATATGGCTTCAGATCTAAACATCTCATGGCCCTTGTGGACTTAAAGTTGCCAACTTTATCAAGTCTTGGCCCTCCTTCATGCTCTAAGTCCCTTGATAAGCTTTGTTTGAGTATTTTAGCCCTTTTATGCCTTGCATGGATGTAAAGTTAGCAACTTTACGTGGCATCTTAACCCTAAGGGATTAGATCTGTAGTTTGGGGCTTTAGTTTCAACCGGAAGGGGCTGAATATGTTAAGACTGGGAAAACTCGACGAGTTGGATTGGGTTTTCCTACTTTTTGGATACTAAGTGAACTCGGTGAGTTGATAAGATAACTCGGCGAGTTGGCTAGGGTTTTTCCCGGTTTTTTGAACACTTAAGGAACTTGACGATATTCCAGGTGCACTCGACAAGTTGGGTTAACATGGACTGTTGACCTTGACTGTTGACTTTGAATTGGACCAGGGTTGACCAAGTTTGACTTTAAGGGTATCTTTGTTAATTCGGGGTTTTGTTGAAGTTAGTTGCAGGGTGGTTGTAGGCGGTTGAGTTCGGAGTTGAGAGTTGGGATTGATTTTTACCGGTTCAACATTTCTTGAGAGGTGAGTCTTCTCACCATACCAATGGGTCAAAGGCACCGAGGCCGGTCCATTATGTGATATGTGGATCGTTAGTTGGTATGACATTTGCATGGAAGACCCCAGGGGGTTCCCGTGGTAGTAGATTAAGACCATGTGGGGGTTCCCATGACATTTAGTGTAAGACCTTGGAGGGTTTCCATGGCATCTTAGTATGTTTTTATGTTTAGCTTGCATGATATTTCTTTGGTTAGCTAAGTCCATGTGGGGGTTCTCATGGCAGGTAGTTAAGACCATGTGGGGGTTCCCATGGCAGTGGGTTAAGACTATGTGGGGGTTCCAGTGGTAACTGGTGTAAGAGTTTAGAGGGTTTCCATGCCATCCTTATATGTTTGTATGCATGGCTTATGTGATATATGTAGCTGATATAGCTAATATGGGTTATGTGATTATGTGGATTGTGTGAGGTATGCTCTGGGGAACTCACTAAGCATTAACTTATAGTTTGTTGGTTGTTTTAGGTACTTCATGTTCTAAGGGCAAGAGCCTGGCATGATGGTGCGACATGCACTCTCCGGCATTTCATTTGGAACATTCTGATTTTACGAATAATTTATCTGATGTTACGGATTTTGAAAACAAATGTCTTTGGAATTTTATATCTTTTTGAAATGTTTTGGTTATTTAAAATGAAAAAAATTATTGGAAATTTGGGCTGTTACAAGTTGGTCTCAGAGCCTTGGTTTGAGGGATTCGGGCACACTCTCGGGTATGTCAGAACTCAAACAAAGGAAATGGTAAAATTGTTTTCAAAAATCAAAGTTGAAACTTTTTAAAACCGAAAAAGGGAGAATGCAATGCGCGTAATAGACCAAGCTCAAGTAAGTAGTTCCCTAATATGTTAGCCATGCTATACTGATATTTAGAATATGATAGTCGGATGGATTTTGCTATGTGTATGCTTTAAAAATTGTATACGGTTAGGATCTTATCGCCTTAGAATGATTGATTTGGCCTTATTTCTTATTCCTTGTCTGGTTGTGGTCCTAGGTAGAGTCTGTTATTCGAAAGTCTATTTGATCCTGTTATGTGTATAATTTACATGCATAAGGCAACCTGTTATGATTGATATGAGTTATGGTTTGATGGGAATGGAGCAAATCTTAGGATAGCCTAGGATTTGAGTTATGCGATAGTTTGTGATATATGTTTTGTTCTGGGGCAAAATTTGAGTTATCAGGTAGAGCCTTGTGGAAGGTACAGGTAGGTGTGGAAGGTAGTATTGGTCCCGTACTAGCTCTAATATCATTTGTAACATCCCCCTCTGGCACGTATCATAATATTGTCCGCTTTGGGCCACTCGGCACGAGGACTTCCCAAGGGGTCACCCATCCTGGTACTACTCCCGCCCGAGCACGCTTAACTGCAGAGTTCTTATGGGATCTGCTGCCCTCACGGCTTTAAAACGCATTGTGACAAGGATGGTATCCACACCCCTTTATAAGGAAATGTTTCGTTCTCCTTCCAAGCCGATGTGGGATCAGATCTAACCCACTTTAATTGTAACGCCCGCAAATCTGGGCTAGTCAAATTAGAGGCAATAGGGGTCGAAAACGACTTTTCGACAAAAGATTATTTAGAATAAATAATCTTAACCAAGTTGTAGAGTATGTTACAAGGTTTTCGTACATATAAAGAACGCCGAAATCCGAGTTATAACGAAGAAGTTATGACCCGTTGAAGTTTCGCGACGGAACCGGCATGATACCGGGAAACGTAAATAGTGAATTTACGATAGAGCGAGATTTAGCCTTAGCGATCTAAACGAAAGTCGTAGAATATGTTAAACTAAGAACATCGATAAAAAGAACGCCCAAATCTGACTTCGTATGAGGAAGTTATGATTTTTCTAAGATTTAGCATAGCAGTGCACAACCCGAAATCTGAATTTTAGATCGGTCGATTTTTAGCCAACGGGATCTAAATTAAAGTTGTAGTACTCGTAAATACCAACGCGTGGATATAAAGAACGTCGATAATAGAGCTCGTATGCGAAAGTTATGGACGAAGCTTAG
The DNA here is from genome assembly GCF_002870075.4 of Lactuca sativa. Taxonomy (NCBI): domain Eukaryota; kingdom Viridiplantae; phylum Streptophyta; class Magnoliopsida; order Asterales; family Asteraceae; genus Lactuca; species Lactuca sativa. The sequence continues at coordinate 215,495,704 of NC_056627.2, forward strand.
TCCCTACTTTTCGAGCGCGACGAATTCGATACAGTTTTGTAAATACGAGATAGAATGAGAATTAGCCAATGAGGTCTAAATGAGAGTTGAAGATCTCATTAATAGGAACTCAACGGTAAAAAGACAGACAAAAATGGAGCTCGTATGCAAAAGTTACGGATGAAGCTTAGAGACTACTTTACTATAAAACTCCTATAAATACAAGGGTAAACTCCTCGTATTTTCTTCACACCATAAGCCTCTCTTTCTCTCTCTAACTTCTCTCTAGCCTCCCTAAACCCCTCCCAAGTCTAGGGAACCTCCCTAGCACGAGAAGAAAGCCCCGGAGTGCCCGACGGCTCCGAGAAGAAAAGCTTTCGGCTTGGAAACGCTGCTCCAACGAAGCCCGGTTTTTAATAAAAACTCGCTGTAAGTGAGCTACGCCTATACTATATTTAATATAGATTTTATTTAATTATAGTAACATTATTAGGACCTTAAAATAATTATTTGGGCTATTATTATGAGTTATATTGAGTGTTATTTAACGCTTATATAATAGTAATAATAGCTAGACTATTAATTAGTCGTGGTTAACGTTAAAAACTAAACCCTAGTGGTATTGATACTAGGTTTTGTCGAGGAAAATTGTTTTGAGATAACGAAGTGCTATCTGAGTTCGGAATCACCACCTAATCAGGTGAGTGCATGGTCTCTTTCATCTTACACATAAATATGAAGTATTTTAATATAAATTACGTGTTATGTGTGCATATTGTCTGAATACTTGTTGTCTATGCTGGTGAAAGATTTTTATACATGTTTTAAATGATGTAAACTGTATAAAGTATTTTATATCTACAAAATATGTTGGGTAAAACATGGGTAGATGAATGATGATGGATAAAAGTTGAAATAGAGGAACATTAGTAGTACGGACCTAGTGCCCTATAGGTATACATTGGCAGCAGTGGACCTAGTACCCTATAGATGAGCACTGGCAGCTGCGCCACAACCCGTAGATGATTTAGATCTACGGTAAACGTCCTAGCAGCTGCGCTCTAAGGATAGTATCGGCAGCTGCGCCTAATAGGGAGCCTTATGACCATGACAATAGTGTTTAAAGGTCAATACCGGCAGAAGCGCCTCATAGAAAATGTCCTAATTCTGGCAGCTGAGCCTAAGTGACAATATTAGCAGCTGCGCTTGACCAATGTGTCATTGGCAACAATGGACTTCATGTTGTTTCCTTAGGATGATCCTTAGGAATGAATGAATGAGAAATAACTGATTCTTAGGGTAGATCCTTAAGAATAAAGAAGATAATGGGGATGGGTAATTGGGTTGATTGTTTGATTGTTTAAACATAATAATTATATTATTGTGGGTTGAAAACCCTATGTACTCACCAGGTTTCCCAACCTGACCCACTCAGTTTATTTATATCACAGGTGTTGATATGAAGTGACATTACACTGAGAGATTTAAAGAGATGTAGATCACTAGTGTAAATAATTGTAAGTTCTGTTTATGCTTATGTTTCTGTATTAACGATGACATCCCAAACGTTTTAAAATGAAATAAATACGTTTCTTCGAAAATGTTTTAATAACGTATTTACCATGTTTTTCTGGGAACAAATTCCGCAACCTTTTTATAAAATGAAGTACTCTGATTTTTATAAAGCATAAACAAAATCGTTCTTTTCTGGCCGTGATTTTGGGGATGTCACACTGTACCCGAACCAATGTTAGATATGGAAGCTCTAAGGAGAACCAGTGTGGTAGGATCTCCTTTTTGGATATTTTGACATTCTATATTATGGTATTTCAGATCAGAATGGTGATGACACGTCATGGAGCAGGGAGATCCGGATCTAGGTCGAGCTATGCTACAGAGCCCATTGACGAGAGGTTGCGCGAGCTTATTATAGTTGAGGTGATGAGGGGAATTCTTAACACTACCCCAATGATTTTTGACCATAAAGTAGGGGATGATGGAGATTATGGAGGAGGGGCTCATGTCTTTCCAAGTCGAGATTGTTGTGGGACAGGTCGGGGACCGAACTCCCTCGTTCCGGGAGTTCAAGGCGTGTGGAGCGTCTGAGTTCTTTGGGGTCAGGGATCTCATAGTTAGTCGACGTTGAGTGGCAGACATGGAGAATGCCCAGCGCACAAGCTCCTGCCCCGAGGCGGAAAAAATGGGGTTTGCTTCGTGCATGTTGAGAGACCAGGCCAGTGACTGGTGGGAGGAGGTGACCCACCAGGTGGGATCAGCTGGAGTGGCTAAGATGTCATGGGGGGAGTTTGTTAGGAGTTTTGATTTGGAGTTTGCACCATCCATTGAGGTGTAATGGCTAGTGAGGGAGTTCTAGGAGCTCCAATAGACCATCGAGATTGTGGCGGAAATCACCGCCAAGTTTTAGGAACGAGCACTGTTGATTTCGCGATATGATGTGGACGAGGATATGAGGAGGTTGAGGTATCATTCGATGCTGAGGGATGATATTCGTGATTTCATGAGCTTTTCAGGGTGTAAAACCCTAAATGAGATGGTGGAGAAGGCCCGAGAGTGGGAGATGGAGTTGGAGCACCGCACTAAGCGGAAGCAAGAGCAGGTTCAGACAGTTGTGGGCCAGGCAAAAAATCCTAAGAACTCCGATTCTTCTGGTAGGGGCTAGCAGGGCCGTGGTCAGCGTGCCAAATGTGGGAGATCACATAGTGGAGTTTGTCAGGTGACAGGCCCGGTGTGTTATACTTGTGGCCAGCCAGACCACGTGAGATCGGACTGCCCCAAGAAGGGCTTGATTTGTTTCCATTGCAACCAGACCGGCCATAAAAAGGTCGATTGTCCGAGGTTGCAGGGAGCAGGAGGAGCAGTGGTGGCGCCTGCACCCGCCACAATGAGGATCACTAATGGCCGCCTTGCCAAGGCGGATGCTCTTGCGGTGAAGAGCCGCGCATTCCAGTTAACTATTGAGGAGGCTCGGACAACATCAGACGTCGTGATTGGTACGTAATGTATTTTATGCTCGATAATGATTTGTTATGCTTATGTATATATATGTGATCTTATATAGGGACCTTTATGGTCAATGGTATTTCGGCTCATATTCTTTTTGATTTGGGAGCTACCCGATCATTCGTATCTCTTGCACTTAGTAAGAAGTTCCAGTATGCTCCGGGGACTTTAGATTCCCCGCTTGAGGTGGAGATTGCGGATGACCACACTGTGAGTGTTGTGAGGATATATCAGGACTGTGTCCTGAGTGTGTTTGGGGAGAGGTTCCGTGGCGATATGTTTCTGATACCATTGCAAGGATTGAAGGTGATCATTGGGATGGACTGGTTGGGGGCCAACGGGGCCATGATAGATTGTGAGCACCAGCTGGTGAGAGTTCGAACCCCAAGTGGAAGGAGAACTGGTTATTCATGGAGAGCAGGCCTCGCATAGGCCAACCCTCTGTTCATCTACGAGGGATAGGAGACTTCTCCATCAGGGTTGTTCATGATTCTTGGAGTATATCTCGGATACGGGGGTTGAGACCCGACATATTTGGGTAGTGTACCGGTTGTACAGGATTTTCGGGATGTATTTCCCGAGGAATTTCCTGAGGTGCCTTTGGAGAGGCAAGTATAGTTTCGCATTGATTTGGTTTCGGGTGCCGCTCCAATAGCCAAGGTACCGTACCGGCTAGCTCCGCCCGAGATGCAGGAGCTGTCTACGCAGCTTCAGGAGCTGCTAGACCGAGGGTTTATTCATCTGAGTAGTTCCCCGTGGGGAGCACCGATCATGTTCATGAAGAAGAAGGAAAAGTCACATAGGATGTGTATCGATTATCGGGAGCTGAAAAAGCTAACGGTGAAAAACCGTTATCCGCTTCCGAGAATCGATGATTTGTTCGATCGGCATCAGGGTGCATAGTGGTTTTCCAAGATTGATCTTCGGTCGGGATTAGACGATTTGGTAGTGTATTGTGATGCGTCGATCTCAGGGTTAGGGGGTTTTGATGCATAGGGGGCATGTGATCGAGTACGCCTCGAGGAAGCTGAAGCCTCATGAGGCGAATTACCCCAGTCATGACTTGGAATTGGGGGCGGTGGTGTTTGCCCTCAAAATCTGGAGGCATTACTTGTACAGAGTTCGATGCACCATCTTTACTGGCCACAAAAGTTTGAAGTACTTGATGGATCAGCAGAACCTCAACATGCGGCAAAGGGGATGGTTGGATGTACTAAAAGATTACGACTGCAAGATTTTGTACCATCCAGGGAAGGACAACGTGGTGGCCGATGCTTTGAGCCACAAGGCGGAAAGTGCTCTGATCGATTTTTTTTATGATGACGGTGATTTATCCATTGTTAGATATGATTAAGGAAGCTCAGGTGGAGGGTTTGAAGAAAGATAATTGGAAAATAGAGCGGATCTGGGGTCAGATTCCCTTATTTGTTTGGGATGGTCGGGGTCTTTTGACTCAATGTGGTCGAGTGTGGGTACCGGTATCCGGGGACGTGAGGCAAAAGATCTTGGAGGAGGCACACAAATCCAATTTCTCTATTCACCTGGGAGGGGGGCACAAAGATGTATAGAGATCTGAGATTAGTTACTGGTGGCCCTGTATTAAGTGGGAAATCACATGGTTCGTGGAGTGGTGCTTGACCTGCAGGAAGGTCAAGGTCGAACATCAGAGGCCTCATGGCAAGGTTCAGCTGCTACCCATTCCTATGTGGAAGTGGGAAGAGATCACCATGGACTTCATCATGGAGTTACCGAGGACAACAAGGGGTGTGTATTCCATTTGGGTCATTGTGGACAGGTTGACGAAGAGTGCTTATTTTATTCTGATCCCCGAGAGCATCTCTGCTGAGAAATTAGTAGATATTTATGTGCGAGACGTGGTGCTTAGGCACAGGGTGCCAGTGTTGGTGGTCTATAACCGGGATGTCTTATTTACATCCATATTTTGGAGGAAGTTCCATGAGGAATTGGGCACACAGTTACACTTCAGCACTGCATACCACCCCCAAACAAACGACCAGAGCGAGCGGACGATCCAGACGCTCGAGGATATGTTGCGGGCATGCGTATTGGATTTCGGAGGGAATTGGGATACATACCTCCCACTAGCATAGTTTTCATATAACAATAGTTATCATGCTAGTATCGACCGACCCTCATTTGAGATGTTGTATGGTTAGAGTTGTAGGACACCAATTTGTTGGGGTGAAGTTGGGCACCGAGTCATAGGAAGCACTAAGGTAGTGCTTAAGTCTACTGAGTTGATCCAGTAAGTGCGCGACATGATGCGGGTCGCGTAGAGGCGTCAGAAGAGCTATGTTGAACAGCATCGCTCAGACCTTGAGTTCCAAGTGGGAGACTTCGTCTTACTGAAAGTGTTACCATGGAAGGCTGTCATTAGGTTTCGGAAGAGGGGCAAGTTAGGGCCCCAATATATTGGACCATCCAGGATTTCCGCCCGGGTGGGCAAGGTGGCTTACCATTTGGATCTTCCGGATGAGCTTAGCCAGATTTATAACACCTTCCATGTGTCTCAGCTGCAGAAGTATGTCACAGATGAGGCCGTAGTTATTTCTTTGGAAGACATTCAGGTGGATAGGAGCCTGAACTACATTGAGAGGCCCGTTGCGGTTTTGGATAAGAAAACTAAGGTTCTTTGTAACAAAGATATGAAGCTAGTGAAGTTGCAATGGCAGCACCGAAAAGGCTTGGAATTGACATTGGAGCCGGAGGATGCGATGCGAGAGCATTACCCGGATTTGTTTGCATCAGCAAACTTCGAGGACGAAGTCTAGTTCAAGTGGGGGAGATTTGTAATGCTTGATCCAGGTATTATTTATTTCTCAACATTTTAGGGTTTGGACTGGAATTTGATGATTTGGGGAGCTCCAACTCGTCGTGTAGGGATCTTTATGGACACGGGATTAAAGGTCTACTCGACGAGTTGGGGAGCCCCAACACGCTGAGTAGACGTTGGAAAGGAAAAACCCTAATTTTCATGGTTTTCACCCTATTTAAAGGCCTTAAGCCTCATTGTTAGCCTCCCTCATCGTCCTCTTAGTCCATAGAAACCCTAAATCACGTCTCATCTCCATCTTTGATTTTGTGTGAGTTAAAAGAGTGTGTTCCTTAGTGTTTCTTGAAGGAGTTGAAGATGGTGGTGCATAGTTGAAGGGAAAAGCTTTAGATCCGGAGATTTATCTGTTGTGGCAACTATATTCAGGTATAAAGTCGATACCTTGACTATTCTTTTGCTAGATCTCGTCCCTTGAAAGTTTATGTCCATTATTAGCCTATTTTGGGACCACTCTTGGATTTGAGCATGTTATGAAGATATGGCTTCAGATCTAGACATCTCATGTCCCTTGTGGACTTAAAGTTGCCAACTTTATCAAGTCTTGGCCCTCCTTCATGCTATAAGTCCCTTGATAAGTTTTTTTTTAGTGTTTTAGCCCTTTTATGCCTTGCATGGATGTAAAGTTAGCAACTTTACGTGGCATCTTAACCCTATGGGATCAGATTTGTAGTTTGGGGCTTTAGTTTTGAATGGAAGGGGCTGAATATGTTAAGACTGAGAAAGCTCGATGAGTTGCCCTGAGAACTCGATGTGTTGGATCGGGTTTTCCTGCTTTCTGGATACTGAGCAAACTCGCTGAGTTGGATAGGGTTTTTCCCGGTTTTCTGAACACGGAAGGAACTCGACGAGTTTCCAGGTGCACTTGACGAGTTGGGTCAACATGGAATGTTGGCCTTGACTGTTGACTTTGATTTTGACCTGGGTTGACGAGGTTTGACTTTAAGGGTATCTTTGTTAACTCAGGGTTTTATTGAAGTTAGTTGCAGGGTGTTTGTAGGCGATTAAGTTCAGAGTTGTGAGTTGGGATTGATTTTTACCGGTTCAACATTTCTTAAGAGGTGAGTCTTCTCACCATTACAATAGGTTGAAGGTACCAAGGCCAACCCATTATGTGATATATGGATCGTTAGTTGGTTATGTGTTATGTTAGTATGGCATTTTCATAGAAGACTCTGGGGATTCCCGTGGCATTAGATTAAGACCATGTGGGGGTTCCTATGGCATTTGGTGTAAGACCTTAGAGGGTTTGCATGGTATCCTAATATGTTTGTATGTTTAGCTTGCATGATATTTATTTGGTTAGCTAAGACCATGTGGGGGTCCCCATGGCAGTGGGTTAAGACCATGTGAGGGTTCCAGTGGCACCGGGTGTAAGACCTTGGAGGGTTTCCATGGCATCGTTATATGTTTGTATGCATGGATTTTGTGATATATGTAGTTGATATAGCTAATATGGGTTATGTGTTTACGTGGATTGTGTGGGGTATGATATGGGGAACTCACTAAGCATTAGCTTACAGTTTGTTGGTTGTTTCAAGTACTTCAGGATCTAAGGGCAAGATCCCAACGTGATGGCGCGACATGCACTCTCTGGCGTTTCATTTGGGACACTTTGATTTTACAAATAATTTATCTGATGTTATTGATTTTGAAAACAAATGTCTTTGGAATTTTATATCTTTTGGAAATGTTTTGGCTATTTAAAATGAAAAATTTTTATTGGAAATTTGGGCTGTTACAATAATGGCATATATCCTACACATACAAATCAGTGGGTTGGCCTTGGTGCCTTCAACCCACTAGTGTGGTAAGATGACTCACATCTAACTAAAGTTAACTGAATCGCATACTCGAGCTGCTACTAACAGGGCTCCTTACACTAAACAAAACCCAAATACAGTCCTAATGAAAATTAGGGTTTTAACCCATAATCAATACTCCAAAACCATCCTTTATCATATTAAAGGCAAAAGACCGTTTTGCCCTTCCTATACATAACCTAACTAATCAAAACCCAAAACTCATAATGGCCCAAGGCCCAAAAACAGCCCAATGCATTTTTTTGGGAGTACGCTCGGCATTCCCACCATAGGCTCAACGTAGAACATGATCTCGTAAGGGGGTTTATGGGGCCTCAACCTATTACTCTCAGCGTACGCAAGTGTACGTCCCTCGTAATGTCCTGAAGCCCAAACTCTCATTTGATGTCTTAATGTTCTAATACTTAACATCCAATCTTTAGATCTAAGCCTAATAAACATCTAAAGCCATAAAGTTGCAACCTTTATGCCTTTTCATGGAAAAAGGGAGCTCAAAACCAAAACCATAACTTATATTATCATCTAAACTTCCATAACTCTTTCATGGATGAAAACCAAGGACCAAACTTGCATTTTTATGACACTATACACCCTAAAACGTCTAAGAGGACAACTTAAGAGCTCTAGATTATTCCATACTCACAAAGATGAAGGTTTTGGGACAAAAGAACATAAATCTAAGCTTAAACAAGATCTAGCAAAGGAAGCTCCATGGTATGAACTTTATACCTACAGAAGATGCGCAAAGATGAGAATAATATGGATCCAAAAGCTTGAGAGCAATAAAACAACTCCAAAGGTCTTCCTTCACCACCAAGAACACCAAAATGTCACTCTAAAGCTTCAAAACATACACACAAGAATTAAGGTTTCGAGATGGAGGCTAAGAGAGATGGAGGTTGGAGGTAAGAAAGGGTTTAAGGCCATAAAGTTCTTTAAATAGGGTCCAAACCCTAAAAATTAGGGTTTGCCCTCTGAGTATGCGTACACACATGTACGCCCAATGTACGCGAGGGATTCTGTCACCATCTTTAAGGACCTACGCCTAGCGTGCCCATCTCGTACGCCCAACGTAAGGGCCAATTTTGCAATCATTTTAAGGAATAAATGCAAAAATGAAAAAAAAAAAATACTTGGAACACTAGCATTACATACCATTTATTTGCAAGGACTCCATCTCACATTGCATTGCAATCATCCAATCACTTGAGTCATTAGTGTAACATCGTGATTTTTACCACAAACTTTTCTTTTCTTTTTAAAACAATCTTTAATAGAATACGTTAGCAGAAGACTAGTTTTTAATTTAAAACATTTTCAAACCATAACGTTACCTTAAAATTCAAACATAATTCCAAACCATTTAAAATGTAAGAAAAGTACTTTAAAGTAAATAATCAAAAGCATGTCCATAAGTGGTATCAGTAATATAAATCTACTACCCATAAGTAACCCGTCTCACCAAGGCCAAACTCCTAAGATGCCTGAACCAATCATAAGGCACAAAAGAGAAAAGATACAAGTGTCAGTCCCTGCTGAGTGAGTTCATAAAGTTGCATATAAAACATACAAGCCCCAAATGGGTCAATCATTCATTTATGATGAAGCATAAAAATGATAGACAAATAACAAATAGCAAACAACCGCATAATATAGTTAACTAGTCACATATTCCACTGCATACATGCATATATGTTCAACCGCAATTCTACCACATAACATATATGATCAACAAAATACCATATAAACAACTGTATAGCATGTAAACAATTACATTTCATATTTACTTATTCAACCTTTTATTAATAACCAACCTTTTGTTACATATTCAAACTTTTAATATACAACAAACCTTTTATTATATATTCAAGCTTTTAATATGCAACCAACCTTTCATTATTTATTCAACCTCTTATTGTATCTATCCAACCGATTGATAGAAAAGTGTCCCTTAGTGCTACCAAACACAAGAGAAACACCATGTTCACTATTTGTGTTCATGGCCAACCGAATGCTCTAAGTGGCTCATGACTTCCACCCGAAACACCAACCCCATGACTCCACTTTTGCTACTCCGACTTCGAAAAGTACAAGTACCCTGTGGTTTCGTTCAGGAAGCGGTACAAACGGTGAAAATTCTACCGTAACACCCACACCCCCACCCCCCCCCCCCCCCCCGCCCGGAATCTTACGTGATGATTGCGCTGGCCGCAAAACATCACTCCAACTCATGAACACTAAAGTTCCCACAAACCATGTGTCACACGGTCATCTAGAAAGACCGAAAACTAACAACCTTTTTGGATATAACTCTTCCTATAGGTACTCTTTCATCCTAGGATGCACCCTCAATGATCCGAATAAGGTCTTAGACAAAGATCATGAACTACACAAACCCATTATGTATAACCCTACAATGTCATCTATACATTAAGTAAAGAATGTAATTCATTCCATATAAGTGTGTATTAAAACATGAATTATGTTCATAACCAAAACATGAAATCACATTCATACATCATTCTTTCAAGCAACTTAAACTCTCATGTCAAATACATCAAATTCATCAAAGTGTAAGCAACATAGCAATTAGGTCATAACATGGCATTAGCACAAAGCATATTTTAGCATCACAAATATCATATCATCATAAAGCACAAGTAATTATATGGTCATCCTAAAGTGAATCAAATCACCATCTACAAATTGCACATTTCATTCATGCAACCTTAGTGAGTTAAAACCATGAACTCACCTTTAGCCTTGATGAAACCCTTCTTCTATCCCAAGTCTTGAACGTACTTGAAGTTCTTAAGGCCCCACCTAAACACCACACATAACAAGCAATTAAAAAAATAAAGTACATGTTTCAAAAATACAACTTTATTCTAATTTATATAACTTCACAACCCAACGCATATTCGGTGTTTTAGCCATAAAACAGAATCCGTAAGTCTAATTGAGTTGATTTCGGACTTTCTGAAAACTAGAGTTGCTTTCCTATAAATTCATTAGATTGTTGCATCAGCGAGTTCTTCCCAGATTAGCAGATACATCTCTTGAAAGATAGGGCAAAGTTGTGCATAATTCCAACATTCACCAAAAATCACCATTTTCTTTAAGACTTTAGGTAAAGGATTAAAGTCACTCAATTTTACAAAAAAAAACCTTGAATGATAATGTTAAGACATCAATTGGGTACTTTATGAAAATATCAAATAGATGACACAAAAACGTTGAGAGTAGAATGCCTAAACATATAGACGAACGTTTAGACCAATGTTCCAAAATTTGACTTGTAACAACCACTTGTTCAGAGGCCATTTTAAAACCGCCAAGGCCTACAAAATATACAATATTTTTTATATCACAGTAGCTTAGAGTTTTTTCTTTTCATGGAGTACTCGCACAGGTCTAAACGATTTTTCTACAATTTTATAACGATTTTACAAAATGGGATATCAATGCAGCTAATCTCTGACCAGTCAGTGAAAATAATGATTCATCAGGTCTTGGGAAAAATCATGGTCAAACAAGACTCAAAATTCAAACTTTTGAGAGTTTACGGATCCCCAATTCGACTCATGATGAGTTTTCTAGATTTTTTTTTCAAAACAGGGACAGATTGATAGTTTTTCCTATATTCCCAACTTTGATTTATTAGGTTAATTTGGCATCTTAGCCCAATAAGTCACGATTCAAAGAACTTATCTGCTGGAAATAGGCAGCTAACATTGGTTATAAGATTCTATTACATAAATACCAATTGATGATGCAATTTACAACTCAAATCATGAGGTTTACAAAGAAAACCAAAGTACATCACCTAAACGATAAGACTTTGGTTATTCTTCAATTTCAAGCCTTTCAAAATGGAACATAAACCACCTTTTGCCACCTTATAATGGTAGAAATAGGTGGTCTGATGGTAGCCATGGCTAATTACCATGGTAATTCTCAGTTTGAATCCAAAATCGAAAGAAAGAAGAAAGAAAAATTTTGTGGTTTACCTAACAATCAAGATCATAGCCAAGCCTTCACTTGGATCGACTTCTTCGCCCCTTATTATATTCAATTCCTACATCCTATTGTTGCCTTTCTTCCTCCCGACGCAACCCCTACCTCACGATTCTCCCTTTCTTTCCTTTCTATGGCTACTGCTTTAATCGTTCATTTTTTCGTTCTTGCTAGGCGACACAAACTCCAAGGAAACAACAAGGATCGATCAACTCTAGGTAGTGTATGAGCAAGCGACAAAAAATAATGTATGTTGCCTTTACTACCGTCGATCACTTACGTCTTGGGAGTTATAGCTGAATTTTGCTTCTTGGTCCCCCATATTTCAGTCTTGTACCCCTCTTACTCCAACCCTAGTTTCCTTGACCTTCGAGGTTTCTTTTCGTGGCATTTTTCACCCCTTTGCAGCTTTTATACATTCTAAAGAATTATATGAATACCTCATTTTTTTTCCAAAACCGTTTAATTAAATTACATACCCTTCAAATATTAATTAATTTAATTAGATATTAAATAACATATTTTTTATTATTTATTTTATTCCATTTTGATACTCTTAGAATCAAAATAGCTTTAGAACAAATTATATTTAGTAACGGAAAGCTAACGACATTAACAGAATAATTTTTTGGGTATTTAAATTTATACTTAACGGCCTCATCATATTTCACAAGCTCTATTCCAGACTCAATTTCATCAACAACAATAAACACATAAGCAATAAGATTAGTTTCCATAGACCTCTTTGGAGGTACAGTCTCTTTTCTCGTGGTGGTGAAGATGTTGAATCTTCAACAATAACGGGCTCATCAGACGTGGAAAATATTTTATTTTTAGTTGAATTAATAGAAATGGAAGGCAAAGTAGGAAGCTCCACCTCCATTTAAGCTTTCTATTTACCTGCTATGGATGATGCATATGTACTTTTAGAAGAGTCGGCAAATGGTTGAATCATAACAAACTCATCAAAAGTAACATCTCTTGCGATAATCACTTTCTTCATACCTAAGCTCCTCAACTTGTACCCTTTACACCCGGATTGTACCCAAGAAAAACACATTTGATTGCTCCCGGTTCTAACTTCCCATTGTCAACTAGTGCATAAGAAGGACATCTAAAAGGTTTAAATCTATATAATCGGCAGGTATCCCAAACCATAACTCAAATGGAGTTTTCTTCTTAATTGCTCTTAGTTGTGATCGGTTTATAACATAGCAATCAATATATGCAACCTCCACCTAAAAGGAATTTGGCAATTTGGAATTACAAAGCATACAACTAACCTTCTCCATAATGGTTTGATTCATCCTTTCGACTACACCATTTTATTGAGGCATGTGGACTATCGTGAGATATCGAGTGATGCATTCCTTTTAGCAATAGGCGTTAAACTTTTTTGAGCAAAACTCATGTCCATTATCCGTGCAAAGATACTTTATCACTAATCTTGTTTTCTTTTCAACTTGCATTTTCCAATTTATGAAGGTAGAAAAGATATCTCCCTTATGGTTTATGAAGAAAGATCACACCTTCCTGAAAAAATCACAAATAATAGTGAGCATATAAATAGCTCTACCTTTCGAAGCAAATCAAGTTGGTCCCTAAAAATCCAAGTAGACATAGTCAAGTGGTCCTTTTGTTGTATAGAGACTACTCACAAACCTCACTCGTTTTTCCCTTACTATTAACGTATCCTCCTAAGAATACGTCAAAGATAACAGAACGGTTATTTAAAGGACGACCTAGCTAACGATTGCCATCACGGCCTTGCACTCAGACCCAGGCGCTCCAGCACCAAGGTCCAATTCAAGAAAAGAAACTCCGGTATAAAATAAGCCAAAATAGTATTGGCCACTCCCCAAAGAGAAAAGTGTATCGCATAGGGCATTGTCCTCTGTTAGTTCTGCACCAATATCAGATAACCGCTAGTAGTGTATGTTCTGTGAATAGGAACCCTCCACATCCTATCAGCCCAAATGGGACAAAAGATCATGTCGGGACCACGCATAAAGGAAAATAGGTATGAAATGAATCCTTCTTCTATAGAAGAAGAGATCGGCTCATTCTCTACCTCATACCTAAACCTAATTCTCTCATACAACCACTAACTAGACCGTCGGAGCTTCGTTCCGGGACCACCTCCCGGGCGTCGACTGACATCAGTTCTGTGATTCCCAAGCATAACCTAGGTGAAGCTATTTCGGTTAACGTTAAGCTCGAAGAACATATCACAACATTTGGCGCCATCCAGGCGTGTAATCAGAGTTACACAACCTTGATATGGCTCTAGATGTTGACAATGACGGGAAAGGAACCTACAACCTCCAATGAAGGAGAAATGAGTCCACTTAGATCAATGTCGTCGCTCGACGGCACACAACCATCTATGTTAGCCAGACAGATCTCAAGCCACACGCCAACATCATAGACATCAAGTCCAATAATGGGAACCGCAACGGCAACAATCGCCGCCCTATGGTGATTGTCAACCGTCACAACAGAGCACCCAGTTACAACCACAACTGCAACACCTCAATCGACAACGACTCAACAGTCGCAACCACCGACCCAACAGCCACAACTATCAATTCTGCAATCACAACCGGTGGTTTCTCAACTGCAATAGATGTCGTAGTAGATGAGGACTAACACTTGGTCCCCAAGAACCATATTGTCCTCTATACAATACCCAATGTCAAGCTATCAGTTCTCGCTAGTAGCAGGAATGTCGCACATTCCGCTTTTTTGCTCAACAACCTCTAATGTTCAATCCCTATTTCTATCATTTGCAAGGATCCATCTCCCAAACATCACCATCACAAGAACCCAACCCTCACTTGTCGTCGGCGCAACAGTTCAATACCCATGCTCAACAACCTCAGGGGTCGAATATGAACACGCTCCAGCAGCCAGAATCAGGCTCACAACTACAGCAAGGCATGTAATCGAGCTCCCAAAAACAACCATACATCTCGCAAGCATTGATGTACAACCAAGCGTATGGGAACTTGTACGATGATCAATAATTTATGATTTATTGTGGTTTTCAATATCCACGCATGGAAAACTCGGTAAGAAGCACCAACTCTGCTTTTTTCTAGTATCCCTTGTAGTAAGAGATCCCCCACTCGGTGATGATACCAAACATCCCCAAGTATGACCGTACAACCAACCCCAATGAGCATATCGATACCTATGGGTAGACGATTACGTTGCTGAGAATGGACAAGCAAATCATGTGAACGTATTTCTTCGTTACGTGATAAGGAAACACCAAAAAATGATTCAAGGCACTGCGACCGGGCAACATCTTGAGTTTCGAGCAGTTAAGGTACCTTTTTCTCAACAATTTCTTGCAACTAAGGAGAGTCAATACGAACATATTTAGATATATTCACTCTGACGATGCTCAACGTCCTAGGCCATGAAGAGTTCATTGTAACTGGCGCCTTCGCCCAAGGTCTACTCCATTGCCCTTTTTCAAAGAAGATGCAAGGAAAGATACCTCATTCGAGAGACGAACTCAAATACAGAGTCGAAAAATACCTCAGACAAATCGAGGGTGAGGAATGGAAGGAAGCCAACCTAAAGGCCATTGCAAACGCGTACATCATGTAAGAAAAAGAAAACTCCTGCTTAATCCCCAACCACCGAGAACGCTATGAAGGGAGCCACAAATAGCACAATCGGCACATGCGGCACCCATCCTGTAGATTCCATTTGTTCGGCAAAGACGAGCCCCGAAGCCATCAGGCAGAGGTATATGTCATTGAGGTATTGCCTAAAAACATCCTCAATATTAATTTTTCGTTAGAAGACCCAACGATGTCGGGCTGGAACCCGAGGGATCTGCTCATGATAACTACCTGCATACGTCAAATACAAATCAATTGCATATACATAGATAACGGTAGTGACACTAACATCCTTTACAAGTACTATTTCCAGCAATTTCTAACCACTTGGAAGGAAGGCTTAACACCTTCGATCGACGGCCCACTCGTAGGGTTTATAGGGAACATCTTAAGGCCACTAGGTACCATACATCTCCCTTTACTATAACTAGTCATGACGGGAGAGACATGCTCACACACGATAAAGTTCTTAGTAGTAGGCTTCACGACAGAGCATGATATCTTGATCGGATGAACGGTGCTCTTCCAGCTGTGGGTCATACCATCAACGATCCATGGCACCTTGAAGTTTAGCACGAGCATATTGTTTCCATCAGCCCGCATGTACATCATCTTTATCAGACCCTCACTGACTCAGAGCCAATACAAACCCAATCGAAGAACAAAAAGGGGGAAAGTAGGTGAGAAGATCAAGACAACAAATCCTAAAGCTATAAGGTCAGTATGTATGAGTGCACCCGAGAATCAACCTCCCCTAGTTGGCCCGCAAACTGAATGGTGGCAAGAAAGCATGAAAAAATACAACTGAAATGTATTATCTACCCTGACCTGAGTGAAACAGTGCTGCTCTGGGATACCAAAAGAACTTCTAAGATCTCGAAAAAAAAGTAGATGATGCCAAGTTCAGGCGAATCCATCTTCAAGGAAGAGGAAGGCCAAACCTTGGATGGCCATGGAAAAATTACCCTAAGTCAGAATAGGGTTCAAGAACCCCTCACATTGGGCAATACAAAAAACAAAGAAGGAACTACAATAGGCCTTTGCCAACCACATGAAGCTGAAGCAAGACATCCTACAACCGTCATTGACTCTCCAATCACCGCCAGCCAGGCTAATGCTACTCCTATGGCCAAAGACCAAAAGGGCCAAAGACACAAAGACACATGAAAGAGCTAATACACCCGTGCAGGAATTCCAAAGTCAGAGAGACCCCCCCCCCCCCCCCCGAGAGGAAACCGCAAGTACCGACGCCCCTAGCAGGTTTGTCTCAGCATCTTTCGATGGCCAGATCGAGAAGTCATTGGGTAAAGCCCTCATGGGAAGAAACATCAATAAGAAACAAATTGACAATGTCAAGAAGATCCCGACCGGCTCAAACTTTGATTTGACTACCTCTCACACGGGACCTTCCTAGACAAATCCTCAAGAGGCCAGGAAGACCAGCTCCAAGGTTGCATGATTTGCAATAAGGAAAGTGTAGCTGGGCAAAGAAGGAAATTCATCGCAAAAAAAGAACCGTATAGGAAAAACCAAAGCGCATGTAGGATCGTGGATCAACTTCAGAAGGATGCTTCGTCCATGAACATGACGGCCCAATGTATACAAAGGTACAATCAAACTCCGGGAAGAATGCTTTGGATACTAGGCTCTCTTTCCCTCTTAAAATGAGCATGCATAGCCCCAGCTGACAATCGCTCGTCTCCCAATCAGTGGGGTAGAAACATCATGGACCTAATCCTATCAACCTGGGTAGAGCCAGGTTCTCTCTGGTCATCATCGACCACCACATTAAGAGGGCTGAAACCAAGCATATGATGGGACGGGGAAGAGCCTGGGTCGGAGAGTTGTTAGTAATGTATCAGCTGTATCACACAGCCTTGAGACCCAGTGTTGGAAAAGCACTTTTCAGTCTGACACATAGCGTGTGGGCAATATTGCTTATCAAGATAGTGAACATACCACTGTGAGTATAAAACTTTGGTGCAAGCGCCAGCAAGACGAAGAAGTTCAAAACTTGAATATACCCGTCAAGAGGCATGAGGCATCCAAACTCCGTCAAGTCACCCAAAAGGCACACACCAAAAACGGCAGCAATTGACGCATGTAAATAGAAAACTCCAAAGCACGAGACTAGGCATTGGAGAAGAGCAGGCCTAGCCATGCATAACTTTGAAGTAAGTTGAATGCCACCTAGGAACACACAACAAAAACCGTAGGTACACACCAAGGCGGAGTCCATGTCTCAAAATCCTAAGACTAAGGAACCATTCCCCGGACTTGAAGTGCACATAGTTTGCACTGCTACCCCTACATCAAGGAGTAAGGTCCAAATAAGGTAAACCCAAGGTGAGGGAAATGTGATCAAAGTCTAAATGGATAATCACACCCCAACAGTCAGCCTAAGAAGTAACGAATATTGACTATCAGAAAGAAAAACTATTAGAACGTTTTTTACCATTCAAGCTTGATATCATTTAAACAAGAGGTTGTGAACGTTTACCAAATGATAACAATGATTGATCATCCACGTCATTTGAGCGAAACCATTGTGAGAATGCAACCATAGGCTTCAAAGGCTCATAAATTTTCCCTTAACATGTCAATTCAGCCCAAAGGGGCACAACTTTCAAACATGACATGAATAAAGGATTCAAAGGCTCATAACCTTTCCCTCGTAATAAAGAATACCTAACTCCTAAATGCCTTAAGGGAAGAATCTCGGCTTGGCTTAGATGACTAGGGCCAAAGTGCAACCCTTAACGACCCAAGACTTAGAACAAAGTCCCAAAATGGTAATCAGTAAACTTTAGCTAAGAATGACACCCTAACAAAGCAAACCGACCAAAGAGACTTGACCTAAAAACAAAGGCTAAGACCCAAATAGAGGGCTAGTCCCAGGCTCCTAGGGCGAGATCTGGGGATAGGTCCAAGGGACCTTAAACAAATATGAGTACTAGAGTCACATTTTGGACAAATATAGTAAAATGGATGATATATCAATCCAAACAAACCTTCGCCTACCAAATAGAAAGACCATTCGAGTCTCAAATCCTTACATAGCAAACAATAGTTATCCTCAGCCGACCCCCAGGGCCAACATGAACCTTGGGAAGAATTGTCACAATGAGGAAAAGAGAGGGCATACATACCCTGGTGGCCAACATGAACCACCTGGGATTAGAAGCAAATTATTTTTAAAACAAAAACAATCATACCATAAAACGATAAGTAAAAGAAAATTGTCTGCCATGCATCCCCTAAACTGAAAAAGGGTCACACAGGGCTAAATGACGATTAAATTATTGTTTTTGAGACATTGTTTCTTAAGTAGCAAGAATATTCAAATGTTGTTTCAAACATGAACACACTAGGATGAGGGAAGGATCATTTACCTAGAAAATCAAAGGAGGTCCCAAAATTGGAAGGATCATGTTCTGTTGGAATAATCCCAGCATCAAGATCGTTGCACAATTGGTGGAGGCGTGCTAGGTCGAGTTCGCCCAAGTGGAGATACGAAGCAAATCCATCTCAACAAAATCCTTCATAAAGGCATGCATCGCTTGGGTAAGCTCCATGACAACACTTGACTCCCCAGGATTGAACTTCCCAGCAACCACCTACTCCCTCACCACTTGCTTGCCACCTTCCAAAACGGCAGCCATACATGCTATTGATGTATCCTTCTAGGAATATGTTAAATATAATGAGACGATTATCTAAAGGACGACCTACCTGGAAGTCGCTATGTAGCATAAGTGCAAGGCCTCGGTCGTCTCCCTCTCAGACTCGCATATAGACCCGATACTCTAGCGCCAAGGTCTAACTCAGAACGAGAAACTCCGGTCTATAGCAAGCCAAAATAGTACTAACCCCTTCCTAGAGTGACAAATATAGTGCTCATGGCGCTACCCTCCGGTAATTCAGCACCAATAGTAGATAACCGCTAGTGGTGCACGATCCGCCAATAGGACGCCTGCACGTCCTATCGGCCCAGGTAAGACAAAAGGTATTGTCAGGGACATGCTCCCGCGACAAAATGTGTAAAAGAAACCCTTCTTGTCCAGAACAAGGGATCACATAATTCTCTACCTTAAACTAAACACTAATTCTCTCATCCAATTACTGACTAGACCATCAGAGCCTCGTTCCGGGACCACCTCCCCGACGACAACTGACGCCGGTTATTTCTTTGCTGTGATTCTCAGGATTATCCCAGACGAATCTATCCCGAACGACGTTAGGCTCAAAACACATATCAAATCACATGCTGCCTTCATTCTCCTAAATCCAAGCGAGAACTCAGTGCTCTCGACCACCCCTGTCCACGACCCAGAAAACACCTTTTTGGAGTAGCCACATCACATCCTCCTCCTTAGCTTTCGTCCTCAACTCTTCCGCCTCCAGCTTCCTATGTTTTTCCTCTACTCGGCCCTCCAACACTTTCTTCTCATCCACCAAGAACTCAAATCTATGAGAGAGACACTTCACCGACCCATCCAAGCTAGCCACTCGCTCCACCGTTGACACTTTCTCGTAAGCCAAAAGCTCGTAGTGTTCCTCGAACCTACGCCTCTCCGCTTCAAGGACCGATAACCTAGTCTTCAGCTCATCCCGATCAGCCTCGACAGAGTTCAACTCTGCCAGCCCAAAGTTGACATGGCGAAGATGCTTAGAAGTGGTCACTAAATAAGGCGCGACCTACGCCGCAACATACTGACGATTGTTAGCCATGTGAGAATTGGAAAAGAGATCCAAATCTTCAATTGTGTCCGGAGGGAAAGCATGACGGACCCACTCGTATGCAAAAGGATGTTGCATAAAAAGAGACTCTCGAGCAAGCCTCCACTCCGGGATGTAGACTCCAAGGGCCGCCAAAGGAGAAGAAGAGGAACACGCAATAACTTTATCCTTCGCCAAAGGCAAAGGAAAAGCAGTAGAAGTTTGAAACCCAACCTCAGACTCCTTCCCAACAATGCCTTCAAATCGTCGGGATCAGTAGCATCTTCCGGCTCCTCCTTTGGTTCATGAGGCAGTTCAGTCACCTCCTTACTCCTTCCCTCCGACAGTTTTGGAGTGTCGTCATCAGGAATGTCCACTACCGTGTCGGACTCCCCCAGCAGGAAATCCTCATTAAGTCTCTTATGAAGAATCTTGCCAACAATGTTGACGTTGGCTTTTTCAGTAAGTGGGGAGTCGATCCAAGCTATGAGCCACTTGGTAGTTGGCTGACTCCCTCCAATTTCCACCTCCTTCGCAGAATCGTCCTCGGGGTTGGGAGGCAGAGGATCATCTTGATAAACACCCTCAACAGGCGCATCAAACAATTCCAGGTCAGCTTGAGGAGTGGATCCTTGTCCCATAGAAACGACAGGGCCAACAAGCGCCAAATCACGATCAGTGCTAACTAGTAAATGAATTATCTCCACCAGGGCACATCTTTATGAAACACCATACACACAAAGGGACTCATCAAATCCTCTAAATTCTTCCCTTAATATAAGGTGGGGGGGAGGAGATAAACACTCATTAACTAAGTTGCGATTAACCCACAATCACTTGTCTTGCTAATTCTTCTTGGGCGCCTTCTCATTGATAATGAACGCATGAATGCCCCGCCGATGAGAGAAAGTATGAACGCTAGATTGGGTGGAGGATTTAAAATTGTACTTAAAGGCCCATAATATAGGAAGCAATTTGTAAAACCCCAAATTTTCCTTTACCAGGTATACCCCAAAATTTATTCCATAATTATAAAAATTTTACAAAAAAATTTGGTATACACTAGCACACTGGAGCACAAGAACCTATCACAAGGATTGTGCTGGCAACAAGCACAGGATCAAATCGAGCGCCACAATCTTTAACCTGTAAAACATTTTCAATACAAACAAAGTAAGCCTCACGACTTAGTGAATAACAACTACAGTAACATAAACACATAATCCAGATAACAAATAATCAATCAGGCAAATATATTCACAATATCTCCTAAGAAATTTAACATACACCTTTTTGGCATAATAATCCCATGCTTAGTAAAGCACTAAGCTCAAACCTGTCAAATGATAATATCTCCAATCCGAGATAAACATAACCCAATATATCGATATTTCATCTCTAATCTGAGGTAAATATAAACCAATATATCAATATTTTATTATAACCAATTTAACTAATCAAGTACCATATCTCCGATCCGAGATAACATATTCAAATAATTATACCATCATGAGGTACCATATAATGTCATAATAATCACCAATACACATATACCAAAATGTGCAGGTACCAAAAACAACGGATGTTAGAGTAGTGTTACTCACCTGATCATTTGGTTGACACACTACTTCGGTCTTTAACCTATACAACTTTCTCGTCTGTCGCAAACCGGTACCTAACCAACAATTTCCAATTTCCTTAGAACCAGTTATAATTTACCCTTAACTACACCTTGTGACTATTTGTCACCAAGCTCATTAAATACAATAATATATCAATAATAGGCATAACCCTATAAGCCAATAACCTAATCTACCATATCGGCTCATTTTCAGTAGATTAGGGTTTATAACCCAGACAGTCCCAACTAATTATCTTATCGTGAGATTTACTTACAAACCTCACCAACAGGTCTGTAACAACACCATATCACAGATACAAGTGCATGTATATAACATATACTCAAATCTATCCAATACCAACAATAATTTTGTATAAAACAATCACATAATAACGAGGTAAATTATACCTCTATGTTCTCATAACTTGGCCCGTATCATCTGTATATCAGTATTAGTTTACCGGTATTATATCACGTAAACGACTCCCGGGCAGCATCTCCGCTCAAATGCGTCAAAATCCTCCAAATGAAATCAAAACACTCGTTTTTATTCTCTGCATGCTCTCACGTCATGAGCATTATAAGCTCACGTAGTGAGCTATGTCCAGACAAGGTCCTGTCATGCGTCGCACTCTCCCACCTCGTGTCTCGTCGATTCATCATGTCTCACTTCGTGAGAATCACTTACTCACGTCGTGAGAGTCAAAAGTCACGTCGTGACAATCATGATCCACATCGTGATAGTCAAAGGTGGACCTTTGATTTGACTTCCGTTGACTTTCTCATAATAACATCCTAGTTTCATCTCAACTTCAAATAGCCATAACTTTCTTATAAGAACTCCGTTTTCAGCAAACTTTATATCTACGAAATAATCATCATACGAACTACAATATTCCTCAATAATATTTTAATAATTAACATTTCTAAGAATTAACCCTTTCTAGGGTTTATCTCACCTACCCCTTTCATAGTATCTATATTTCATAAAATAACACCTGTTACGAAAAACCGGGTGTCACAAGTCTTCCTTCCTTCAAAAGATTCCGTCCCCGGAATCTCCTGAAATCTCGTTCTATATTCAAGAATTCCATTAACTTATAGTCCTTCAAAGAAGAAATATTGAATCACATCCTCCACCACAATTACTATCGTAATTTAATATTATTTTCTTTGCATAAAATCCCCATACATTTACATTGCAATACACATATATCTTTATCAATAATTATAACCATTTTCAATACAAAATGGTTATGAGCTATCAATTACCATCAAATTTATATATCTCATTTTAAACTTTCTTTCGATTATTAACACTTTTCCTCGAGCCTCACAATCGGCTAACATTTCTTTGCAACAAGTAGTACTCACTTACTACTTAATTAAAATCAACTATTTCCATTTACCATTCTCAACTATCACTAGGTACTCGATTTAGGACTCCTTACAAGTCACGAGTATTTCACTATTACCAAGTCATTTAACTACGCACCATGATCTCCAATCTGAGAACACACATATATACCATTAATTATCAATTATTACCGAATATCATATATGAGAATAACACATTTCCACATCTCATCACTCACATGAATTCATTACATCAAAATTTTACGAATTCACCCAATCTATTATGGTCTTTAATACCATAATGTAAATCAGATACACAGTAAATCCACCCATATTGGTATCTTCTATACATACATTAGGTCAATCAAACACTTATTTCTCACTATCTTCACACTATGAAGATGTCATTTCATTCTCATCGCAACAATCTCTTACTATGCTGGCCATAGGTAACATTTTAAAGTCAACCTTTCTGACATCATGTCAATCGGTGACATTACTAATTCATCCTTATTCTCTTGGTAACTTTAATACCAAGATTACCATACATACACTTAAACACACACACACACACACACACACACATATATATATATATATATATATATATTCAATTTCCTATGGTATCTCTAATCCGAGATTACCACAATATCGTTTCATGTTCCAAAAGTATCCCTAATCAAGGATAACTATCATGTCATACTTGTCAAATTCCATTAGTATCCCTAATCCAGGATAACCATTTTGTCATACCTGTCATGTTCCAGTGGCATTTCCAATCCATGATATCCACCATATCGTACCTGTACAAGTTGCATCTCCAAAGACCAGGGGGTGGCCCTTGGCACTTGTCTGTAAGACCCAGGGAGCGGCCCAGGCTTGACCAGGAAGACCACGCGCGGCCCGTGGCATAATGGCAAGACTATGTTTGGCACATAGCACCTTACTTGATTATGGATAAGTCGGTTATGTATGGTTCTTGGCTATGAATGGTTTGTATGGTATGTGGTATCTGGGGAACTCACTAAGCTTCGTGCTTACGGTTTTCAGTTTTGGTTTCAGGTACTTCCGGTAGCGGATGATGGAGCTCAGGATGATCGCATGGCACACACCATAGATTAGTCAGCCTGGGAATGTTTTACTCTGATAATGAACATGTGTTTTGAAAACTAATACTCTGTTTATGTTTTGAAATGATGATTTTACTTTAAGTAATATTTTATTAAAAGAAATTTTTAGTCGTGAATTTTGGGACGTTACAATTCGCTTGGGGTAAAGCGGACTTCATAACTTGTGTGTCAGAGTGGGCCGAGATAGCTATTTCGAGAAGGAGGACAGTGAGATGTTTTGGGTATGCAATGGGTAATCTTTGGAGGTTCAATTGTTGGGTCGAGAGTTGACTTGGTGCTCAAGTGTTGAATGGAATATTTGAGAGGAAGCTGGGGCTTATGATTTTAGATGTCAAAGGATACTTCTGAGCGAGCATGATCATTTTCTTGGGTTGATAAATTGTTACTTGTGATTTTGAGGATATGTGACATGTGTTTATTGAGTTTTGAAATGAAAATTTTGTTTGAAAATTTTACGGTGTTACAACCTAGCTAACGGTCGCCATCTAGCATGATTAATTAGGTCCGGGCCCTTGCACTTGCGGCCTCGCACTTAGACTCCGAAGCTCCAGATCCAAGGTCCAATCTAGGAAAAGGAACTCCAGTCTAAAATAAGCCAAAATAGTACTAGCCACTCCCCATAGCGAACAGTGCAATGCCCAGGGCGCTGTCCTCTGTTAGTTCTGCACCAATAGTAGATAACCGATAGTGGTGCATGATCCGCTAATAGGAACCCACCACGTAATGTCGGCCCAGACATGAAAAAATATCCTTTCGGGACCACGTGTAAAGGAAAATAGGTATAAAAGGAATCCTTCTTATCCTGAAGAAGGGATAAAATCATTCTCTACATCATATCTAAACCTAATTCTCTTATACAACCACTAATTACACAGTCGGAGCTTCATTTCGGGACCACCTCCCGAACGTCGATTGACATCGGTTCTTTCTTTGTTTTGATTCCTAGGATTAACCCAGACAAAGCTATTCCAGACAAAGTTAAGGTCAAAGAACATATTCCAACATTTACCATATCTTTGACTTAATTCAGAAATGCCTTGAAAACTCATATGTTCGAGTCAAAGGTGCCAAAGACGGGACTAATCTGGATTAGAAAGTAACTTAGAAACAACATCATCACTTGAAATTGTTTGCCCATCAAGAAAATAGAGGCCTAAGTTTTTTCGATTGGCTCTTAGTTTGTCAGAACCATCTTTGAATACCTTGAGAACTCCACCTTTACCAACAAACTCGTATCCCTTTTTATCAAAGGCACTAAGAGATAACAAGATTCTTCTAAGGTCAGTAACATATCCAACATCCCCTATTGTTTGGATAAATCCATCAAACATACGGATTCTAACTGAACATATCCAACGACTAGAGATGTATAATTATTACCCATCAAAACATAGCCCTGGTTAAATTTCTCAAATGTATATGACCAACTTCTATTGTGACATATATAGAAAGTACAAATGGAATCGATTATACATTTACTAGTAGAATCCAGTTCATCTAAATAAACTATAAGAAGTTCTCCAATACAATCAACCTCATCAACATTAGCTTCACCCGAAGAACTAGCTTTTTTACCATTTGTTGTTTTCTATTTATTCTTCAGCTTGAAGCATTCATTAATCAAATGTCCCTTCTTGTAACAATACTTTGGTAGAATTTCGTATATACCCTTATTAAACGTTAAAATATCATATTTGCCCGACCTAACATCTAAATATCATATTTGCCCTTATTAATGTTTTAAAATATCATATTTACCCAAATTTATTTTTTAATCATTTTTATTAATTTATAATTCATTTTTATAATCTTCAATCATTATAATTGAAAAAACATATCAAATGGACAATAATACCCTTACTGAATTTATATCATATTTCAAACATAATGATTTACAATCGGAGACTCCCTCTTCCTCGTGATCGCATTGCAGGTATTCCTGTTCAAAGTTTCAAAGTTTCACGATCGCATCTTTGTATAGGAAGCTGCCTCTCTCTATTTCTTCAACACCCATTCTATCTCTAGACTTCTCACTCTTAGGTGTCGTTGTAGATAAGAGGTTCAAAAGTATCTTATATCAACAATTTATTTTGAATCCACATATTTGGTCTTCATTATGTTTTTTTATCAGCAGTCCATCAAATTCCTATGTTCCAAGTTTAAGCTCTTATTTCAATTGGAACTGGAAACATATTTTTTATTTTTAGTTTTCGTAAATATCATCCAAATACCACAATAGTCAACTAACACACAGTCATCCATATAAATGTATGCATTCACCGTTGAAAGAAAATTCATATAAATGTTTACCCATTCATTTCACTTAATATCCCCTCCTCTTTTCTCTCTTCACATTTCCCTTCACTTCACCCTTTTAAACTCACGGTCTTTGAAGTAAAAAAATAAAAATAAAAATAAAAACAAAAATAAAAACAAAGCATTTCCTGGATAATAGAGGGGTGTCTGTTAGTTTCTCATTCGAAGACCCTTCTTGTTCAAATTAAAAAGTAAAATCATCCTTTACTATCTTTCGTTGATGTATAATTGTATATATTTCATAGCTTTTGGGTGGCACTTAAATATCTGCTCCAAAATATGCTTCATATTCCCCAACGATGTGTACAAGAATGAATCCAGTTCAGATTTGAACAAAATTTGAGAAACGTATGTGACCTCCTTTCCATAACCCGTTCAAGAACACTCCATGGTCATATCATCAAATTAGGCTTTCAAATAATCGCACTCACTGCAAGAAGGAAAACGCGACAACACAGGAAGAAAAGGAAGGCGACTTCAATTTTAATACCTGCGATCATGAGGAAGAGGGAGTCTCCGATTGTAAATCCTTATGTATGAAATGTGATATAAATCCAGTAAGGGCATTATTGTCCTTGACATGTTTTTTTCAATTATAATGATTGAAGATTATAAAAAAACAACTATAAATTTATAAAAATCATTAAAAAAAATAGATTTGGGTAAATATGATCTTTTAAAACTTTAAGAAGGGCAAATATGATATTTAGATGTTAGGCTGGACAAATATGATATTTTAACGTTTAATAAGGGTATATACGAAATTCTCCCCAATACTTTCAAACCTTCTTTTGCCTTTAGACTTGGATATGGCCCTGTTGGAAGATTAAGAGGTTTTACATTTATCTATTGTTCTTCCTCTAGCATTTAAACATTCAGCGTAATATCACTTGAACCACAAGAAGTTATATGCTTCATTTTCTCTTTTGAATCCAAAGTTGTAAGAACTTCATATAAAATAAGAGTGCCGCCGTAGATGATTATATCACGAAAATGGTTGTAGGCTTCGGGCAACGATGATAACAAGAATAAAGCCAATGTTCATCTTCATATTGAACATCCATATTCTCCAAGTTATTGACCAACTCTTTGAATTTGGAAATATGTTCAACTAAAGAACCTCCTTAAGTAATCTTGAGATTGAACAACCATTGCTTTAGGTGCAACTTGTTTAGTAGGCTCTTAGTCATCAATAATTGCTCTAACTTTAACCATAAAGCAACCACTGAAGTTTCTTTCAAAACATCTTGCAAAACATCATTTGAGAATGTAAACGAATCTAGGACTTAGATTTTAAATCGTTCATCTCTTTTTCTTCTTCTGTCCATGAAGTGGGCATCTTTTCATAACCCAAATCGCCTGATGTAAATCCATGTGAATAAGAACATCTTTCTTCTTTACTTGCCATAGAGGAAACCTAGTATTCCGATCCAACAATAGAATGTCGTATTTCATTGAAGACATGATCAATTAGTTGATAACTAATCCTAATAAACTAATATTAAACCCATAAGCTTTGATACCAATTATAGTAAACAAATTACGAGGGTAAAGATGCACTAAAAACAAAAAAGTCCTATTGCATCAAAGCACCGAGAAATTTGAATCACAAGAACAATATTAGTTCGAGTGGAATAGGACTAATATATCAAACCACAATCAACCACAAGTAATGAAAAAAACTAATTAAAGCGGTAAATCAGAAAGACGCCGAGATTTATGTGGAAAACCCAATTCGGGAAAAAACCACGAGCGGAAGTTTTGGATTAAGGTGTCTGAGCTCATATCTAAATTCTTGTAATTATAAGCAAAGTTTTTTTGGGGTTGCCCTCATAACTAGAACTTGGTTAGAATGACATTTGTAAAGATAGGATAACTTATTAGATTATTATATGATTAATAAACCATTTGAAAATTATGAGGAAATGATTTGTTAATATATTATGTTATTAATATATTAAATGAAAATATATAATTGGTTTGTTAATTTATTATATGATTAGGAAATTAATATGAGATCGATTGTTAGATAATTGATTTGTTAATTTATATGATTAATAAGTTAATGTGATATCAATTACAATCTAGAATTAATTCGAGATTAATTGAAATTAATTAAATGTACAAGGGGTGAATTGTAATTGTTCAATAGTTGAACAAAAGAGACAATTTTAAAACCATCCAAGGGAGGATGGTTTTGGGAGCCTCCTTGGGGTTTCCAGAAGCCTCTTGGATGCATACAATGAAAGGATTTAAATTGAGATTAAATCCATTAAAATCTTGTTTTGTCCCTAAGTTACCTAAAGTATAAATAGGACCCCTTGGGCTAGGATTTTCGTGGTTATTCTTTTCTAGAAGTATATGAACGAAATTTCCTTCAAATGAATGATTGAAGTGATTAGTTTACTACAACAAATCAAAGGTATGTAACCCTAATTCTTGTATTATATGTTGATTATATTAGGGATAATCTAGTTTTGTTGTTCATAGTATGTTGCATTCAAAGTGTATGACATAGATCCTTTAGGTTGCATGTGCCCTTAAGTGTTAAGTGAAATTTCACAAGCACATTAGTTTTGTAACCTATAAAACCCATCAGGAGGAAGTCGATAACCGATCCACTAAGATATTGCAATGTTTAAAGATCTTGATCAAAGAGATTATAATGAGCTATAATTATTTGGTGATAAAGGGTTGAAACCCTAGAAATATTGATCTCTCTCTAAAAACATAATGTGTTCATTAAGGTTAAAAGGGTAAAAGTTTTGCCAATTTGACAGACTTGACCCTTTAAGAATTGAGCAAATACATTTTAGGAACAATTCCTTTTTAGACATGAAACACCCATTTTCGACCTGGTGTCTTTTTTTAAACCTGAAAAACCATTTTCAACATGGATGGGTGGAGAGACAATATAGCCCTTGAACTAAACATAACTAAACAAAACACTAAGTGAATATTAACACTTTTGATTGTTTACCAAAAGAAAATTGTTTATCGATAATTTATGAATGTTAAGTAAGGTCACAATTAACTTCTCAATGGAAGAGGATGCTTTCAAAACTTATCATCAAATAACAACAAATTTTAGGAGAAGGATTTTGCAAAATTACTTTAAACTACAACACTATTTTGTTGTCTATACAATGAAACTTTAGGAATTACAATCATTTTTACCATAACATTAACTTTTGTGAAAATTTTACCATTTTAAAACGAAAGTATAGTGCTTGACTTTTCATTTTGTATACCTATTTTTATAATTGTTAATTTTAAATATTCCTTTGACTTGGAAATCACAATGGTATAGCTGGGTAGCCTTTACATTTTGATTTTCATTGTAATTTAAAAATATAATGTGTGTTCAATCAAAATTTGTTCATGGATCAATTTGATGAAAATTATTCTTACATGATGTTCTAAATGGTCTTAACTCTTAGTTTGTCAAATTTTAATGGTCCATAATTAGATCTCTCACTAAAATGTCAATACAATCTAAATATTATTCATTTTTTTGATGGGTAAATGGCACAAAAAACACTCTTTTTACACAGAAATTCGATTTTGACACCGTGTTTTTTTTTTGTCAATTTTGACACTGTGTTTTCCAATTTGTTACAATTCTTACCACTTGACCGGTTAACCAGGTTGCATGCTGACGTGACATGATGACGTGTTAGTTTTGATGATGTGGCATGCTGACATGATATGCTGACGTGTCAAAATTGATTTTTTTTCAAAAAAAAAACACTAAGTTTTCACTTTTTTTCAATTTTGACACTAAGTTCAATTTTTTATTTCAATTTTGACACTAAGTTTTTTTTGTTCCAATCGAACATCATTTATCAAATTTTGTTCAATTTTGTCTATTTTCCACTTGAAACCGTATAAATATATTTTTTTATTACATTTTAACCGTATAAACATATTCTTTTTCGTTTAAAAACCACATTTTTTTTAAATACAAAGTGTTTTTTTTTCTTACATTCAAAGCATTAGTTATATCATGAGAATCAAACTAACCATAAACTTTTAATAAGATGTAAAAATTTGATGGGTTGCAAACTTGATATCCGAGTTTTGATCGACTACACGCTTCCAAATCTCCAAACACATTTTAAAGTTAAATATTTAATATAAAATACATTTTTTATATAACTAATACATATTTATACATAAAAATATGGTTTAAGCGTAAAAAAAATGTATGTATACAAAGCTATGGTTTTTAAATGAAAAAAAAAACATATTTATACGGTTAAAATGTATTAAAAAAATATTTATACGGTTTCAAATAGAAAATTGTCAACATTGAACAAAATTTGAAAAAATGATGTTCGATTTGGAACAAAAAAACATAGTGTCAACGTTGAAAGAAAAAATTAAACTTAGTGTCAAAATCGAAGAAAATGAAAACTTAGTGTTTTTTGTGAAATAAAAAATTCAATTTTGAAACGTCAGCATATCATGTCAGCATGCTATATCATCAAAACTGACACGTCATCATGCAACATGGTTAACCAGTCAAGTAGTCAGAATTGTAACAAATTAGAAAAGACAGTATCAAAATTGACACAAAAAAACACGGTGTCAAAATCGAATTTCTATGTAAAAACAATGTTTTTTGTGTCATTTACCCTTTTTTGATTACTTACTTTTATTTATATACTAAAATTTAAACTTTGTTGTTTATTTCTTTATACCAAGTCATTTATTATATATTATTTTTATTAATTTAAGTTGTAACCCTATATATATATATATATATATATATATATATATATATATATATATATATATATATATATATATATATATATATATATATATATATATATATATATTAGTGTCGTAAAAATCGGCATTGGCGGTTGATTAATCGTTTGATGACATTGAACTGATTACGATTAAGGTGCTTGACAGAAATTGGTCAAAATCAGTCAAACTCGGGCTTGACGGTTCTTGGTGGTCTTCGGCAGTCATAGACGGGAAATATTTAAAAAATTCAAAATTTTTACTTTTCAAATATAACACCAAAATTATTAATTTTCAAATTTTAAAATATTATACTAAAATATTCAAAATTTTCAAATACTTATTTTTTTTACGATATACTAAATTTTGTAAATAATTTTATTAATAATTAAGGGTCCCCGACTAATCGATGATTAATCTCCGCCTAATCCGATTAATCATTTATCACTAATCGACCATCGAGTACCACCGAACGATATATATATATATATATATATATATATATATATATATATATATATATATATATATATATATATATATATATATATATATATATATATATATATATATATATATATATATATATATATATATATATATATATATATATATATATATATATATATATATATACACACACATATGAAGGTCTCGTTGCTTTGGCCTAGTTGCTCAACATTTTGCTTAGTTTTCTTAATAATCTCTTTTACTCTAAGTGCTGATTAAGTTCACATGTTAAATATGTTTTTGTTTTATAAAATTATTAAATCCTAAATTAATTGACATTTTATGAGATATAAATCATATAATATATTTTCTTGCGAAATTACGTTTTTATTCGTTTAAACATAGATATGTGTTTCTGTAATTTAGAAAAGCTAAAAGCTAAGAAAAAAATCAATACACTATCCTTAATGCTTAAGAAACCATTATATTATTTTTTTTCTATTAAAACCATTCTATATATATATATATATATTTCCAATTTTAACTAAAATAATGTTTGGCAGCCGGATAAGAAAACAAAGAAAAAAAAACTCGGTTGCATAGCCTATATGAATCAATTATTTAGATTATAAAGCTTACTAGTTGTGAGACCCGTATATTATATGAATTGATTAAAACAAAAATGTTAAATAGGAACGATTAAATGAGAAGTTTATTTGAAATAACTGAAAATTATAAGAAAAAAATGCAAAAAATAAATAAATTAAAATTATGTGTTTAGTTATCAGATCCATGTATTAAATGGATAAATTATAACAAAATGTTAAACACAAGGTTTTAAAATGTAAATTTATTTGAAATTGAAATTTAAATTTAAAATTTAAAATTAATGGTCATTATGGCAGGTTTAATTTATAGAAACTAAATCTAATCTAATAAATGAAAGTTTTTTGTCACGTATCCTCTTCTCCTTCATTTGGACACATGACATTTCCTAAAATTTTTAAAATTTTTATATTTCATTTGTCATTTTACTGTATTTTTCATTTTATTAAATTAAAATTCCACATTTAATATATAAAGTAATATATATGTAATGTATTTATTAGAAAAGGTTTATATATGTAATGTATTCAATACATTAAAGCTACATTAATTTTAATAATTCAAATTTTTTTTTTATTTTTTCTTATAAATTCAGACTTTTTAAATTGTTAAAATTTTATATTTTATTTTTTTAAAATAAACCTATGTAATGCATGGGTCTCACACCTAGTTAATGATATATTGGAAATCAAAGATGAAGTAAATTAATGACAAATGGAAAATAAATATATCTCAAAATTATGACAAAATAACATGTGGCCAATTAAATAAAAGAATGACATGTGGCAAAATAATTCTTATTTATTAGGGTAAATATGGAATACAATTTTAGGGCCATTTTTCTTGTTGTGTGAATAGTACTTTCCAATGTTCTAAAAACCGTTTTTTTAATTGAACCGGTCGGGTGATGTTTTTTGATTCAACCGGATGGTCAAACCAATTCTATATTTTTATATGTTTTTAATTATCCTGCATACATTGATTACAAAACTTGTCATCTTTTTAATATTACAAACGTAAATAGAATGCTAACATATAAAAGCAATCATTATAGAAGTCAAAATCAAACAAAGAAGCCCAAAACAAACACAAAAATACAAAAATGTCTGGTTCAACCCGGTCCATTCCGGTTCAATTCAGCCGGTTGAACCAGTTTTTTTACCAAAATCAGCCGGTTCGATCCGGTCAGGAAATCATTATAAAACCGGTTCAAATCGAACCGCCCTCACCTCCGGTTCCCGGTTCAACCGGCCGGTTAGAACCGATTTTTAAAACACTGGTACTTTCGATTTTTTTTTTCTTTTTGTATTGTAAAAGTAAATTGTTTTTACCACTCATGATGATAATTTTTTACTCGACCCCATTATTTTGACCAATTTGACTCGACCCAATCGAATAGTTAAATCCTATGCTCCCAATGAAGATTTTTTTTGGATCCGTTGTTATATGACCTCAAAAAGCTTTGTAAAAAAACTCTCGTATTATGAATACTGTCGTATGTATAATATGTTTGAGGAAGGCTGATTAATCCTATATTTATCTGTAAAGACATAGAATGTAAGTTAAAGTTAAATGAAAGGCTAGTGTTAGCAAACATATATTTTAAAGTTAAACGAAAGGCTAATGTTAGCAAAGATATATTGATATGTTATAATGTTATATTATGATACGAATCATGTGATACTTTAACAACTCAATCAACCATACATAACTCCAAATGAATATGATATCCACGATTTTAAGTATTATTTATTGCATTTTAAGCTCCATAAACACAATAATGATGACTATAATTTCTTATTAAAATAAATTAATTTGACTAAAAAGGTAAATATTAAGTAATATTAGATCTATTTGATATTTGAGCATGAACTAATTACTTTTCGAAGAAAAAGGATGGAAAGAGACAGAAAGAACAAAGACAAAAAGTTTGTATGCATATGTGACAACTTATGCTTAGCCACATCAACCACCCAATAACAATCACTAAAACTGCAATTCCATCTCACTTCCCAGATTATTTCTTTTATTTATGTTTTTATAATCTAAAATAATTATTAGGCACATCTCAACTTACCACAATAACCATATTTTTCTGTACATATTTAAAACATTAATTTTGACATCGATCATATAGGGTTTTGGATCACCCTCATTACGATTGGTGTTTCTATGCGTAGACTTATAATGACGTCAGTTTTAATGTAATGCGACTATTCGTAGATTGGGAATATTTTTTTATTTTCTTAAATTAATGTTTTATATATTGTAGTGTTGTATTAGTTTGGGTATAAAATTGTGGTCAGAGTAATAGATTTACGAAGAAGTCTTTTTTAATAGCAATAAAAAAGTCAGGACCAAAATCATGAATAGAAACTTAGAAGATTTAAGTTGTCGAACATAAAAGTCAATGACCAAAGCCATGCAAAGCAAAATGCTTAAAAATAAGCACGAAAAGGAATTACGTCGAAACAAAGACAAACTTAAAACATGAAAATGTAAAAAAAATTATGTCGAAACGGAAATAAACTCCAATTTATATTTACACATGCATTGGAAAAACAAGCAATATTTCTTTTATAAGCAACGGATGAAATTTCTATATTTACGTCAAAACGTTGACCATATCAAATTTACATTGACGCATACATAAAAATAAACACAAAATAGATTAGTTTTTTTATATAACTTAATGAATTTTACATAGTTCAAAGTCGAGAGGTGGTAACTATTGGAGAATCAAATTATATATATACTACATGATAAACATGAAAGTTTAAAAAGTAGAGGGGTGAAAACGATATTTTAGAACGTTCAAAATTAAGGTGGTAAAACCAAAATTTTAAAAGGTAAAGCGTTGGAAATAGAGGAGTAAAATTGTCATTTTAAAAGTTCCAAAAATAAGGGGATAAAAGCCAAATTAAAAAAAAAATAGAAGGGTGGAAAGCATCATTTTTTAAAATAGATGATGAAAAATGTGGATGTGTACAAAAAAGAGGCTTGATCCAAAGCCGGTGACTAACTCCACCGACTTTGGTATTTAGAATACGGAAATCTATGATAAGTCACAAAGTTTTGCTCCAGTTTATGGTTTAATAATAAATTAAATTTCATTAAGGAAAAATGATAGGTTACCGACTGTTACACTCACTATAGCCCTTTCATTCGGTAATGCTTTGATTAGCCGGTTACTAAGCTGAGTCAGACTCCAGTTCAATAAATGAAAGATCCATGTGGAGTATATGTTATATATAGGAATACGTTCGTGTAAAACCCTAGCATACAAAGTGGAGGCCAACAATGGCATCTTTAAGATCAATTGGAAGCATGAGCAATGTTTGATCAAGAAGGCAAGCTGTGACATCACTATTTTTACTGTCATTTTAAAACTTTTTATTTATGTTTATTTAAAATATTTGTTATTGTAGAATTAGTCCCAAAATATCATTTACATGATATAATATCAAAATCAAGGCATTTAAGAAGATTTTATATTTTAAAAGTTTGGGATGTCATAACTTATAGAAAACATAAACATTTAATTTACATTATTGATCTATATCTCCTTTAATCTCTCAGCATAATGTACCTTTGTATTGTTACCCGTGATACAAACAAACTAAGTGGTTCAAATAGGGAAACCTGGTATGTACATAGGGTTTTCAACCCACAATAATATAGTTAATATGTTTAATTATCAAAAAATTAACCTGATTACCATCCACGTTTTCTTCTTTATTCTTCCCTTAAGGATCTATTATAAGGGTCATCATAGTCATAATTTCTGATAGTACTGTTACAAGGATTTCTCTGCAAAATCAATAGGTTTTCTTTCTGTTTTCATTCCTAAGGATCTGTCCTAAGGATTCATCTTAATCATCATTGCTGATAGTACTGTTACATGGATTTCTCAACAATACATGTAAGTAGGCAAGAGTACATCAAAGAGGCACGGAGTCCACCGCTGCTTGTGTTCCACGGGATGGTCATCAAGTAGTCTAGTGGTCGTCACCTATACTTTGTTTAGTGACTACATTGTTGGTATGCTAGTACAATTTCTACATCGTTGGCACACTAGTACCATTTCTACGTCATTGGCACACTAGTACCATTTCTACATCTAGCATTGCACTAGGGAATTTTATCTTGTCATACTATAACATCTTTTATTATCCTTCGTTACCCAATGTATTATAATCATAAAAATACATATACGGTATAAATCATATAATATTTCATCTAACACATAACATCTTTGCACTTAGGCACATATATCATTTAATTATTTTGATACTTCATATCTATGTGTAAGACGAAAGTAACTATGCACTCACTTGATAAAAGTGGATACTTCGGAATTTGGGTAGAACTTTGCCTTGGTATTTTTATCTTTTCCTTTAGTGTGACAAAAGGTTCACATTACTAATTCTTAGTTTATTATTTCTTATAACTAATTAATAGTCTAGATTCCTCAACAATCTCAATGTCTACATCATGATTTATCAAGTAAGGAGCAACCAGATAAGACCATATCAGGGGTAGGATCCGTTTAGTATACATAGTATAATGTTTGTAAATCCCACTTTAAACACCTCACTAAATCTTGCTTAGATATCACCCTTGTAAGTAGATCAATCAGGATAATGACTAGGAATCACTGACAAATCTTATTTATAAATCCATAATAATGACTATGAATATAAATATAAATTACACTAAAATAATATTAAGTGTAATCTAACTTAAAGAGATTTCCTAGACAGGAGTCTGGAAATTATGCTGGCAGAACTTCGGCCTACTAGCTACTAGATTTCGGGCTCCTAAGGACCTCAAGGCTTTGCCGAAGACTAAACGTTAAGGAAAATGGAGGCTAATATTGATAGAAACTTCGAAAGAGTGTTTTTAAAAGTGTAGGAAAAGAACTGGACTTCGAAAGCTATATATAGCGAAAAAAGGAGATGCGCGCATTGGACCTTGTATGTGCGTGTCGTGCACTTGGTCGGGTGGTGATGTGGCTCCACTAGGATTGTGACACACAGAAAAAATTTTGGTGGATGTCAAATGCACGCCACACATCTTGTGTGTGTGCGACTGTGCGCAAATTTTTATAAAATCTTTAAAAATTTATATCTTCTTTATACGAACTCCATTTTCGACACATTTTATATGCACGAGTAGCTATCGATGAGATCTACAACTTTCATTTAGATTCTATCGGTTATTTTGATTTTATTTTTAAAGTTATATTTTTAACAGGCTGAGACTGTTAAAGTCCATTAAAAATTTATAACTCTCTCATCCGACGTCCGTTCTCGACTTTTATTGACATCCTCCTATTAACGAGATCTTTGATTCTTGTTTAGATTGTTTTTCCTAATAACCGACCGATTTGAATTTTGGTTTCTGTGCTAACAATGTTATGCTGAAATATTAGAAAAATAATAACTTCGTTTTATAAAGTCATATTTGAGCATTCTCTATATGCACGCTCTCGGTTTTATGACTACTATGACTTTTGTTTTGATTACTTAGGCTAAAAATTAATTCATCAAAATTTCACTTTTTACGATACGCAGAGTCGTATCGGTTTAATCACGAAACTTCGAAGAAGCATAATTTCATCATACGAAGTTGGATTTTATTGTTCTTTATATGTACGGAATCCTAGTCACATATACAATAACTTTGGTTAAGATTATTTATCTTTCACACCCCAAACTGAGAACGGCGGAAACGTCTGGGGGTGGATGACTTCATGTACAATATTATAACGAATAAGAGTGATCAAAGACATATAACCATCATATTGATAATTTATAAGTTTACATTGTATTAGAATCGTTGTTTGTTTGATGCCAAATACAAATGACAAAAATATATGACGTGACGCTGCTACGCCCCATCTTCAAAATCCTTATGGGTACATGTTTACTGATTTCCTGAGAA
Source organism: Lactuca sativa (assembly GCF_002870075.4). Classification (NCBI taxonomy): domain Eukaryota; kingdom Viridiplantae; phylum Streptophyta; class Magnoliopsida; order Asterales; family Asteraceae; genus Lactuca; species Lactuca sativa. The sequence continues at coordinate 215,533,929 of NC_056627.2, forward strand.
TACAAGTAGTTTTGAAAAGTGTCAACAATTAAGTTGGTGAGTTCATAAGCGTTTTGTATGAGAAAAATCTGCCATTTTTCTTTGTTAAATGATAGAGTGTACGTCCAGAAAATCCAGTATTTCCTTTTAATGAACTATAGTCTTAGACACCCTAAGACCGATATGTATAAGTAATGTACTGGAAAGCAGTATAGTGTAGTTTTATCATTTAAATAAAATTGATTGAAAATAGTGTAAGTTAGCCTCGTAAACCAAATGTATTGTTAATACCCCATGTACGTTATTATAACCATGCAAGCGACTACTTGGCCTGCTACGATGTTCTTCAGGTGTCGGAATGTTAGACATTCGTCACCCCAGACCTGTCGGTCTAACTATAGCTAACAGTTTAGGTGTGGGATTGTCAGTCCCATATAGATCTATACACAAGTGTCACGCTCTCTTACCGAGACTCTGGTTATAATTTAGGAACTTTAGCATGTACTCTAGTAGGTACGGTGAAGGTATGTCTCACAAAATTGTATTAACCAGTTTACGTCTAGTGTAACGAAAACCTATTTTTCTTGTAAATGAAAGTATTGCCCTTCCAACAGTGATTACATAGCATAAAAATAATTATACCTTTAAATAATTATTTCTTTGTCCTGAAAGGGAAAATAACGTGTATGCCCATAAACTATACTTATTATAGTTTATAAAAATATGTCGTCGAAATGAATAATACCTTGTATGTGCCATTATCATTTTACCATGATAAGAATAATATGGATTGAAATAATTATATATGTATTTTTATATAATTATACCCTTTTGCTCACAATGTTACAAAAGTGTTAAAGTCTTATCAACTATTTTTTATATAGTTTATTATCGTAATCAAATTTGTACCCATTATATATATATATATATATATATATATATATATATATATATATATATATATGTTAGAATAACATTTCATGTTTGTACTTGTTTTTCCTAACTTTATGTTTTTATCAAAACTTTGTATGTAAAAGTTCGCAAGTCTCGAGGTAAAGTTGTTTCATGAGTTTAACATTTTTGTACAAAAGGTAATAAAAATGTGTTTAATCATTTTTGTATTTTAACGCAAGTTCTATTGTGTTTTACTTGTATTCCTCCCCCTCCCCCCCCCCCCTAAAACATAGAAAATCTTGAAAACTATAGAGGTATGAACTCACCTTGAGTGTGCTCGTGGCTGGATAAACGGTGACGGTGAAGGTCTTCAAGCTTAGAACACTTGAAGATAGTTGTAAGGCTAATGCCATAAAAACCCTTAAATTTTCAAGAAATGTTCAGTTATATCCTAAGTCCATTTTTATGTCCACAAAAACCGTACATTTGAGAAAAAATTGTCATAATTTCCCTTTTTTCCGATTTTACCCTTCTATGGCATTAGGGGGTGTTTGGTTATAGATTGTCACATGTTAAGGGATGTTTGGCACTAAGGGATGTTTGGGAAAGAACCTCTAGTGCTCGTCTGATTTGAAGAAATCACTCGAACAATCAAATTTGCTACCATTAACCAATTTTATAGCTCTTATTCTCTCTACTTAATCCCCATATCTGTTAGTGGGCTTGATTAGGGTTTGATGGCCATATGCAAATCTGATTTCATTTGATTATTAAAGTTCCAGATTTGGGTTTTTTTCCTGGGTTTGTGTTGAAGCTGTATTTGGTTTCAAATATGAGGAAATCCAAAATCGAAATTAAACGAAGAGCATGCAGAATCCTCTTTTCTTTAGTAAAGAGGATCATTTCAGACGGTGACCAGATAGATGAGAAGATATGATGATCTTTAAAACGCCATGGTTGTTCTTGCGCAGATGTTGACAGAAAAAAATAACAGAGGAGATGATGGTGGCGTGATAGCTAATGACGAAGATGCCCTAATCTTGTCGCCCTTATTCCATTTCCTTGTATCCACGACTTGTTTGTGATTTCCTTGGTCTAACCGAAAATGCGCACAATCATTGGATTTTAGTGTTTTTTACTTTTATGTTTGGTTTTGAGGTTGGATTTCAGATGAGCTTTTGATGTTTGATTTCATGTGATTTCAGGTTTGAATATAATTTTAAGGTTAGATTTCAGATTTAAATATGAGATTGAGGTGTGGTGGTTAACGAAGGTTCTTTTAGCAGGAAGGAAGAGGAGGTGATCGTTAGAGCACGATTCTTCTTCTTCTTCGAAGTAGGTGAGCACTGGAGGTGCTTTCCCAATCCACCCCGTCGCTACTTCCTTTCCCCCTCGATTGGTGGCTGCAGACGACGAGAGAAGGACCACAAAGGGTCGCTAGAAGTTTTAGGTCGTCGGAACATCCCCTAATTCCAAACATCGCCTAATGCCAAACATACCCTAACATGTGTCGACCTATAACCAAACACTCCTTAATGCCATAGAAGGGTAAAATCGGAAAAGAGGGCAATTTTGACAATTTTTTCCCAAATGTGCGGTTTTTGTAGATGTAAAAAATGGACTTATGATATAACCGAAAATTTCTTGAAAATTTGAGGGTTTTTATAGCATTAGCCCATAGTTGTATCCTATGAGTTTTTAACACATAGTAATGTGTGTAAATTAGAGAAACTATCAAGAAAGTGTTATAAAAACACTAGATGATAAAGATAACTTACACAAATTCCTAAGAATCAATCTTGAAGAAATAGTTTCCTAGGAAAGTTTGAAGGTGTTTCTGGGAATGTTTTGATGATTTTACTGGGAGAAAATGCATGAAGTTTGAACTCGTTTTCTTTATAGAAATTGAAGATGGAGATGAGGATCTTTAAGGGGTTCTCGACCTAATATATAAGAGAGGGGGGTGAGGGTGGGGTGACGTGATGTTTGCATTGGTTTGTATAATTTATCTCATTGGGAAAAGATCCACCAATCACGTTGCAGCACCACCGAATTCACTTGGTGATTTCAGTCCAAGCCCCCAACCGATAATCCATTAATCCATCGAGATATCATAGTGATTTCAGTCCTGCTCCACCGAGATCACATGTTTTCGGTCCTGTACCACTAAAGTCTCAATGATTTTGGTCCTGAACCACCGAAGTCTCAAGGTTTTCGGTCCTAAACCAAGTACATTAAAAGCAAGGTATAAAATATTATTTTATGTCCTAAACCATTGACTTGTTTGACTTTTGTTGACCCTGAATAGCCGGTTGTCACATTATCCTAAATAATCTTCTAACAAAAATTCATTTTTAACGCTTATAATATCTTAATTGACTATCCCAAATATACGGGTGTTACACAAGCATTAAGGGAGAGCTGCTTTTGTGAAGACCCCGTTCGTAATTGGACATCATGGAGACCAACAAACCCTGGAAGATGGTTCATCTTTTGCCCCAATTTCTCGTTAAGTAACCCTTTTTTTCTTTAAATTACATCTCAAATCTCCTCAATTAGGATTTATTTCCAATATTACAGAATGAGGAAAACGATTGCATGTATTATGCTTGAGGCAACCCCCATCAACTGGTACATAGAAATGTTGATGGATTTTCACAAAAATGTTATTCAAGTAAACAATAATTTTATGGAAGAATTTATGGAATAAGTTGCGGTGGAGGCAATTGAAGGTGTTCCTATACAACGTGAAGGTGCAAAATGGAAGAGTGGGGTTTTTAGTGTTTGTTTGTAATTATATGGATTATTTTGAAGTAGTTTTAGGTTGTTGTTTATCTTTTGGGAATGTATGTAATCTGGATTAGTAATTTGACAATTGGAGGTAAGTTGTATCTATTGGCAATGAAAAAAATGGTTTTATGTATACCTAGTGTTTGAGCAATGTCAAGTTGGATGTGTATGATATGAACAAACAAACAAATGACTTGTATGATATGAACAAATAGAAATCACCAAAAGATGCATTAATGGATTTTTTTTACTCTAACATAATAACCAAATTGGATGTAACTTGTACATGTTGGGTCAAGGACTTACAATACATCACCAAAACATGTATAATTTACCAAAAGTAGCTAAACTTAGAGCCAAAGTGTTTACAATATAAGTTATATGACAACCATATTGTATAGTGTTTACAAAACAAATGTCATATTAACAAATTTACCAAAAATGGCTTACAAACAACATTGCCCAAATAGCCCACATAATGGCTTAAATCCTAACCATTCTACTCCAAAGTAAGAGGTTTGATAGGATTCATTCCTATTTCTTTCTTGTCCACCATAATTTTCTTCAACATGATCTCAGTTTTCCTTTCAGAAGGATTTTTAGTTCTATCCCTAACTCAAGTATCATCAACTCTATCTTCCTCATCATCCTCCTTTTGCGTTTCATCAAATTCATCTTCATCATCATCCTCCTCCTCTTGTGTTTCATCAACTTCATTTAGGATTGGTTGAGATTCTGGTACATGTTGACTCTCAAAAGGCACATCCTAACATAGAAAAATAATAGAAGTGATTTATGTTATTAAAAATAAAATTCATATGAAAGTTAAAAATATACCATTGGAACACGTTTGGATTGTTGAAGCAGGGCATCAAATTCTTTAAGTTGTGCTTTAGTGATATTAAGACACTTGATGATCTCTTCATCATTGTATTTTGATTCTCTCATATAAATCAAATCATGCATTATTTGATCCATATTAGATATATCAAGACCATCACCTTCAATTATAACCTTAACATCTACTTGGGCATTGAAACAGGGTATCCCAGACAACTCCGAAAGTCTACATATCCAATACATCCCTTCTAAGTTCACTCAATATGAAAGGAAGCAATATCTCACTTCAGAAGCATTCAGACCACTTGAATAAACATACCAAACTCACCAATTTTCTTAATTGCTCTTGGACACACATCAATCACCCACTTCTGTGCAGTTTGCTTCAGAGTAAAGCACCTTCCCATCTTATATAATCTAATATCCTCAAGCATGGAGAACAATGGCTTCTTTCTGGTATTAAGTATGATGACATTAAAACACTATGACATTCCATTTTCAATAACCTCACATGCATATTCCATTCCACTTATAAAGTATACCCTGCACCAAGATTTAGGTTCCCTTGCCATCAAATGATCATAAGTAGTAGGATTGATTTCTCTAATCTTATCCGTATTCAACTTGAAGTCTCACTCACCAATTGAATTGGCAACTACCTAAAACATATTATTGAATTCTATACCACTAAACATCTTTCTAAAATTTGCATACACATGTCTTGCACATTGTCTATTCTCCACATGTGGTAGTACAACCTCTGGAGCTTCCAGAAGACCCTATCAACTACATTAACACCTTTCATTAGTAACTTGTTGATACATATATAAATGAAATGAAATTTAAAGATAATTAAAGACATTACCTTGTGTTGATAAGAAATAACACACAAATCCATGCCTCCTTGTGATTTCAGGTCATCATAACCACTTCCAGTTGGGCTTGTTCTCAATTTCAACTATAGCCTAAGCAATAAGATACAGATGATTATTTTCATCCCTCCATATGGTAGTTAGCAGGCTCACATTTACATCGTCCTTTCAAAAAACTTCCATCAAGACCAATAACTCTATGACAACCTACTTTCCATCATTCTTTGATAGCCTTAAAACATGTATACATTCTATGGAAAGCAATAGTCTTATCAGGGTTTCTGATAACAAATATTTGAATTGTACTCCGTGGATTGGACCTCATCAACTCATGTCCATAATCCTATACTTTTGAATAGTGATCACTCAACTTTCCATCTATTAAAGAAATTTCTCTACACTTTGCTCTATAACATTTTGACCATGAAACCTTACAATGGAATCTGCTTTGAATAATAGCTTGCATTTCCTTACACTTCAGATTTGGTTTCCTAACCATATCCTTCAAAAACTTCCTAGCTATCTATGTAGGATCTATAAGATTTGCACTATGAAAATTCCTAACACAAGTATGTTGCTCAACCATTTTTTTTATTTGGAATGATCTTTTAGTGCTCATCCATGAGGCCCTTACCACATAGGGACATTGAAATTTCTCCAGGTCACTTACACATATAGCCACAATCTTTACACTATCACATTTCTTGGACCTAATTAGATAACCCTTACTTTTAGATTAATTAGTCAAACAAAGCTTTAGTTGGTGTGGTGATTCATACCTTTCTCCACGAACCCGCTTCATATTGTTCCATTTCACCTTAGGATCATGTGTTGTGTACCGAAACTGCAATTTGTCTTCACTGTCAGCATCATTAAACACTTTTTGTGCTTCATCTTCTGAGATTCCTTGAAAATCCTATAGGTTTATCTCAGGTATGGTGCATTCGTGAAGCGCTTCTTTAGTGAGAGTGTCTAGGAACTCATCTTTGCATCGAATTTTTTGTTTCTTTTTAAAAAACTCATCTAGTTCCACGTCAGTGGTATCCAAGTCATCTAATGTATCCATTATTAATACAAAACAATCATTAATCGTAATATTTTAAGGGAAACAAACTCAGTTACAAGACAATGGAGTACCATGTGGAATTGTTTTAATTTTCTTACAATTCGATTCTTCTGATCTAGGGTTTGCATTTAACAAAGGGTTTTTATAGAAGAGTGAGTGACGGGTAGGGTTAATAGTAGGTAATAAGGCACACCTGGCTTGAGTAACGGGCTAATCAAATCTTTACCTGATGAAAGGGATAAAGTGAGTGTAATAGCTGATAACCTGTCATTTTCTTTATTGAATTCTGATTTAGGACTAAATAGTAAATTGAGGAAAACTTTGTAACTTTTCTGTATATTTCCCATTTAGAATATATAACATTTTAAAGCATCATATAACTAAATTTAAATATCACTATTATTATTATTATTATTATTATTATTATTATTATTATGGGTTAATGACCTAAGAGGGTGATGAATTTTGATTTTTGTCTATATTTAAATGATCATGTTTTTTTCTTTATACATTTTAACCGATATATTTGTTTGACATGTTCAAAACACGGAAATATTATTGGTAATTAGTTAATTACCGATGATATTATCCTTTTATGAACATGTCAAACATGTACAAAAAATTGGTTACCTTAATGTAGACAAAAAACAAAGTTTGTTACCCAAACAAACTATTATGGAATGTGTTTGTTTTAGATTTGGAGGTGTTCTATTTGTAGAACTAGCATGTCAATCAATGACATCAATGGCGGATGTATGTGGTGCCCAGGGGTCCCGAGCCACTGCTCCGTTTTGATCCATTAGTGTAATTTTTTCTATTAGGTGCATCGACTTCAAATACGGATGACACTACTATTTTATTATATTTAGACGAAAAAAATTGTGCCACTGCTATCACAACTTTTTGCATTTGTACTGATGTTAATGGACCTAACATCATCACCCATGAAAACATACTTACAACATAGATACAAAAATAAAGTACATAAACCTCTAAAATACACATAGTCCATAATAGTTCTTTAGGTAACAAACTTTGGTTTTTATCCATATTAGATAACCATGTCTTTTTTTGTACATATTTGACTAGTAACTTGTTTGACGTGTTCATTTTTTTAACATATTTGACTAGTAAACTTGATTGGCGTGTTCATAATAGGGTAATATCGCCATAATAACCATTAATATTATCCTATTTTGAACAGGTCAAACATGTACAAATAAAAATAATATGCATAAAAGTTCATATATTTTGGCTCTATTGACAAAAAAGTCACTCCTGATTTTTTTTTTCTAGTTTTTTTGCAATTATACCATTGAAAACGACTATTACTTGTAATTCAGATCAATTTTCAAGTAACCACAAACAAAAGCAGGTTTCAATGGTTAAACTATAAACACAATATCAATGGTGACTTTTTTTTGTCAATAAACCAAAATATATGTACGTTTTTTTTTCAATGCATAATAATGTTTAACCTCACGTCTTATCTATTTTAAAATTAATAATCTATTTTTGCTGAAATAACCATTGCAGTTTGTTTGATTTTTAATATATAATATGAAATACATCCACATACCTAGTACTTGGTTGAAAAATCTTTATGTGGGTTGGTGTGTATCAAAAACACGATTTAAAGAAAGACGATGAAAATTTCTTGCCAGCTGCATAAATAGGTTTTTAGACAATTATGAAACCACTATTTACATTGGTAATCATTATGAAAATCCAAGAGAGAGAGAAGACCGTATGACGTTTGTTGTTTGGATTTTTAAAATCGTAGGTATATTGGTATCAACGTGGTATATTGTAATTTATATTCTATATAAAATACGAATACTTATTACTGAGTTATCACAATAATAGAACTTCTATGTCATGTAGACAGGACTGTTTTGCATTTTCCCTATTGATCTCCGGATGAATTACATGCACTTATTTCAACCAACTACTTGGTATGTGAATGTAAGTTTTGTATCAAATTTTTATTTAGTTCCACAATTATAAAGTGAAGAATACATTTCATAACAATATATTTTTATATTTTAATCAGTTTTTATATTTTATTAAATAGAAGTATAATTAAAAAAATTATATTTATTATAACTTTTCAAAATCCTTATAACTTGGGTTGTAAAAGTCAAATACACTTTAAAACATGTATAATTTAAGATAAACATTTTTTTAAAAACAACTTATTGACTTATTGGCTTTTCCCACTACAAAAGATAATCCAAACACTTTCTAAAATACTCAATTTCTCACCACCATAAGTCAATAAATCATTTTGCCTAAACAGTGCATGTAATAAATCCATATATCGATAAAGAAGATGCAAAACAATACTGTCTGCATGACATAGAAGCTCTATTCTCATGATTACTCAACAATAAGTATTTTTAAGTTATATAGAATATAGATTACAATATACCATATTGATACCAATATGTCTACGATTTTTAACATCTGACAACATATTTTTACATTTTAATCGACTTTTATATTTTATTAAAAAGAAGTATAATTAAAAAAGTATATTTATTTATTATCTTGTATTAAAAATCAAACAAATTGTAATGGTTGTTTGAGTAAAAGTTTAATTTAGAGGGTGTTTGTGATTTCATTTAAAAACAACGTATTAACTTATTAGCTTTTTAAAAAGTCAATAAGTTATAAAACGTGTTTGGTAATATGAAAACATGTATAGGGGTGTTTGATTTAGATTCTAATTGGATCCGAAAAATACAAATTAGAATGTTCGATATGATTTTTAAACTCATGGAGTTGGTCCCAAATGTGGATTCGGTCCATCATATATTACTAATTCGGTCCCCTCTCCCACAATGAAGGAACGTGACAAAAATTGACCAAAAGCTTGATTTCCCGTTTCCCCCTACTCTTGTATACATGCCTCTAACGAAAGAAAATTTATTGAAGCAGTCTCCCTGCTCCCCTGCTATCGGCAAACACCCTTGCTTGGACTCCCTCGTCTTCCTCCGATTATGCAACCAAAGACTACTTTTCTTCCGACGAGGTGTGCTTCTAAGTTTTTTTGTTCCCTATTTGTACATTGTTGTTGAGATTTTCTAGCTTTCATTTAATTTCGTTTATTCTAGCTTTCATTTGATTTTGTTTTTTCTGTTTCTCAAGTTTAGTTTTGTTCCTACTTTTGATTCTTATTTTGACCATTAGTTTTAAAAAGAGTCTAAATTTGGTTTTCATACTAATTTGACTTAAATATGCTTATAGGTCTTTATAGAAGGTTTGTAATACTTTTTTTTTATATAAAATTTGTGTATTTTACCCAAATGAATTTTCAAATTATGGTAATTCAGTATGCAAGTTGAAAGTGATAGAAACCTTAATGCATTAGGCTTTTTTTTCTTACACGATTGCTACTTTACAAGTGATTTCTATGCTACTTTGACATCATGATTATGTTACATAGAATGTAGCTATACGTAGCATCATACTTTATATTCTTAAAATTTAGTTCACTAAAGCTTTTTATATTTATAGGTGCTTGAGAGTTAAGGAAGGCCCATGCTAGAGAATGTGTTTATGATGTTTTTATTAAAATAGGCTAGCATCTTACGTATATCAATTTAAGTAAATGAGCAAATTGAACATGTAACATTCCACTTTACCTTTTTTAATCAATATATGATTTTATAAAATCCTATTTATATCAATATAGTAGCTCATATATATCTAAGTTCTATAGAATTCTATTTGAATGTGAAATTTTCTGGTGATAGGAACTAAAAATATGATATGTTAAAGAACATGATGTTAAAGAAGTCGATTCTCCAAGATATATTAGTTCTTCACTAGGTGTGAGACCCATGTATTACATGGGTTTATTTAAAAAAAAATAAATATAAAATTTTAACAATTTGAAAACTTTAAATTTATAAGAAAAATAAGAAATTTTTTGAATTATTAAAATTAATGAGACTTTAATGCATTAAATACATTACATATATAAACCATTTTCTAATAAATACCTTACATATATATTACCTTATATATTAAATGTGGATTTTAATTTAATAAAATCAAAAATACAATAAAATGACAAGTGGAAAATAGAAAATTTTAAAATTTCTAGAAAATGCCATGTGTCCAAATGAATGAGAAGAGGACATGTGACAAAGTCATTTTCATTTATTAAGATAGATATGCATAACTACCCAGATGACCCACAACAAACTTCTTTTTCAACGAATTTGGAGTATTCAGTCAATTTCATGTTTGGATCAAAGTTCATTGCCTTGTATGGAATCAAGAATAAAAGTTTTCCATCAAGGGGTAATATAGTCATTTTTTCTTTTTTTGAATGTTTTTATAAAAAATATAATGTTAAATTAAATGGTAAATCATAAATCAATTATTAAAAAAATGTTGTTTGAGGGTAATGTAGTCATTTTGCATAGTCAATCAAATGCAAAAACAAACAAGTTTCAGTCAGAAGTTCTAACCAGTCAACTCTAACCTAGTTAGAAACAATCAGATGACCCCTAAGTTAAGACAAACACTTTAAAAAAACAACTTATTGACTTGCTGACTTAAAAAAAACTCATTTTTTCACCTCCATAAGTTAGTAAGTCATTTTGAGGTTCAAAATAAAATCCCAAACGCCCTTGTAATCTTTGAAACGTCCTAAAAATCAGAGTAAATTTTTTCATTTAAAACACAAATCCACAAGCCCAAAAGTTACCAAAACATAGTTTACAAATCATATTAAGCCAAAACATCGAATTAAAGTATCAATCAACATAAACCGCGAGATTATGTAAACAATCACGCCTTCTCCTTTCCCCGCTCATTAGAAGTACCTGCAAACAATTACAGATATAATACAAGCATTCATACATGCTTTGCTGGTCCTTGACATCAACCCAACCATACCGGATTTGTTGGTTTACAGCACAGAGCAGTAACACCTCAACCCAAATATTCGGGGTTTGGCACGTGGCCTCAACCCAACCATCCAGGTTTGTTGGCACATGGCCTCAACCTCACCATACCGGGTATGTTGACTTCCAATCTTAACCCAACCATATCGGGTTTGTTGGCGCGCGACCTCAACCCAACCACCCATATGTCGACATATACCCAACAAATCACACATATAACTATCATAGCAATCCTATATATTAGGATACATAAACACAATAAATGGTTCGACCTTGGTGCCTTAGACCCATTGGCATAGTGAGAGAACTCACCTCAAACTACTGAAAATCAGATAAATGCTTGAACTGCTGATTCGGAAAAATCCCCGCACTAATCAATCAAGTAAAACCCCTATTAATAATTGGGCCATAAACCATAACTAGGAGTCTAATTTAATTATCCTACACTTAGGGTAAAAGAACATTTTACCCTTTCCTTATTTGTCCTAAAAACCGAGGCCCAGCCAAATGGCACCAAAAACCCAATGTGGCCCAAATTCTTAAATGATACCTAAAGCACATCATGGGCCCAAATCCAAGAAGGCCCGTTAAGAAAGAATAGTTGCCAAACAAGGCCTAAAACCCTAATAGTCCAAATATGGCCCAAATCATAAAAGGCTGCTGAGTACACCCACCATACTCAAACTTACACCCTGCGTATGCCACCTTTGGCCATTACGCATTGTGTACAAGCTGGGTACGCCCCACGTACTCCACAGCAAGCCAAAATCGTCATTAAGTGCTTAATTGGTTAAGACGGTATATCCAATTCTTAGATCTGATCATAAATGATGTCTTAACACACAAAGTTTGCAACTTTACTCCTTTGCATGTCTTAATGGGACCCAATACTCAACAAAACCCATAATAAGAACCCTAACTCATGCATGGTCCTATATAACCCACTAAGATTTAATTTTTATGAGTAATGGACTTCAAAAATGCCAAGATCAACCATCCATAGGTTTTAGAGTAGATCATACTCTCATGCATGACTTAAAGGACCCTAAAAAGCACAAATAAGCCCTAACTAGATCTAAAAAATTGAACCATCAATTTAAGAGTTGTATACCTTCAAAAGCTTTCCAAGTTGTTGATGATTCTGGATTCACAAGCTTCAACCACAACAATGCTACTTCCATGAGATCTTCTTCCTTCAAGATTACCAAAAAAACCCTCTAAAAGATCACTTCCAAGCTCAAAACACTCAAAAAGTAATTAGGGTTTCGTTCTCAGGGTTTGGGGAGGTGGAGGCTGAAGATAAGAAGGGTTCCCAAGAAGTTAAGGTGTTTAAATAGGGTCCAAGACCCAAAACTAGTGTTTTGGTTTGTTCGGCGTATGCCCAGCGTACGTGGGTGGTCCATCACGATCATCTACTCCCTGTACGCCCAACATACTTGGCTTAACCCAAAACCCTTGTAACTTCAAACGGTCATAAATTCTTCGTTCCAAGTCCGATTTCAATGTTCTTTATATCCGTGTAAAGGTAATAAGAAGGTCTACAATGCTATAAAATCTCCTTTTCCTTATAAACTTCCAAATTTAAATCCAAAATTCATAAAAGGCCACACCATCACCTTTCTGATATACCCTTGGGTTCCAAAACACAAATCGAACGCTCGGTACTCGCAACCTACATTATCCACCACCAAATGGGGATAAACCTCTCATTCCAAAAGCCCAAAGCCTTACAATACTTGATCCTTGGGTCACAGTCCCGAATTATGAAACGACACGAAAGAGGGTGCTACAACTGTCCCCCACTTAAATTAGATTTTGTCCTCGAAATCATTGTTTTCTTCTTTCCATATATCTTAGTCAACCGGGACGATAATCCCATAACCTTGAAACGTGTGGATTAGTCAACCCATACATACAACATCCTTCCAAAGCTATATTATAACTCAACCTTAGCAAGGCTCTCGCATCCCGATGATGAACATATCCTTACCCCATTAGCGCTAACCACTGACAAATAACCATCACTACTTTTCCGGAAATCTGAAATCTGAAATCCTAAAACCTTGTATGACTCCCCGATAGACAGACCATTCTAAATAACTGCCAATTCGACTCCACTTCGCAGTTCTAACTGAGCATAAACCCTTCCAACCCTTGACTATCTTGTTGTTTTCCACTGGGAAACAGAATCCCAGACCATTCATCACTGCCAAAAAACCCTCCACTCGATAATAATGTGACTCCTAACATGAATTGCCAACATTAGCACCATACCAGGCTCTTCTTGTTGTCCCAAACTTACATTCATGCTGCAAACGAGACCTCCCTAGTCTCGTATTTACTTACCATTTAACCGATATACTAGATTTCCAACTGATAGTGGAGGCTGATAGCCTCACACAGTCACACCACATGATTCCTGAATAAGGGTCTATTTGGCGAGGGTTGTCCTAGATCGCCTTCCATAATGGTTCCAGCAACCCTCCAGATCGAACCAAGGATAACATAACTAACCATTACACCGATTCAACAATCCACCTTGTTATAACTGGACGCCACATTACCAACTGTAGTCTTATATCACAACCGGACTCCCTACAACTCAGAACCTTCCTTAGTTCCATGAATGTTGTAGCCTTCCCATAGTCTCATGACCTGATCCCACCACAAGGCTTCGACTAAAGGTGCAACTAATAAGGGCTACCCTATCCTAACTATTACACAGATACCAACCACTAACTCATCCCACTCTAAACGTAATCTAATACCTAGCTCAAGCCAATTTCCACTGGGTCTCAACCATTCTATCACAACCAAATGGCCTCTCCCATGGGTCTCACCTAATAGAGTGTTATGCAGGCCTAATCTTGCCTCTGATCCAACGATCCTTGTACCAACACATAGAAGAGTCCACCGATAATATTGTCCGCCTCAACCCAGGCATGTGTTGATCCTCTTTCAGCCCAACGACCATTCTAACGATGGTCTACCTCATTCCAATGAATGCTACGACTACATCACAGACTTACAACACTTCCTCAACAACCTATCATCCTTTTGTATGATACGGCTACCCCAAAGTCCTTACAACACTTCCATATTTCCATGGACCCACCTATGGCCTTACTGGCCATCGACTATACCAATTGTGATCATCCTGAGTTGCACCTGCATCCGACTATACCCTGACTAGGTATTTGGGCTATACTTCGAACCCCAAAGCCCTAATCAGACAAGAATAGGAAGAGAGGCCCTAAAACAACCCTTGACTTGTTCCTTTCTGCATACCCATCATGCATTACTTACTGATGCGTAATGAACCCTAAATATCCAGTCTTGTGCAAACTTTAGACCAAACAATTCTCCCCTACTTGGATTCGACTGTGCTCTTCCACTCCAAAAAATTTAAGGATTCCCAATCCATCTCACAACCTTACAATTCAAACTATCAAGAACCTGAGAGCACAAGAACTAGCATTCCATTACTAACCAATCTCAACGATCATACACCTTCCAAAACCAGAGGCACACTTCCCGAAATCTCAACAAACACCATAATTCCAAGTACTTCCCACATGATCCTTGCCTAAAACCCCTTGATGCGAGTACCACACTTGCATCCTGAAGAAATAAATTTGGCAGATACTCACCCAGAACTTACGTTCTGAACAGTCCTTTATACCTATCGTTCATGACATATTTTCACCAACTCGAATTTTAATATTCCCATAGACTTGATGACTACTATTCTTATACCCACGATCACACCCATTCCTCATCGCCTCGAACCATGAAGATCCTTCACATATCTCTCCTTCAACACGACATGGCCACCTTGCAGATTTCTTGAATTCTTGGCTTCTTGCTGATAAAACCAAAGAACAGACCGACTGCTGGTCTCCTAAGCGAGATACTCGATCCCCTTACAAACACGACCCGCAGTATGCAAAATGGCATATGAAAGTTCTTTGAAAGATGACTTAGTCAATCATAGAGGATCCCTGAACCTTATATGGGGTTATTGGAAGCTTCCTAATGTCACAACTTCAAACCTAGCAAGAGCGATCCATACACCTCTAAAATATGAAGCGCCCAAGACTGAACCTCACCTTGATGAAATTGTAGAAATTCCAATATGGTTCTAACAATTCTATCATACAAATTTTTTTTGGTCTAACGATACAACAATGGACAGGAACATACTTATTCTTGATATAAATATCATTACAGAACTGGGGCTCAACATACATACCGGTGATTTATGGCGGCTCGATCTTGTCCTCTTGTGGGAAGATGGGTTTTGGGGCCTGCACCCCCTCAGCCACCCATGCAAGACAGCTAGACTTGAAATGACCCAGCTGGTGGCAATGAAAACATACTCGATCCTTCTTGCAATCTCGGTGCACATGCACTCTTTCTCCACATTTGAAACACCCGAACATGTGACAAGCAACCCTGTGAGTTCCCCCACACTTGCCATATATCTCATAGTTCCCCTGACTTCTAGTACCCATGTCAACTGCATCGAACCCTCCACCTTCCTCCAATTGTTTTGAATCGCGTGTCCACCTTCTCTTTCCTGGCCGTGCCTCCACATTAAGATTGCATTCTTTAGTATCCTCAAGAATTTTTCTTGTAGTGCGCAAGATTGTTGTTCACTCCTCGAATTTGACAATCAACATGTCAGTGATCCGACCAATGATATCGGGCAACTCCTCTAGTAAAATCTGTGAAACCTCTGTGGCAATCTAGTTACGAAATGTGGCGTTGTCTGTACCCATCTCAAAAGACTCTGCTTCCTGACCAGACATTGATATCCTATACAACAAGACCAAATTGTCATCTCATAACCAAAATGTTATCATCAATCCATCACACTTTAGTCACTTCTTAAAATTTGTGCACATCATCCCTCTACCGACTTCTTAGATTTCTTGTGACTCTCCTCGATTCGAGTATAGATCTTGTGCATTCAGTAGTACGGGTACAATACTACCATCCACACCTATCCATACTTTCCTTAAGAATAGTCCCGAATCCTCCAAGTCACCTTCTCAACCTGATACACCAATGCCCACAAAACAGCACAACCAACCTACTAAAGCCCTTCTTAGGCTTTCCTAGGTTCTGACCTCACCCTGCCATCAACTGCTGAAGAAATCCCGATAATGTTAGTTACCTATTTCATAAATACAATCATATACAACAAAGCTTAGATAATCCTTCGAGTAAAAGACTCATCCCTACTACGGTTAGACTTAGACAAGAGCTGTGTTGTAGGGTCAAATCAGTCACTCAGAGATTATTTAATCTATACAACATGTGACTTTATCATATTTACTCAATAGTTAATTCAAATCATCAAGAGCCCCCAAAAAGCATAAATCAAGCAACATTTATGCAGTAACACTCCAAGCCATAACCCAATAGAGGACATATAAAGCTCATTTCCTACCAAGAAAGATTCCAAATCAACTTTAACATCCAATTCCTCTTAGGGTACAAGGCATCACATATTAAGCCAATATATCTAATCATCTGAAAGCCATACTAGCATGCAACTCTAGAAATTCAAATAATCAGGCATATAAAGGCATCTCTCCTAACTTGAAATCTTGAGCAGGTCCTTAGCCCTAATCTAGCATGTAATTCTTATAGTATATAACATAACAACATGTATAGGTATTATGGGAATTACTTACTTGAGCTCCGACTGATTCCTCTCATTTTTATTTGGAAAACAATTTGAAAAATCTTTTTTCAGATCCATAGTTTGAGTCTGGAATAACATAAGTGGTCATCCAGTTCACTCAAAATAGGGCTCTGATACCAACTTGAAACATCCCAAAAATCAGAGTAAACTTTTTCATTTAAGACACAAATCCATAAGCCCAAAAGTTACTAAAACATTGTCTACAAATCATACTATGTCAAAACATCGAATCAAAGTATCAATAAACAAAAACTGCGGGATGATGTGTACAATCACACCTTCGCCTTTCCTTGCTCATCAGAAGTACCTGAAACATTGAAATCCAACCTGTAAGCTAAAGCTTAGTGAGCTTCCTAAAATACCCTATAATGAAAACAATTACATATATAATACAAGCATGCATATAGGGTCTGTTGGTCCTTGACCTCAACCCAACCATACCAAGTTTGTTGGTTTACAGTACAGAGTAGTAACACCTCAACCCAACTATCCAGGGTTTGTTGGCACGTGGCCTAAACCCAACCATTCAGGTTTGTTGGCACGTGGCCTCAACCTTACCATACCGGGTATGTTGACTTTCGGTCTCAACCCAACCATACCGGGTTTGTTGGCGCACGACCTTAACCCAACCACCCACATGTCGACATATACACAACAAATCACACATATAACTATCATATCAATCCTACATCCTAGGATATATAAACACAATAAATGGGCCAGCCTTGGTGCCTTAGACCCATTGGCATAATGAGAGAACCCACCTCAAACTACTGAAAATCAGATAAATGCTCGGACTGTTGATCTAGAAAAATCCCTATACTAATCAATCAAATAAAACCTAATTAATAATTGGGCCATAAACCATAACTAGGAATCTAATTTAATTTTCCAACACTTAGGGTAAAAGACCATTTTACCTTTTCCTCATTTGTCCCAAAAACTGAGGCCCAACATACTCAGACTTATGCCCTGCGTACGCCACCTTTTGCCAGGACGCGTTGCATATGAGCTGGGTACGCCCTGCTTAATCCACAACAAGCCAAAATCATCATTAAGTGCTTAATTGGTTAAGCCACTATGTCCAATTCTCAGATATGGTCCTAAATAATGTCTTAACACGTAAGGTTGGCAACTTTACTCCTTGTCATGTCTTAATGGGACCCAATACTCAATAAAACCCATAATACGAACCCTAGCTCATGCATGGTCCTATATAACCCACCAAGATTGCATTTTTATGAACAAGGGGCTTCAAAAATGCCAAGATCTACCATCCATAGCTTTTGGAGTAGCTCATACTCTCATGCATGACTTAAAGGACCTTAAAAAGCACAAAGAAGCCCTAAATAGATCTAACAAAATGAACCATCAAGTTAAGAGCTTTATACCTCCAAAAGCTTTCCAAGTTGGTGATGATTCTGGATCCATAAGCTTCAACCACACTAATGCAACTTCCAAGAGCTCTTCTTCCTTCAAGATTACCAAAAACCCTTTCAAAGATCACTTCCAAGCCCAAAACACTCAAAAAGCAATTAAGGTTTCGCTCTCAGCGTTTGGGGAGGTGGAGGCTGAAGATAAGAAGGGTTCCCAAGAAGTTAAGGTGTTTTAATAGGGTCCAAGACCCAAAACTAGGGTTTTGGTCTATTCGGCGTATGCCCAACGTAAGTGGGTGGTCCATCACGATCATCTGAGCCTCGTACGCTCAGCGTACTCCTTGTATGCCCAACGTGCTTGGCTTAACCCTAAACCCTTGGAACTTCAAACAATTATAACTTCTTCATACTAAATCTGAACTCTACGTTCTTTGTATACATGGAAAGGTAATGGGAAGCTCTACAATCTTATCAAGTCTCCTTTGCCTTAAGACCTTCTGAACTTAAATCCAAAATTTATAAAAGCCCACACCATTACCTTTCCGATATACCATTGGGCTCCAAAACACAAACTGAACGATCGGTACTCACAACCTACATTATCCAACTCCAAGTGGGGATAAACCTCTCATTCCCAAGGCCTGAAGCCTTACGGTACTTGATCCTCGGGCCACGGTCCCGAATTATGAAATCACCTGAAATAAAGTGTTACAATCTTAAAATAGATAAGACCTGAAATTAAAAATTATTATGCATTGAAAAAAAACCTATATTTTGGCCTATTGACAAAAAAGTCACGATTGATATTTTGTTTACAATTTAACTGTCGAAACCTGCTATTATTTGCGGTAACTTGAAAATTGAGCCTAATTGCCAGTTCAAATGGTTTAATTGCAATAATAATAATAATAATAATAATAATAATAATAATAATAAATAAATAAATAAATAAATAAATAAATATATGAATAAATAAATAAATTCAGATGTTACTTTTTATCAATAGAACCAAAATATAAGGACTTTTATGTATATTTTTCAAGAAATTAGGATAACGTAAATATAGATAAAAATCAAAATTTGTTATCATTAACCATAATAATAATAATAATAATAATATTATTATTATTATTATTATTATTATTATTATTATTATTATTATGGTGTGTCTGTTTTGACCCAAATTAGAAATAAAGGTATCGAAAATGAATAAAAGCGTTCCAACTCACTAAATGAAATCAAACAAACTTTTTGTTTTTGTTTTTGGGCCTTGAAATCTAGATCTTCCTCTTTTTGTGAACATAAAATCCTCATATAATTTCATTATGTTTCTCCTTTTTGTATTTTTACCAGACTACCCTCCAATCTTATCCATTAAACACAGTCAGATACTCTCCATTTCAACATGGACATCACCTGCTTCTTTTGGAATGACATTGACTTTTTTAATACCTTAATTCCTTTAAATAAAATAGTAAATAAAAAAACTTTTTCTTTTCATTCTTATAAAAAAACAGATTTATGTCGATGCTGTTTTTAATAGAGTATTTTTATTGTCTTTTTAAAAGGTTTTAGTCTTATATAGTATATAAGATTTTATAAAACTGTATAAAAAGAGAATACATACCATATTTTGAAAAGTCTAAATAAGTCTATATTTAATTTGGAAATCATTTTCATATGAAAGGTTCAATATCTCCTATTAGATATTAGTTGTAAGACCCGAATGCTATACGGGTTAGATAATACAAAAATAATTAAACATAAATGTTTAAACATAATTTTATTTAAATTTGAAATTTTAGATTTGAAATTAAATTTTAAAATTTGGTTTAAAAGGAAACATATTAAAAATACTATATAAGTAATATTGTAATTATTGGTTATTTTCAATTAAGACAATTATTAATTAAGGTGTAAATATAATGTGTTAAGTAAAAATAGATAAAAAAAATGAGAAAATAGCAAATGAAAAAAATATTTATTCAAAAATACCAAAAAATGACATGTGTTCAATTTAATGAGAGAGTGACATGTGGTAAAATTATTTTCATTTATTAGGAAGAAAAGATTTTTATTTATCATTCTACATTACAAATATCAAATTTAAAAGATGAGATGAGGAAAAAAAACAATACATTACATATTTCAATCATTAAGTAGATAGAAAAATGAATAAAAAATATAATCTGTATTGAATTTGAATGGTTTTAACCCCAACTTCTATTTTATTTTATTTTTTTTACTTTTTAGTTCCATGTGGAACTCACACTGAAACTTTTGAATTATTAAAGTATGTAACATAAATGAGTGTGATTGGTTCAATTAGAAGCAAAGTACGAATCTTTTGAGGTGCAATTGAGCACAATTATTGCACATTGTCACCATGTCTATGCCATTCAAATTTCCAACATATCTAATCACTAGAAGCACATCACATCTATCATAAGTGTATAACAAATGTTACGTGTTTGAATCTTATGTTTCGTATAAAAGTAATGAACAATAATATGCATCATTTTGTTTGGTATAATAGCATTAATAAAGAACAAGTTTCTTTGGCTGTAGTCTGTAGATATGTGTTCAGATTCATCATCTTCCTGAATGGCTGCTTCAAGTTCGTTTTCTGTTTATTCCATTACTTTTTCATTTGGTATTTCATGGGTTTATGGTAAGAATTTGAAGTTCATCTTGTGTTTTTGCAAGTTAGGTTTTGTTCCTATTTTTATCCTCTCTTTGAAACATCTCCAAAAAGGATATATAGTATTGAAGTATTAGAGCCACTAATTCATGTAATTTGTTTATATTAGTTGTTTTGAGTTCAATTTGAACCTCATTTGTTAAGATTGTTGCTAAATCTTGAAATATGTGATTCTTTCTCCTGCTTGTTTCTTGAAGTTTAGGCTTGATAATAGTGTTTGAATGCGCTTGTTTGAACGATAATTGGATTCTTATTCCTAATCTTCTTTCATTAGGTTTGTAACTTCCTCCATTGTATTATCACTAAGATGGTAGCCGATCACTTGTTTGAATGGATAAAGTTATTTTGATACTAACTCTTTCCAAAGATACAAAAATGTGTAAGTTCCTATGAAAATTTCGTAGGAATTTTTTTCCTTGGAAATTCTTACATTTTTGCGAAGGAAACTTTTGGTGGAAGCATTTTCTTGGAAATTCCTAGCAAATATCGATTTTAATTTTAAAAAAGTTGTTACTATTTTTGTGCTTAATAAAAAAGATTAACGCAATATCATTTTCTTTGATATAATTATATAGAATACTCAGTTTTCTTCGGAAACTTATATAAATGTTTTAACTAAATAATAATATTTCTTGATGTAGATTATTGGTATTATATAGTATGTTATTAGTTATTAGTTATTATTATTATTATTATTAATATTATTATATAACGTAATTAATAAAGACAAAATATGGAACAAAATATCCTTTTGAAACTTGAAAACAAAAAAAAGGTTGCAAATTCTTACATGTATGTGTTTGTTTATGTATATATAATGTACAATTTAGTGAAATTAAAGTAATTCGTCGTATAATGAAATTGTACAAAATATGGAACGAAAAAAGACATTTAAACCTTGAAAAATGAAACAAAGAAAAATTCCCTACGAAACATGAAGGAATTTTCCATGGAATTTTTAATTTTTCATTTATTGAGGTTTAAACGTCTGATTTTTCGTGCACATATTATGTCAAACTTTGTTATACAATAAATACTTTTATCTTATTAACTTATACCTATTATACATACATGTACATGCATATATGTAACACCCGCCTTCGAGATGTTTCTTAGTTCGAAATGACAAACTTTAAGTTGATCAAGAGAATGTCTCGAGCTTTAAGGGGTGAAGTTTGGACCTTAAAGGAATGCGGTTTTGGGCTAAGAGTATAAAGCTTAAGACTTAAAAGGGGTAGTTTTAGGCTGGGAGCAGTTTAGGATTAAGCTATTTTGGGGCTTTGCTAGATTAGGCACTTCACAACGCAACAAAAAGGTGTCACGGGTTGATTCTTTCATGGCGCGACACATAAGGTGCCACGATGTGAATCCCATTGTCAGGGTTTAGGTCTTAGGCCTTAGGATTTAGGCCTATTTAAAGATATTAAACCTAGGGTTTCAATATTTGCATCCTCCACCACCTCCATGAGCACCTCTAATGAAACCATGGCCCATTTTGAAGCATTGAAGCTTGTCCTTTCTCATAAGCTCATTTTGGGGTTGTTTGATGCTTTTGAGTGAAGAAAAGAAGGAAGATTGACCTTGGAAGCATTTCATCTAAAGTTTTCAGTTTTCAGTCTTCACATCATCTTTGGACCTTTGTAACTTCAAAGATTCAAGCTTTATCTATTTCCTTCCATAGGGATATGAGTTGTTGGGTGTTTGATCCGTTTTATTAGTTGTAGTTCCTTTATGGATTGTTCTTTTATACTTTGGAGAACTCTTGAGTTTTGGATTCATGTTCGTTTCCAAATCTGATCACATTATGGAGTAAAGAGTGCATGCAAGAGCTCTCTTTGCTCCATGCATGAGGATAAGTGTGTTTTGGACACTTTTGGACTTAGGGTTTAAGGTTTAGCTTGATTAAGTCCTTGGAATGGATAAAGTTAGAAACTTTATCCATTAATACCTTAGGAAGATTTAGATCTGAAGTGTTGATCTTTTGGACTTAAGGAATTAGGCTCTTAATGAGAAGGTTGTTAAGCCAGTTATGTAACACCTCGTTTTCATGTTTCCAATAAGATTCACTATAAACTGTTGTTTATAAAATTTGAAGTAGAGATATATTACTTTTAGCCATAGTAATCATCATAAACATGTAGGAAATGTCAATATGATTTCCGTAGATATATAGAACGCTCGAATATGACTTCATATGGAGAAGTTACGATTGTTTGAAGTTTTATGTTCAATCTTATATGTCAAAGCTGTCATAAATTATGAATCGGAGATAGATTGCTTATTAGCCTAAGTAATATAAACGAACTTCGTAGTAGTTGTAAAATCTAGAGCTTTCATATAGATAATGTCTAAATATTACTTTGTATGAGGAAGTCATGATTTTTAGAAGTATCAACACAGCAGCGCGCGACACTAAAATCGGAACGAAAATCAATTGATTGTTAGCAGAAACAATTTATACGAGAGTTGAAGATATCATGGATACAATTTCGTCAATATAAATACAGCCGAGAAAAAATGTCATATGAAAGAGATGAATTTTAAAATGAGTTTAGCAGTCTAAACCTTCTAAAAATAATAAACTAAAAATAAAATGAGAATAAGCCAATGGAGTCTAAATGAAAGTAATAGATCTCGTCGATAGATACAAGTGGATATAAAGAACATAGAAAATAAAGCTTGTATGAAGAAGTTACACAATTTATAAAATATGTGTTTTGCACGGCGGACACTTTTAGAAGGTGTAGTATGGACCACAGGGCTTTTGATACGCAGGGCGCCTCCTCAAAAATCTGTCTATAAATAGCCTCATTTGTGCCCTCCCTTTCCTACATCAAACTCTCTGACATATCTCTATCTGGTCCTACTTTTGGAGTATTTTTAGGAGTCTGGAGAACTCCACTTTAGTGAAACTTCGAGGCAGAGGGTCGGGCAAATAAGAAGGGCTCGGTATCAAAGTCCTATCTGCATAAACCCCATTTTCGCAACAAATTCTTGTAAGTTAAGATGCACTTACTACGCCTTAAGTGTAACTTATATTTATATTCATAGTCATTGTTATAAATGTATAAATAAGATTTATCTATAAGTCCAATTATAATACTGATTGATCTACTTACATGAGGGATGTCTAGAATGGTCATGTTGAATTGGTTGTTGGATTTTAGAAAGGCTATATGCCGAAATGGACCTGTCTGGCTGACCCTTATTTGATAAAACTCTTGGTATTCTTTGGGATTAGTGAAAGATCTAATTTTCATTACTAATATGTCATAGAGATTAATAAGTTATAGTATTATAGGTTAATACTTGTTAGACGCACTACCCACCAGTTGGATCACCCAGATAGCTGTTAATCATCTAAATAATTATCCAAGTTGGTTTTCTCACTATATTGTATACTACAATATGTATCCTCTGTATGTTAGGATATAGTTGCCCTATAGTATGCAATTAGGCTAGTTCTGTTAGCTGCTTATAGTGTTTGATTGCTGTCTGTTTTATATATATATATATATATATATATATATATATATATATATATATATATGTGTGTGTGTGTGTGTGTGTGGGTGTGTGTGTGTGTGTTTATGTGTGTTGATATATTATGTGGGGTGTTGAAGGGAGAGTAGCCTCATGCTGAAGACCAATAGACTCGGGCGAACTAGCTTTATGCTAAAGGCGAAAGTAGGGGACCAACTTTATGCTGAAGGAAAAAAGGACGGACCAACTTTATGTGGAAAGTCGAGAGGTGGACCAGCATTATGCTAAAGGCCATTATGTGTATGTCTTGTATATGTGTTGTGATATATGATATTTTGGGGAACTCACTAAGCTCCGTGCTTACCCAGTTGATTATAGTTTTTTTTTTCAGGTACTTCATTGATTCATGAGAAGGGTAAGGTTCTACTATTGGAATGGCAACGGGGCGGGTTCGGGGCGGGGCATGGTTTCCCAAACCCGCGCCGATATCTTTCGGGTTTCTTATCGGGGCGCCCCAATGGGTTCGGGTTTTCCAGTCGGGTTTCGGGTTTCTTATCGGGTTTACAACAATTCATAACGAAATCTTTATTCCGTTTTAGGGTACCCCGATGTCTTATAAAAAATATGTGTTCTAGTCTCCCTTTTAAATTAAAAATATGATGAATCACTTTAATAAAATTAAATCGACGTTATATTAAAAATTATTTTATTTAATTTTAGTGTAATACGTCAAAACATAAAAAATGATCGTTCACACCGGATTGTTAATAACTAAAAAGATTTTCCACACTAAGTATTTTATCTTTGATGCGTGCCATTAACATATACATATAATCGGGGCGGGTCGGGGCGGGGCGAGGATAACCCACTCCCTGCCCCGAACCCGATAAAAAACCCGATAACGACCCGTTACCCGACCCGAAATAATCGTGTTTCGGGTTTCCCCATCGGGTTCAGGTTTTTTTGCCATCCCTATTCTACTATACACAAGCGCATTTGCAACATGTTTCTGCATAATGTAACTTTACTCTGATATATTAAATAGATAAAAATGAAAATTTTGGTTGAATATCAGGACTTTACAAGTTATCATGGTGCGACTGCTTGGGCCACGCAACATGAGATTTTGGGCAAATTGCAACGATTTTGTCGTTTAGTGGATCTTAGCGCAACAGGTCAAGGGTTACGACATGCATGACCTTTGACCGTTGACTTTGATTTTGATCGTTCACCATTGGCTTTTTGACTCGTTTGATTTTTGGTCAAACTTTGGTAGAATCGAGTATTTGACTAAGGATTGGTCTCGGTCTAACATTAGGTGGTTTATGTTAGTTGTTTATATTTTTGAGGTTGCTGTTGAGCTTTTGTTATTTAGCTAATGTGAGTTTTCTCACTATATTACTTATTTCATAGTTTATATATCATGATTGTATTCTAGACTAGTAGGGTCTTGCTCGTTGCTTATATGTTTGCATGTTGCGTTAGCTAAAACAGATCATAGGCTGAAACAGACCGTGGGCTGAAATATGTCGTTACTTTATGTATGATATTTTATGATTTGTGCTTAAAATTGTAGATTAAATGATTCGATGTACTTTTTTGGATCGTGTGAAGGCAAAGGCATGACCGTACACACACAAAAGTAATTTTATGATTTGAAATTCTGCAATGTTTTTCTTATAACCCTGATTTTGGTTTATGGTTATTGAATACATAGTTTTATCTTGATTATAACTTTATGAAAATACGCATTTACTTTAATTTAAAACTGAAAAATTTACTGTGAAAAAATGAGACATTTCAATATATAGTTATATACTATCGACACTCATTACACAAAACACTATTTTATTAATCTATATGTATAGATGTATGTGTTTGTATATACAATGAAACACATGCTTATACACATAAATATACATGCATACTTATACACATCGACATATACATATACATATACATGTATACATATATTAGAATGGGATAAACATGCTTTGAGTAATGAGTTTTGATGACGCACACACATGTTTGTATGTGTATATAACGTATAAGTTGTTAATACTAATGTAATTTATGTATGATAAAATTGTATAAAATATGTAACAAAAAATATGACGTTTGTACATTGAAAAATGAAAAAAACAATTCAATTTGTTGGAAATCCTTAGGAAATGTCTAAGAATTTTAGAGGAATTTCCTACCCTCAGAAAAATCTGTCACTAAGGCGTAGGAAATGTATATGAACTTCTGAGGGATTTCCAAGGAATTTGTTTTCTTTCCTTTTTTGAGGTTTAAACATTGTTTTTTTTGCTCTTAAATATCTTATGTCAAACTTTGTTATATAATAAATACTTTATCTAGTTAATTTATACATATTATTGTTAGATTAGGTGTTTAAGCCAATAACTGAATTGGTAGATACTTGAATTAAAAGCAATGTCCATTTTAGGTTGACCTCAAAATTAGTAATTGACAGAATGACTTTTTGAGAGAGAGAGGTTGATTTATTGGTTTATTATAAGATTAATAAATAGAAACAAATAATTTATTAATATGTTATGAGATTAATATATTAATTAGAAATAATATTATTCAATTAATAATTAATCAGAAATTAATTAGAATTAATTTTGGGATTAATCAGATTAATTAAAAGTGCAAGGACCTAAGTCATAGTTATTTAATAGTTGAACAAGAGAAGGATTCTAGATCCTTCCCAGGGTTGCCAAAAATAAGAAGCCTCCTTAGGGCTTCTGGATTAATCTTTAAGGATAATTAGGAATCTTGATAATTACCTAATTTGAAATAATATTATATTCAAATTAGGGTTTCGAACGTTTCCTAGTGCAGCTATAAAAGGAGCCTTAGAACTTAAATTTTCGGCCGCTCCTTTCACAAGAATAAAAGCCAAAAATTCGATCATCCCTCTTCTCTCCTATTAAGTCTTCTGTTGCTAGCGTTTGAGTACAAACCATTAGAGTCACGAGATTTCTGGTGCTTGCTTTCTGAAGCTGGTTGAAGAAGGAATTGTTTGATTATTTACTACAATAATCAAAATGTATGTAAACTGTAAATACCTTTGTAATTTTTTATTATAATAAGGCCTCACTAGGGTTCTTGATGTTTAGTTGTTTGTTGTCATCAACGGAGAAAACTTAGATCCAATAGGTATCATGTGAACTTAAGGGTTAACTTTTTTCCGCCACATATTTTTTGTAACCTATAAAACCTATCATTTATACACTCACGTACATACATATACACCATCAAAACTCATTACTCAAAACACTATTTTATTAATCACCATATATAAATGTATATGTTTGTATATATAATAAGACACATGCTTATACACACATACTTATGCACATATACATACATATAAATATATTAGAATAAGATAAACATGTTTTGAGTAAAAGGTTTCGATGTTGCACACACATGTATGTATGTGTATATAACATATAACTTGGTGAAATTAATGTAATTCAGGTTTAATGATATTGTACAAAACATGGTATAAAAAAGAGGATGTTTGAACATTGAAAATGAAAAAATAAATTCTTTTTGTTGGAAAGCTCTAAAAAATATTTAGGAATTTCCAAGGGATTTGCTATGCCTAGAAAAATTTGTCACTGTTGCTAATGAGTAAGAAATGTGTGAGAACTTTTGAGAGATTTCCAGGGGAATATTTTTTATGTTAAGCATCGGTTTTTTCGTACACATACTTTGCAAAACTTTATTCTATACAAAATACTTTTATCTCACTAACTTATAGTGTCACAACTAGCATTTTTGGCTAGGAAATATTGTCCACATGAAATTAACCCTTGTATAAATTGTAACCCTGATGTTCCGATTCAAACTCAGAATGCACCAAGATCATTTTATTGTGCCTGTAGGGCCAACAAACTCTCAAATTGGGTATTTTGGGCCAAGGAACCCCATTTGGGCTCCAGTTGAACCCACATTCATTAAACTATAGCATTTTGGGCCGTAAGAAATTTCATGGGCCTTATTGGGCCGAAAACAACTTTCTTGAATCTTATTGGGCCGTAAACCCAATTCCTTTATCAATTTTGGCCGTGAACCCATAAAGGGGCCCAAGGGGCAGAAAACTTTCATACTGGGCCTTATAATTTCAAGAATATTCAATAAAAGCCCAAACCACTCTTTTCTTTCACCCTTTCTTTCCTTTTCTCGGTTTTGAAAAAAAATTTAAGATGGAATAAGACCATGACACCTCAATATTATATGTGGGATATCTAGGCTAATTAACCAACAAACCTCTAGGATTAGAGATAATCCATCATGCAATAACCACTCAACCATTATCTCCCTTCCTCTTCTTCTAGTCTCGGCTGAAGAGTACCCACAACACTCCCATTTTCCACTTCATAATCAGTAACACATGCTCTCTTATCTCTCTACATCACCAAGAATATTCTACCCTTTTTCTTCTAAATTTCATGAACTAGGGTGTGTTTCAACAAAGTTTTCATCAATTCATCTCTTTTGGTAAGCTACTTCACACTTGATTTGGTTTACTTCATATATATACTAAGATCATTCATTAAAACATCACCAATCTCGTGTTTATGCTTCTAGAATCATAGTAATTTCGAAGATCTCCTCAAAGAGGTGTGCTAGGCCAAAAACTCCTCCAATCTCCTTCCAAAAACCGAATCCATCTCCCAATGTGAGTTCATGCCCCCTATTTTTGGTTTTTACTATGTTTTGGGGGAGGATACACGTTGCTATGTGTAGATCTATGAGTTTAAGCATGATTATGTGTGTTTTACCATGTTAAATGTTGTGCTTATGTGTTGGAACTCCATAGATTTCAATAGATCTACTAAAATATGGTGATATTGGTAAACAAAAACACTCCATGCAACTTATTATGAAAATGAAAGAATTAAAATATGCTAAGGATGTTTGAAATTAAGAAAAAATCATGTAAAGGGCCAAAAATGGATAAAGTAAACAAAAAGTGAGGATCTTTGTTAACTCATGGTTTTAAGAGGATTAAAAGAGTCATTTTTAAACAAAAATGGGTCTTTATGATATTCATGGTTTCAAAAGGGCCAAAATTGCAAATTTTCACAAAATGGGCCTCAAATTGGGCCTTCACGGTTTTATGGGCAAAACTTTTAAATTTTTGGCTTTTATGATTTAAATTGTCATTTTAGAAAATTTGAGCCAAAAATGTAAATTTTCGCTTAAAAGGGCTGAAAATGTAAATTTATTTAAACTTGGGCGAAAAAGATAAATTTATACACAATTGGGTCGAAAATATCAATTTTCATAAAATTGTTGCCAAAAGTGTTAATTCTAACAAAAAAAGGGCTAGAAATGCTATTTCATTAAAAACAAGCCCTAAAATATGAACTTTTGGTCTTAAGGGACCTACAATGTCATTTTTTCCCAAAATGAGCATTAATTGTAAATTTTCGGTTTTAAGGACCAAAAATGTCTTTTTACAAAAGTGGGCCTTTTATGTCATTTTGGTAAACAACTAAGCTTAAACAACCAACATAACAACAAACGAATTAGTTACGTCATTTACACATTTAATTGGGCCTGAAATATACATTACATGTTTATTGAGCCTTAATGGTCCATTTACATGCTTGTTGGGCGTGGAATATCCATTTACATGCTTATTGGGCCTGGAATATATATTATATGTTTATTGGGCCTTTGTAGCCCATATACATGCTTGTTGGGCCTAGGATATACATTACATGTTTATTGGGTCTTTGTGGTCCATCTACATGCTTGTTGGCTTCACACATTGACGTACATACTCGTTGGGCCTTGAAAACTAAAAACAAACATGGAAACAATATATACTGTGCAATGCAATATTCGCGTAAATTCAGTTAAGGCTCTTGTGAGGCATTTCGTTTGTTCGCACCTTTTTAGTATACAACCGTAGCCTGTATTTATAACTAGAGTCTCCTGGAAGGAGAGCGAGAGTTTGTGTATAGATCTATATGGGGTTGACACCCCACACCTAAGCTGTTCGCTACAGTTAGATTAGGCCAGTCTAGGGTGACAGACCTTACCTTAAACAAGTCGGCATCTGAAAAACGTCATGACGGGCAGATCAGTCATTATCAAGTATGGTTATAACGACTCACAAAGAAATTAACTCCACTGTAAAATTTACGGAATACATAAACGATTCTAAAATTACAATTCCATACAAACACCATCTTATGGTCTTTGGGTTTTAATACTACAACACTTTTGCAAGTATAAAATATCGAATTTTCTGGGAAAAACTTATACTATACATCACCTTTTACTTACACAAAAAACATGGGATTTCCTGGAATACTTCCCTTATACATTTTCAAAACACACATGCTTTAATTCAAGATTTGATACAAAGCGTTCAAACCATTTACTTCTTTTTTACAGAAAATATCGGATTTTCTGGTGTTTACAAAGCAATGCAAACTTTTCATACAAATACACTTATGAACTAACCAACATTATATATGTTAACTGTTTTTAAAATAACTTGTATTCTCCGGAAATTGTTAAGCAAGTTGACATCAAGGTCATGTGGAAATTTGTTGCATTTTGTTGCTATTATAAACAATATTTTTTTTGGGATGTAACTCTTGTAAACAAGTACAATGATGTAAACTCAGTATTGTTGTATTATTGAACGTATGGTGATGATGCGTGCTTTGTTTCTATTATATTGATTGTGATGATATTACAAGATGAAGTCACGTAAGCTCCCTGACGTTTCCGTTGTTTTTCTCCGATTCGGGGGCGTGACAGATTCATATCGGATCAATGTTTATAGTGAACTGGCTTATCTAATCATACAAGATATGCAACTATAAATACATTGGGACTAAAATACTCTGAACAAAATAAAATCCATACCTATATCTGCATTTTTGGGTATTGTCACAACAAGAAACAGTAAAAGTCTTTGGAGGATTTGAACATAGCGGTTAAACCCGGACAATTATTTGGTCGTATTGGGGATAAATAGAGCCTGGTCAACTATACTTATTCGAAATACGGCCAACATATGTTCGGGAGTGGTCGTGGTGGTCAATGAAACAAAAACTTACCATCTAATTATCCAAATTGTATTAAGGAACCAAACCTAAACAATTAAAATATTGTAGGAGTATTTCACACATATCCTTTAGATTCATCTCTCATGCCCCCCCTTCTCGTGCGGACTCCATGGATGAATTTCAACAAGGAGATCCCTACTATCAAGCCTTGGTGGCCGATGAATGGATAGAAGAAGTAGGACCGGAAGAATATTACGAAACGAACTATGAGGTGGGAGAATCCAATAAGGAGTTAGATGAGAAAGAAGGCATTGGATAAATCCTTATGGGACCCCATCCTTCAGAAGCAATACCAGCTCAGCACACAATTCAGGAAGACTCCACCGACCGACTACGCCTCTTGGAGGAGGAGGTAGCCACCCTTAGGCAGCAACTCTTTGCAGCTAAAGCTAGAGTCATACAAGCAGAACAGAGAAATGAAGAGATCACTCGGGAGATGTGTGATTTGGATGACCTTGTGGCACAATATTTTGGCATCTGAGCACCACCACCAGATGCATCCACCCACGATTAGGATCAACTCCACCCCTGCCACTATTTGTTATGATTCTCTTTCATGTACTATTGTATATAGGACCGACTTTATGATTAAGTGATTACACCACTCATGAAGTCGTTATGCCGTCACATCTTATTTTCCCTTTGAAATGTATGCCTTTTAAAGGAAAATTTTCTGGTACTAAGATGGTTATTACTAGTAAAACAATTATGTGTGTTCATCGTGATGTTATCTGCTATGTGTTCTATTTTCCTTATTTCATGTTCTTATATAAATTCACTTATATGCATAACCAAACCCCCGAAACCGCTAGATACTCAAGGATCTCGAAACCAAAATAGCTATGTATTCTATGGATAGACTTAGCATTAGTGCAAAATCTACTACTACTTATCACCATAAATACATCTTAGGGATGTATGTTGAAACAATGAGAATCATACCACAAAACACGAAATGACCATTGTCACTTACGAGCTTGCTTATCATCATGCAATAGAAAAATGTCATCCCACAGAAATAACTAGCACACCAGTAAGACACCAATCCTACAGATAGATTCCACTACATCCCAAGCCGCTGTAACCGTTGTTGTAACCGTTGTCATGGCGCAACTCAACGCAAAAAACACCAATAGAGATGGAAACAGTATCGACAACTCCTTCCGTAGTAACAACCACAGAAACCAACAAGTGATAACTTACCAAGGCACTTTAAACCCCAAACATAAGAGCAGGAAGCGAGAGTCTAGGAGTAAGAAAAAGGGCAGCCAACTCAAGGGCCCTCGAAGAAAAATGTGGACCGTTTGCTAAAACTGAATGTGAACTTCCCCGAGGAGTTGGCAATTAACATCATTTTGCACTCCTTATCTTCGTGTTATGATCAATTCCCAATGACATACCACATGAACAAGGACGAAGTTACACTTAGCAAACTTCAGGGACTCTTGACCACAGAAAGTGGTCTTAAGAGTAAATCGGTTGTTACCACTCCTACTCCTACCGTGGCCCCTGTCTTGGTAATCGGGCAAGGAAAAAGAAAGAAGAGGAAGATCCCTTCGAAGGGTATAAAGGTGTCACACCCCAAAACCAAGAACGGTGGAAACGTTCTGGGGCGGAGGACGTCATGTAAAGTATCACAACACAGTAAATGTAAATAAGCAAACAACATCATCCATTGCATTAAATATATAATTTTAATACAAGCGTGTTCTGTACAGTTATAGACACCAAAAATAATGTAAATCAAAATAATAAGATGAGTCTTGGATGCGCTCCATCTTCTCAAAAGCTGGCCTCGGTACCTGTCTACTGATGACCTGAGAATACAAGTTATTTTGAAAGAGTTTATCAGCATTAAGCTGGTGAGTTCATAAGTAATTTAGTGTCGATGTGTGTTACCAAAAACGTTTGAACATGTCTCAAGTGTAAGTTTGTAAAAGGTAAGTAAATGTTTGTAAAAGTTTGAATCTCTCAGAAAAACCTATATTTTCTATTAAAGTAGCCTTCTACCAAGGCTTAACTGTTTTGTATGCTCCTTTGTTGTAAAAGTGTGTAATTTCCCAAGTGTAACTATCATTTAACAAAATATAGTTTGTACATTAATGTTTAAAGGAAGTAATCACTAAAAATATGGAATGGGTAAATCATTGTAGTACTGTAGTGTTGTATTATAGGAACTACTGCTGTACTAACTACCTTAAACCGGATTTATATTATGGTATAATGTGATAAATTGCACCATACTATCGACTGGTAACAACGACATACGAATGGTCGTAATAACGGAATGACGTTTGGCACCCGCAGACCTGCAGGTCCGACTGTAGCTAGCAGCAAGGTGTAGGATAGTCAATCCAGTATAGATCTATACGCAAACTCACGCTCTCCCTCCAAGAGAATTCTGGCTACAACTCGGGCCATGACATTTAAGGCATGCTCCGATACAGTGGATCACAATTGTTAACTTATTCTTGTATATGTATTGTAATGAACTGTTCTAGTATAGTTGTATATGTTCTTCCTCTAGTATAGTTGTATATGTTCTCTGTCTAGTATAGTTTTATATGTACTCGTAGTAATAAGTATTGACTCATGAATGAACTGACTCATTGATCTAGAAATTGTAGTAGTATGATCTTGTGTTACCCCGATGGTAACTTACTGATGATGTACTGATAAGTATGAATAAAGGAGTACTTTTATGTCTATATATGTACATTTGATATATAATTAATATTGAAACGACCTTCGGAGGGCTACCCGAAATCCCACCAGACCACATCTCAAGCGCGAAAAGGAAATAGGGCGGATGGCCTTCCTAAGCCCTTTAAACATTGCTTATATATCTATACATATATGGGCATGCAATTTATAGGAAGTATAACAAAGTTTAAATAAAAGTATTTGATAAGTAAAAGAGTTTGTAAAACATTTTGAAGTAAAACAGTTTGATAAACAGTTTGAACAGTGATAAAATCATTGGTTTTGTAGTTATTAATCACATGTGATTAATGTAATCACATGTGATTGATGTAATAACTATAAGCATTTAACTTGTATCCCCCCATAAAAGTATTTAAAACATTTAAAAGTATTTCAAAGGTTAATTAAAGGGGTATGAACTCACTTGTGGTGAGTGGATTGGATTGAAGTGCCGGATACCGTGCTAGGTGGCAAACAGAGACTTGTTCACACGCACGAGCCTAGTTATCATATAATGAGCATATATATAACTAATTAGCCAAATAATAAGTTAATGAAATATGTTGGGACACTCAGGAACATGTAAACACTTGGTATAAGTGTTATAGGTCCTAAGGGTTGCTTCTAGGTTGTTATGGGACAAGGCTAAAGGGGTTTAATGTATCAAAGGGCCTTATATAAGAGTTTACTACCCAATAAACCCCACACAAGGAGTTTACGGTCGTAAACCCTTGAGTTTACGGCCGTGAACTCCAATCTTAGTGGTAATAGGTGTTTTAAAGTGCTAAATGATTTCTAAAATAAGCCTAGCTTGGTGGTTTAATCCTTTGGGTAGTTTAGGGCATAGATAATACTCCTTTGAGGAGTTTACGGCCAAAAGACCATATCCCTTAGAGTTTACGGCCATAAACTCTCATGGGATGGGTGTTTTAATTCTTTCAAGTCCCAAACACAAGTAGAGTACTTTCTAGGCATTTATTTAAGGCTATGGAGGACCCTAGGCACACTTTGGTGCCCTTATTTGGTGTTTACGGCCTATGAATATTCTCTTGGCCGTAAACTCCTTTTAAGGGGTGTTTTTGATGTGTTAATGTCCCCATATTAGCTAGAAGTAATTGAGGGTTAAAGTCTAAAGCCTTTAGGAGTGATTAGGGCACATTTAAGCCCTTGAATTTGGTGTTCACGGTCCAAGAAACTCTTGGGCCGTAAACACCTAAAGCTATGTGTTCTTGATTGTTTTCTAGTCTCAAATGATCATACATATTATCCTAAACTAGTTACCTAACAAGGAAATGGGACTAGATGGCCTTTAAGCTTCATTTTGGAGTTTACTCCCCAAGAACGTTCTTGGGCGGTAAACTCCAGAATCATATATATTTGACATGCAATCTATGTTATTAAGCATAAAACAAGCATTATAACACAACTAGGGAAGTGTACTCACGATTTGGGATGAAAACCCGAAGATCCGTGAGAGAGAAAATGGCTTTTCTCTAGTTGGAAATGTGAATAATGAATGAATTTAGTTCAAAAATCTATTTATAGTCTTGAAGTATTTTTGGCAGAAAATATTTTTATTCCGGAATTGGACTCTAACATTTTGAAGTTTTGGAATGCTCAAGTTTCACAAACCCATGAGCATCCCCTCTCCTGATATCTCCTTGAACGTAAACCCTAATGTACACAAACTTATTCGGAAAAGTCTGAAATTCAATGAAACTGGACTAGCTTCTATTGAATAGCTAAAGTTCGTACAAAATGGAAATTTCGAGTGTTCACAAAAGGGAAAGTCCCTTGATGGCTCCTCTTCAAGTGGAACTAAGAAAGGTTTCGTCACTCCTTCTGCTAACCCTAAAGATGTTGAATGCTTTTATTGCCATGAAAAGTTGCATTGGAAGCGAAACTACCCAAAGTACCTGCAAGATGTTAAGGATGGGAAAGTAAAACCCAACCATGCAGGTATATACACTATATTGTCTAATAATTCACCTCATTCTAATTCTTGGGTCCTTGATATAGGTTGTGGTATTCACCTATATACTGATTTGCTGGGACTAAGAAGAAGTGAGAATGTGGAGCATGGGAAGATAAACTTGATCATAGGGAATAGGAAAGCCTCACCTGTCACCAAGATTGGAGTTTATTATTTGTTGCTAAGTAGTGGATTAGTGTTAGATTTGAATAAGTGTTGTTACTCATCTGAAATGGCGAGAAATATTATTTCCTTTCATGGTTTGTACAAACAAGGTTTTACCTTTTCGTTTGATAATGAAAGTGGAGGTATTAAGGCTTTCTTTAATAATGTTCTTTATTTTAAAGCATTACCTTGTGATGGTGTATATGAAACTGTGTCGGTTGTTGATAACCTAGGAAATAATGTGTTGTGTATCGATTCTTCCACTAGTTTGGATAAAGCATCATTACGGAATTGTCGTCTTGGACATATAAGCAAGAAACGCATAGGCTAACTCCAAAAGGATGGAGTCTTGGAGTCATTTAACCTAAAATCAGATGATAGTTGTGAATCTTGTTTGCTTGGGAAAATGACAAAGTCACCCTTCACTGGTACTTGTGCTAGGGGTGAGGGTTTGTTGGACCTCATACATACTGATGTGTGTGGACCCTTCAGAATCGCCACAAGAGATGCTAACTACTTCTATGTGACTTCTACTGATGATTATAGTATATATGGATATGTATACTTAATCAAGCATAAGTCAGAGACCTTTGAAAGATTAAAAGAGTTCAAACAGGAAGTGGAGAATCAGTTGGGCAGGAATATTAAGATGCTTCGATCCAATCGAGGTGGTGAGTATCTTAGTATAAAGTTCCTTGACTATCTTAAGGAATGTCAGATTATCTCGCAATTGACACTTCCCAGGACACTACAGCTTAATGGTGTGGCAGAGAGGCGCAATAGAACCTTGTTGGATATGGTTCGTTCCATGATGAGTCGAGCTTCGCTACCAATCTCATTCTTGGGGAATGCCTTCGAGACTGCCACCCATATCCTTCATCTAGTCCCTACAAAGAAGGTTGCCAAAACACCTTGTGAGATATGGATCGGAAAAGTTCCAAATCTGGACCACATCAAGATTTGGGGTTGCAAGGCTTTTGTGAGGCACGAGTCTCACGATAAGCTCGAACCTCGAAGTGAGAGGTGTATTTTCATCGGCTACCCACAGAGATCCTTTGGTTACCTCTTCTACAGACCTAGTGATAATTTGGTCTTTGTAGCAAGGAGAGGACTCTTTCGTGAGATAGAGTTCATGAGCCAAGGAAATAGTAGGAGACAAATTGACCTTGAAGAAATTCAAAAGTCAAGTGGTGAAGGAACCTCAAACCTTAGCAATCAACCTGAGGAGGAAACTCCTGTTGATCCGACAGAAGAGTCTGTACCTCTGAGGGTTTCCACGAGAGTTAGGAATGCACCTGAGCATTACAATGGTTTCCATATTACTGCGGAAGGTGATACACTTATCGGTGATAACACACTGGTAAGTTTGGATGAACCTAACAACTATACGGAAGCCATGGCAGGCCCTGAGGCTGCTAAATGGAAAGTGGCTATGGATAGTGAGATACAATCCGTGTATGACAATAAAGTTTGGAACTTGGTTGACAATGTACCAGCTCGTAAGACAGTTTGGTGCAAATGGATCTTCAAGAAGAAGACTGACATGGATGGTAATGTACACACTTGTAAGGCGCGACTGGTTACAAACGGATTTTCTCACACTCTGGGAGTTGATTATGATGAAACCTTTTCACCAGTAGCGAAGATTAAGTCTATTAGGGTTATGTTAACCATTGCTGCATTTCATGATTTTGAAATATGGCAAATGGATGTCAAAACCGTCTTCCTTAATGGAAAATTGGCTGAGGATATTTACATGAGTCAGCCAGAGGGTTTTATCAGTACAGAGTACCCTAATAGAGTGTGTAAGCTTGAGAAATCCATCTATGCATTGAATCAAGCACCTCGCAGATGGAATCTTTGTTTCGATGAGAAAGTCAAAGAGTTTGGTTTTTCGAGGAGTGAAGACGAATCTTGTGTATATGTCAAGGCTAGTGAGAGTATAGTTAACTTTTTGTTATTGTTTGTAGATGACATACTACTCATAGAAAATGACATCCCAACTTTGTAGGAAGTAAAGTCCTGGCTTGGGAAGTGTTTCGCTATGAATGACCTTGTAGAAGTTGCCTATATCTTAAGGATAAGGATTTTGAGAGACATAAGTAAAATATTAACTGGACTTATTCAGAGTACCTACTTGGAGAAGGTGATGAATAGGTTCAACATGCAGAATTCCAAGAAAGGAGAGTTACCGATCCAGAGTAACGCCAGACTGAGTATGACTCAGAGCCCGAGTACAGAGGCTGAGATAGCAGATATGAGTCGAGTACCATATGCTTCCACTGTAGGCTTGATCATGTATGCTATGACTTGTACTCGTCCTGATGTGGCCTTTGCATTAAGCATGGACAACAGATATCAGGGGAACCCTGGAAAGGCTCACTGGACTGTGGTAAAGAACATTTTCAAGTACCTGCGGAGGACTAAGGACTGAGTCCTTACCCTTGGTGGGAGTGATGACTTGAGAGTATTAGGGTCTAGTGATGCTAGCTTTCAGACTCATAGGGATAATTTCCGCTCTCAGTCAGGCTGGGTCTTTACCTTAAATGGAGGAGCAATTTCTTGGAAAAGTTCCAAGTAGGAGACAGTGGCTGATTCAACTTGAGAAGCAGAGTATATAGCGGCAAGTGAGTCAGTGAAGGAGGCTATATGGCTAAAGAACTTCATTGGAGACCTTGTAGTTGTACCAACTATAAAGGAGCCTATAGATATTTTTTGTGATAGTGAAAGTGCAGTGGCCTTAGCCAAGGAACCAATGGATCACAGGAGATCCAGACACATCGACAAAAAATATGATTTAATTAGACATCGAATAGAAGAAGGACTCCTCGTGTAAAAGAGGGTATCATCGGATGAGAACCCGACATATACCCTCACGAAGGGACTAGGTAGGGTTAAGCATCTCCAGCATGTGAGCCGCATAGGGCTGAAGGATGATATTAGTTTTAGTAGTTAGATAGATTTAAAATGTGTAAAGTGTAATTGGCATTTGATGATGAAAAAAAGTTGTGTTTATTTATGAGTAAAGTGTTGCTATCTTTTGTCAATCATTTACTATCATTTCATTTTTTCATGTTTTGACTTCGAGAATAATTTTGTTTTTGTATTTCATATTATTCAAATTCTCCATAGTCGGACATATGTTGGAAGTAGATATGAATCAAGACTGTCATGTAGTTGGCTAAGATGTTGGACATAGCAAAGTGTTGCTACAATACTCATGAATGCTCATAAGTTCTAAGTATTGGATTCAACCCTCTCTCACTAGTATCACTTCATGGAATTTATCTCGAGTGATCGTGAGACGGTAATATCATATAAGTTTTCAAACCTAGAGATATGACTTGTTGCCTATGAGTTGGTTATACATTGATTGTACGAAAACGCATTGGT
This sequence comes from Lactuca sativa, assembly GCF_002870075.4. Classification (NCBI taxonomy): domain Eukaryota; kingdom Viridiplantae; phylum Streptophyta; class Magnoliopsida; order Asterales; family Asteraceae; genus Lactuca; species Lactuca sativa. The sequence continues at coordinate 215,573,907 of NC_056627.2, forward strand.
AACTCGAAGTTATAAAACGTGCCTTTGTGTACGATTCAAAAAGTAGTAGAACAAGCATATGAGTCGAAGTTTATTTGTTCCTTCTTGGATTAGAAGCGATATCTGGGCCCCAGGGGCGGACACAAGATTTTACAGAAGGGTTGCACATGAGAGTTAGGGGTTGCACGGTAGTAGAAAAAATAAAAATTTCCAAAATTTTTGAAAATTTTCCACTGCGGCCGGAAAAGTTAGGAGTTGTCGGTGCCACCAAGGAGCACCCCTAGGTCTGCCCCTGCTGGGCCCCTCGATGATTTTGTTTTGACCCATGTACCGGGCCTGGTAAGAACTAAGTTGATGTGTTCAATTAAGTTCTATGTTAAACAAATCGGAAATTAGGAAACAAAGTGTTGGACAATAAGTAAAACACTATTCCATGTATTTGTCCAGCTGATATCTAGAACAGAGGATTATATGATCACTTATCTTAAATTACGTATCATCATCACAGTTCCGCTAGACCTTGAATGTCACACCCCTAAACCAAGGATGGCGGAAACATCTGAGAGTGGAGGACTTCATGTATAGTATCACAACAACGAGTATAATAGTGCTCCAAGTAAAAACAACCAACATAAATATAATTGAAAAAGTTACACCATAGTATGAGTTTACATGTTTCCAAATAAATTACATTATGTTGAAAAAATGAAATGTTTAACACCTTAGCGTTAATCCTCAAAAGCCACTGATTTCCTGTTTTATTGATTCCCTGAGAATACAAGTAGTCTTGAAAAAGTGTCAACAATTAAGTTGGTGAGTTCATAAGAGTTTTATTTGATAAAGATGTCATTTTCCTTGTAAAAGCGAATGAATATAATTCCAGAAAATCCAATATTTTCTTTATAAAATGTGTAATGAAAGCTCCTACGTTATGAAATAATGTACCCTAGAAAGACCCATAGATTTCCTCTATAATCACCCACTGTATATAAGTTATATAAAACTTAAGTTAAATAAACCGTCGAATATAATGGGTCTGCCCTAGGTCCACAACCAAACAAGGAATAAGAAGTAAGGCAAGCCCACCAACTTTAAGTCGATGGCAACTAAATTCTTCTATAACTCTAACATTTACACTTAGCAGTTATAAACAGAAACTAACAAATTCTAGATGAATTGTAGTTCTAATATCATAAATCCATTTTTTGTAAACCCGGTACTTTGTAATGTACCCATTTAGTTTATGAAAACCCGGTACTTTGTAATGTACGCCTTTAGTTATGAAAACCCGGTACTTTGTAATGTACCCCTTTGCATAGACCCGGTACTTTGTATTTGAACCCCTTTTATATGAAAACCTGGTACTTTGTATTTGTACCCCTTTTATATGAAAACCCGGTACTTTGTAATGTACCCCTTTGTATAAACCCGATACTCTGTATTTGCACCCCTTTTATATGAAAACCCGATACTTTGTATTTGTACCCATTTTATATGAAAAGACTTCGTAATGATTTTGAATTGTAATTGTAACATAAACTATACCTATTATAGTTTATCATAATGTTTGTAATGCATATGCAACATAACTATACCTATTATAGTTTATCATATTTGTTTGTGGTGTATAACAGGCTTAACTATACCTATTATAATTTATTAATATTATTTGTAGTAGTAGTAACCCCTTGTATATGATTCGTACCTTTAGACTAGGGTAATAATATGTACTATCAACATCATATATATATATATATATATATATATATATATATATATATATATATATATATATAATAACACACGCCTTGCTCAGCAAGCTACAAGGTGCAAATGAAATTGTTAACCATTTTCTAGTTTTAACCTTGTTGTTCCTGTTCTTACAAAAATCATAGAAAAATCACTTGAAGTCGAAATCAGAATCTATAGATTCTGAGAGCTTAGAAAATGTGTCTATTTTATTCATAATTTTTATCATGATTTTTAGAGACCTTTAACTTGTTAAAAATGTCCAACTTCAAATACTGGTCCAAAGTGGTTTCTAAACTAATAGACTGTTTTGTAAAAATCGCCATAAATTGTAGAAAAATTGTGTGGAGATGTGCAAGTAGTCATTTTAAAGGTATTAACCTGAAATATTTTCACATTAAACAATTTTGGAAAATAAAAAGTTTATGAAGATCAAAACAGTCCGTGAATAGGACTCAACTTTCCTGTTGAAAGCTGATAATAGAGTTTAAGTTATATTATGGTGATTTAACTTGTATTCTCCCCCCCCCCCCCCCTAAAACTTGAAGAAAAATCACCTTGTGTGTCCTTAGTGGATGGATGTTGAAGAAAAGAAGTGTTCTACTCAAGAACACTTAGAAGATGCCTTGAGGATTCGAAGATCAAAAGTAGAAGAAAAGCTTGGATATTAGCCTTGAATCTCGAAATTTAGAGAGAGAATGAAGTTTGTTCTTTGGTGGAAAATGAGAGAAATGTGAGGAGAGAGGGGAGTTTTCCAGCCTTTGATCAAGGATGTGGCTGGAAAAATAATGGAAAGAGTACAATGAAAGGACTAGGTATGGTGGAAGGACAAGGGTTGGTCATGGAGTGGGCATGGGTGGTTGCTTGTGTCATACACTAAGGCAACGTCAACACTCCACCAAGAATATTCCACCCACTCTTCTTTGATAAGGATTATACCCCAAAAACGTGATTAATTATGAAATATGGGGCTTTATATGTTAAAATATGATTTTGGGTAAAAATCCCGCGTTAAAATCATGCAAAATTGGCCTAAAACGAAGTCGTAGTCGAATACCGGGAAGAAAGGCGAAATTTGTGAAACTTCTCGGTACTGGGCCGAGGTTTGGTCCCTACTGCTACTGGGCCCGAAGGCGAAATGGAGCGAAGGTAGAAGGAGCGAAGGCGAAGGGGAGGTTCAGTTCGAAGGGGCCTTCGGGTTCGGCACGCAGGCAGCTTCGGGTTCGGTTCTTAGCACCTTCGGTCCTTATGGTTTCGGTTCTTAAGTGAGAGGCTTCGGTTCTAAAGGCTGTTTTTCCAATAATTAGTCCGTTTTAAGTGGTTTTTGAGCCGGTTAAGGGTTGGGATGAGCCGAATGATTTCAAAAAGTTATAGGAACTTTTGAGAGAGATTTGGGAGACATTTTTAATAGAGAGATAGAGTGAAAGAGTTTGGGAGAGGCTTCTTTTGTGACCTTTTTGAGTGTCCAACTTCACAACGCAAGGTCCGTAAACCCCGTTAAGCCATGTTTAAGGATCTTACACACTCTCGATGAGTATGCAATAGTGTTTTATCGCTTTGGTTCATTCCTTACCACAATTTTAGGTTAAAGAAATCTAGATACACAAACTTTCCAAATGATGATTTCTTATTAAAATAATGATTTGTATAGTAATTACATAACGTGAACCCTAGTATACGAGGGCTAATTGAGTTGACCGGTTTGACTTGTTGACTTTATTTGATTTTGACTTTACTAGAATTTGACGGTTGTCACATCATCCCCCCGTTAGAGGGAATTTCGTCCCGAAATTTGCATTTTGACTGGGACTTCAAGAATTTGGGGAAAAGATGGGGGATACTTTTCATAATATATGACATTGATATGGCAAGGACCAAGTTAACTTATGTTTACACTAGCCATCAAAAGCTCACCAGTACAAATCCTGAGTTTTTATATAAGCGATACGACCTCTTCGTGTTTTGCCGTGTTCTCTAGATCAATTGATAATAAATCCTAAATTGACACTAGTTGAAATAATGAGAAATTTAAAACCTGCATGTGGTGGTTAGAAGCATGTACCGCTATTCATGGGTGGTTCTGAGGATGTTTCTCCTATGGTGATTATAAGTACCCTTCCACCATTACCAACATCCCTTGTCCTTGGACAGTCTCTCTTAAAGTGTCATGCTTCGACGCACTTGTAACAAGTTGGGCTTGCTCCAATTTCGGGGACTTGGTTGATGGGTCGCGTCGGTGCCTTAAACGGACAGTGTGTCCCTCCCTGTTGCAATTTTTTCAATGCATCTCCCGGCAAACCGCAGTATGATGGAAGTTACACTTGTTGCATTTTGGAAGGGTTCCAGCGTATCGATTCATGGGTGTTGGAGTGGAATGAGTTGTGGTAGCATGAACAACAACAGTCCGTTGCTTCTTGGTTAAGTTCTAGGCTGGTTGGTCCTTCTTGTTGTTCTAGAACTTCCTTTTGTTGCTTCTCCCTCCGTCTTGCTCAGGGGTGGTTGTTACAGTGTCATGGCTAGCCATATGGTCGATGAGTTGTTGTGCCAACTCCTTGGCACTATCAAAGGTAGTTAGTCTTGATGCCAACACGCTATTCTGAATTTGGGAAGACAATCCCCAAAGGTATCGTTCCACCTTCTTGTCTTCCGGGGTGACCATAGTGGGACACAGTAGTGGTAGATCACAGAATCGGGCGGTATAAGTTGCAAGGTCAGAGTTTGTCATCTTGAGGTTTCACAGTTCTTGTTCCAGCTTTTGCACTTCGCCCCTTAGGCAATACTCTTTCAACATCATTGCCTTCAAATCCTCCCAACTCATTGAGTTAGCCACTGTGAGCGTCAGTGACTTAACGTGGCCGTTCCACCAAGTAAGGGCCCGACCGGAGAATGTACAAGCTGCAAATTTGACCTTACTTGCCTCAGGGCATGCACAAATTTCGAAAACAGATTCAATCTTTTCGAACCATTGCATCAGTGTGATGATTCTCCCACTTCCATTGAAAGAATCGAGTTTGCCACTAGTAAAATCCTTGTAGGAACATTCCTTCATACATCCCGTACTGTCCCCATGGTTGGAGTTTGTGGCACCAGATCCAACACCACCTGTACCATTCGTACCAATTTGCGACATTGCGGCAGCTACGGCTGCGGTTACGGCAGCTTGGAACATAGTGGGATCAAACTGCGGAGGTGGTGGTGGTGTTGCGCTGCTGGAAGGTTTGGACTTTTTCTTTGGCGGCATAGTTCTGTCATAAGTTTGTAAAGATGAACAGACAGAAAGTCTCCAATAGCAGTGACAAGTCGGATGTTATTGAACTAGATTTTTCTGTATTATGTCCCGACTCAAGGGTATTTTGAGAGCAATTCATAATAAAAGTCCATATAGATAACTTATGAATTTAGTGGTAGTGACTCGAATGTAATCTTGTGATTTGTTCCATGTCTGATCCATTCCTAAGATCACCAGATATATACCAGTTGTGTGTAATTAAGGTTTAATAGGCCGTTGAACTTAATGAGTTTGCCATAGGTCCACAACCAAACAAGGAACATGACCCAAGGCGGACTCACCCTTTCTAAGTCGATCGTCTCTTAATTACACATAACCTTGAGGTATACATTAATAATTCTTAGAGTTACCATAAGCAAATCGTTTGTAAGTCCAAGTTATGAAATATTTGTTAAATTCCCCAATGAAATAAAATGTATACTAATTTCATTGATATAATCTAGTACATAAAGTTCTGGAAAGTTTGACCTTATAGAAGGTCCACATTACATTATGGTACAGAAAATTTCGACAGTGACACGACCCTCTTGAACGACGTAGTCTCTAAATTTGAAGGGTCGAATTCATGCATGAGAGAGGTAGTGTGTAAACGTATTCTAGTAGTTTGAGTCTTTATCGATTTGTCAGTAGTGTACACACTACTCGTGGTGGGTGATGTTTCGTGGGCCATAGAATGAAGGCATGAAAGTCTGCATTGACCTAACTCCTGCCCTGGCTTCTGTCATTTGATGTTCTGCCTTTACCACACGTTTTCTCCAACTCTGTTTGACGTTCCCCATACCCTCTAGTCTCGGCTCGAGTTGTGGTCACTTTCCTCTGAAAGGTTTGATGTGGTTTTTGATTTCATTCATGGCTTCTATCTAGATGAAGAAGGCGAATTGCGGTGATCTTGGTGGTAGCGCCGACCTCCATTATTCAGCTTACTGATGCTCGTGTTGGTACTCTCTTGTGAGTGATGCGGCGTGCTCTGACAAGGAGATTCATGTCTGCTACTCCTCCCCTGTTGAGGTTGTAAAAACCCCATCCATGCCATAAGGAGGGTGTTGACTTAGTTCCTAACTCCGTCTCTGTAAATCTACGACTCATTAAGGTGTTGGACCATGGAAGTCTCGTCGGGGTGTTCCTCTATTATTTCTTCAGTATCCTCTTCGAAGTTCTCTCCGTTTCTAACCACCATTTTCCTGGTTAGAAAGAATAGGGTCTCCTGGTAGTTGAGCTCCCACCGTGTTGTTCGTGCGAGAATTCGGGTAGAAGAGATAATTAATAGACGTCTAATCCTACAATTACTTATAAGGGGTGATCCTCATTAATCGCTTTTATAATCACATAGTGCACACCAGTTATACATAATCTGAGATAAAATAGAACTTCGAATAAATGAATCTACCCTAAATCCACAACCAAACAAGGACAGGAAGTAGAGAAACAGTCATAGATTCTGAGTGTATAATATCATTAATTATATATAACCTTAGCTTATGCACTTAATCATTATAGACCTACTCAACCGGGTTGTTTAGTTTTCACATAAGTTGGTTATAGTATCACAAAATACTCCTATAGTATTTTAATGTTTGCCTTATGTTTTCAATGTTTCTTTGTAGATAGAGTTGGTAAGTTTTTAGACTTGTTGCAACACCACAACCATTCCCGGGCATATGCTAATCACTTCTGGGATAGACATAGTTGATCATGCTATGTCATTCCCAAACCTGACCATACATCCCCAAGACTACTTGTGTCGTTCAATAATCACCACTTTTGTTTTGTTCTAGTAGGATAATGACCTCAGTATGTATACATGTATACTTTTAACAAGAAACTATTTCATTTCTAAAAGTGTAGTTATTTGAAAAACGTTTAATCAGATACTTTTAGTCCTAATGCATTTATAGTTTGTATATCTTATGTGGTTTGAGATACTTAGTTCACTATAAACAATGCTCTGATACCAATTTGTCACACCCCCAAACAAAGGATGGTGGAAACGTCCGGGGTGGAGGACTTCATGTATAATATCACAACAACGAGTATAATAATGCTCCAAGTAAAAACAACCAACATAAATATAATTGAAAAAGTTACACCATAGTATGAGTTTACATGTTTCCAAATCAATTACATTATGTTGACAAAAATGAAATGCTTAACGCCTTAGCGTTAATCCTCAAAAGCCGCTGATTTCCTGTTTTACTAATTCCCTGAGAATACAAGTAGTTTTGAAAAAGTGTGAACACTTAGGTTGGTGAGTTGATAAGAGTTTTATTTGATAAAGATGTCATTTTCCTTGTAAAGCGAATGAATATAATTCCGGAAAATCCTATATTTTTTTATAAAATGTGTAATGAAAGCTCCTATGTTATGAAATAATGTACACTATAAAAACCCATAGATTTTCTCTATAATCACCCAGTGTATATAAGTTATATAAAATTTAAGTTAAATAAATTTTCGAATATAATGGGTTTGCCCTAGGTCCACAACCAAACAAGGAACAAGAAGTAAGTTTGGCCCACCAATTCTAAGTCGATCGCAACTAAATTCTTATAACTCTAACATATACACTTAGAAATTATAACCGGAAACTAACAAACTCTAGATGAATAGTAGTGCAAATATCATAAAACCATTTTGTGTAAACCCGGTACTTGGTAATGTACCCCTTTACTTTATGAAAACCCGGTACTTTATAATGTACCCCTTTAGTTATGAAAACCCGGTACTTTGTAATGTGTACCTATTTGTATAGACCCAATACTTTGTATTTGTACCCCTTTTATATGAAAACCCGGTACTTTGTATTTGTACCTCTTTTATATGAAAACTCGGTACTTTATAATGTACCCCTTTGTATAGACCCGATACTTTGTATTTGCACCCCTTTTATATGAAAACCCGATACTTTGTATTTGTACCCCTTTTATATGAAAAGCCTTAGTAATGAGTTTGAAATGTAATTGTAACATAAACTATACCTATTATAGTTTATCATAATGTTTGTAATGCATATTCAACCTAACTATACCTATTATAGTTTAGCATATTTGTTTGTGGTGTATAATAGGCTTAACTATACCTATTATAATTTATTAATATTATTTGTAGTAGTAGTAACCCCTTGTATATGATTCGTACCTTTAGACTAGGCTAATAATATGTACTATCAACATCATATATATATATATATATATATATATATATATATATATATATATATATATATATATATATATATATATATATATATAGTAACACACGCCTTGCTCAGCAAGCTACAAGGTGCAAATGAAATTGTTAACCATTTTCTAGTTTTAACCTTGTTGTTCCTGTTCTTACAAAAATCATAGAAAAATCATTTGAAGTCGAAATCAGAATATGAAAATCCTGAGAGCTTAGAAAATGTGTCTATTTTATTCATAACTTTTATCATGATTTTTAGCGACCTTTGACTTGTGTAAAAATGTCCAACTTCTCAGAATGGTCCGAAGTGGTTTCTGAAATGATAGGCTGTTTTGTAAAAATCGCCATAAATTGTAGAAAAATTGTGTGGAGATGTGCAAGTAGTCATTAAAGGTATTAACCTGAACTATTTGCATATTAAACCGATTTGGAAAATAAAAAGTTTATGAAGGTCAAAACAGTCCGTGAATGGGACTCAACTTTCCTGTTGAAAGCTGATGATAGAGTTTAAGTTATATTATGGTGATTTAACTTGTATTCCCCCCCCCCCCCCCCCCCTTAAAACTTGCAGAAAACATGAAAGTGTTGGGTATGAACTTACCTTGTATGTTCTTAGTGGATTGATGTTGAAGAAAAGAAGTGTTCTACTCAAGAACACTTAGAAGATGCCTTGAAGATTCGAAGATCAAAAGTAGAAGAAAAGCTTGGATAATAGCCTTGAATCTCGAAATTTAGAGAGAGAATAAAGTTTGTTCTTTGGTGGAAAATGAGAGAAATGTGAGGAGAGAGGGAAGTTTTCCAGCCTTTGATCAAGGGTGTGGCTGGAAAAATGATGGAAAGAGTGCAATGAAAGGACTAGGTATGGTGGAAGGACAAGGTTTGGTCATGGAGTGGGCATGGGTGGTTGCTTGTGTCATACACTAAGGCAAGGTCAACACTCCACCAAGAATATTCCACCCACTCTTCTTTGATAAGGATTATACCCCAAGGGACCTTCGGGTTCGGCTCGCAGGCAGCTTCGGGTTCGGTTCTTAGCACCTTCGGTCCCTATGGTTTCGGTTCTTAACTGAGAGGCTTTGGTTCTAAAGGCTGTTTTTCCAATAATTAGTCCGTTTTAAGTGGTTTTTGACCCGGTTAAGGGTCGGTATGACCTGAATGATTTCAAAAAGTTATAGGAACTTTTGAGAGTGATTTGGGAGAGATTTTTTAATAGAGAGAGATAGAGTGAAAGAGATTGGGAGAGGCATCTTTTGTGACCTTTTTGAGTGTCCGGCTTCGCAACGCAAGGTCCGTAAACCCCGTTAAGCCATGTTTAAGGATCTTGCTTTCTCCCGATGAGTATGTAATAGTGTTTTATCGCTTTGGTCATTACTTACCACAATTTTAGGTTAAAGAAATCTACATACACGAACTTTCCAAATGATGATTTCTCATTTAAATAATGATTTGTACAGTAATTACATAACGTGAACCCTAGTATACAAGGGCTAATTGAGTTGACCAGTTTGACTTGTTGACTTTATTTGATTTTGACTTGACTAGAATTTGACGGTTGTCACATTGAAAGACCTACAACTGCTGATCGGTTCCTAAAGTCAGTCTTTCAGTTATAGTTATTAGACTTGTCCAAGTGGGAGACTATTGGTTTAGGTGTCTAAGTTCATAACTATTTTTGGAATGTACTTGAACCGATTAACATGGTCCATTTGGATTGCATGGCATTGCAACACTTGGATAGACTAAATGAAAGAAAGGACACTTAAGGATTATTAATATATTATAAGTTCTAATATATTAATAATATTATTTAATTAGTATTGATCAAAGAATTAATTTGGAATTAATTAAGTGATCATAAAGAGACTAATTAAATATATGAGGTTGATTGTGTAAATCATCTATTCTTATATAGTGGGCTAATGATCCATGGTTTGTATGGATTGGGCTAAAACCCATAAGGTGCTCCATGGATAGTCCATGGACGTTAAAACCCATGGATCATGGTGGAAATGAAAAGCCATGACGATTAGGGTTTACATGGTGTAACCCTACTTGTGCCACAACTATATAAAGACCCCTATACTAGCAAAATCGGACTTGTACAAACAAGAAAGAGGGATAGCCAATTTTTGAGGTGTTAGTGAAATTCTCTCAAGGTTATTCCAATCGTTGTGGTGTTGTGTGAGACATTTGAGGCATCACACTTGAGGTGCTAGGCTCACAAGGTTCTCAAGGAATCCAAACAACAAAAAGGTATGTTCTTCTTTTAGCATTTATGTTTAAAAGTTTCCCATGCTATGCTAGATAGGTTAAGAACCTTGAAAAACAATTTTGCATGTATCTTAGTAAAACATAGATCCAAGGTTTCTAGGGTTGCATGTACACCCTAAGAGTGTTAGAATGCTCAAAACCCTTCAATCAACACCAACGAGACCACAAAGGATATATACTTAGGGTGCACTCTCACGTTAAGTAATCGTTAATTCCTAATCAACTTGATGTCGATAGATATTAGGAGCTTTGATGTGATTATAGGCATGGATTGGTTAAGCTCCACCATTCCGACATTATGTACCACGAGAAGCTCGTGTGCCTTCACCTCCCTAACCATGAAAACCCGAATCGTTTATGACCATAAGCCTGGCATCAATTTTTGTCTAATCTCGTGCATCAAGGCACAAAAAGGAATCATGCATTTCTCGCTCACGTTGTGGATAAAGCAAAAGAGGAAGTAAACATTGAAGATATCCCAGTGGCATGCGACTTCCCGGACGTACTTACTGAAGATTTTCCATGATTACCCCCAGAAAGATAGGTCGAATTTCGAATCGACCAAATACAGGGAGCCACATTAATTGCCAAATCACCCTACATGTTAGCTCCAGTGAGCCTTGCCAGGATTTCCCTGATATCTTCTGACCATATTCAAAGCAAAGGCAACATCAGGGCGAGTACAAGTCATAGCATACATGATCGAGCCTACAACAGAAGAGTATGGTACTCGACTCATCAGATCTATCTCAACCTCTGTACTCGGACATTGAGTTTTACTCAGTCTGGCATTACACTGGATAGGTAACTCACCTTTCTTGGAGTTATGCATGTTGAACCTTTTCAACACTTTGTCCACATAGGTGCTTTGACTAAGTCCAATTAGTCTTTTACTCATGTTTCTCAAAATCCTTATCCCTAGGATATAGGCAGCTTCTCCAAGGTCCTTCATAGCGAAACACTTCCCAAGATAGGACTTTACTTCCTACAGGGTTGGAATGTCATTTCCTATGAGTAGTATGTCATCCACATATAGTACCAAAAAGCTGACTATACTCCCACTAGCCTTGATATAGACACAAGGTTCATCTTCACTCCTTGAAAAGCCAAATTCTTTGACTTTCTCATCGAAGCAAAGATTCCATCTGCGAGGTGCTTGTTTCAATCCATAAATTGATTTCTCAAGCTTACACACTCTATTGGGGTACTATGTAATGACAAAACCCTCTGGCTGAACCATGTAAACATCTTCAACCAACTTTCCATTAAGGAAAGTGGTTTTGACATCCATTTTCCATATTTCATAATCATGAAATGCAGTAATGGATAACAGAACCCTAATAGACTTAATCTTGGCCACTGGTGAAAAGGTCTCATCATAATCAACTCTCGGAGTTTGAGAATAACCTTTGTAACTAGTCGTGCCTTGTAAGTGTGTAGATTACCATTCATGTCGGTCTTCTTCTTGAAGATCCATTTGCACCCAACTGTCTTACGATCAGGTACTTTGTCAACCAAGTTCCAAACTTGATTGTTATACATGGATTGTATCTCGCTGTCCATAGCCTCTTTCCATTTAGCAGCCTTAGGGCCTGCCATGGCTTCCGTGTAATTGTTAGGCTCATCCAGACTCACCAGTGTCTCATCACTGATAAGTGTCTCACCTTCCGCAGTAATATGGAAACCATAGTAATGCTCAGGTGCAATCCTAACTCTGGTGGAACACCTCAGAGTTACAGATTCTTCAGTCGGCTCAACAGGAGCTTCCTCCTCAGGTTGAGGGCTAGGGGTAGGTTCGTTCACCACTTGACTCTTGAATTTCCTCAAGGTCAATTTCCTCCCACTGTCTCCTTGGCTTATGAATTCTCTCTCTCACTCTCAAAAGACTCCTCTTCTTGTTACAAAGACCACATTATCACTGGGTCTGTAGAAGATGTAACCAAAGAATTTCTATGGGTAGCCGATGAAAATACACCTTTCGCTTCAGGGTTAGAGCTTATCGTTACTCTTGCATCTCTCGAAAGCATCACAACCCCAAATCTTGATGTGGTCTATATTGGGAACTTTTCCAGTCCACACCTCGTGAGGTGTTTTGGCAACCTTCTTTGTAGGAACTAGATTATGGATATGGGCGACAGTCTCTACGGCATACCCCCAAAATGAGACTGGTAGCGAAGCTCAACTCATCATGGAACGAACCATGTCCAACAAGGTCCGATTGCGCCTCTCAGCTACACCATTCAACTGTGGTGTCCTAGGAGGTGTCAATAGTGAGACAATCCCACATTCCTTAAGATAGTCAAGGAACTCAATACTAAGATACTTACCACCATGATCGGATCGAAGCATCTTAATGTTTCGGCCCAACTGATTCTCCACTTCTTGCTTAAACTCTTTGAATTTCTCAAAGATTTCAGACTTATGCTTGATTAAGTAGACATATCCATATCTACTAAAATCATTAGTAAAAGTCACATAGAACCGATTATCATCTCTTGTGGCAGTTCTGAAGGGTCCACACACATCCGTGTGTATGAGGTCCAACAAACCTTCCCCCCTAGCACAAGTACCAGTAAAAGGTGACTTTTTCATTTTATCAAGCAAACAAGATTCACAACTATCATCTGACTTTAGATCAAATGACTCCAAGACTCCATCCTTTTGGAGTTGGCCTATGAGTTTCTTGCTTACATGTCCAAGAAGACAATGCCATAAAGATGCTTTATCTAAGCTAGTGGAAGAGTCAATACATAGTACATTATTTACTAGATTATCTACAACAGATACAGTTTCATACACACCATCACAAGGTAATGCTTTAAAATAAAGAACATTATTAAAGAAAGAATGAATACTACCATTATTATTATCAAAATAAAAGGTAAAACCTTGTTTATACAATGCTTGAAAGGAAATAACATTTCTTGACATTTCAAGCGAATAATAACATTTATTCAAATCTAATGTAAACCCACTATTTAGCACTAAGGAATAAAATCCTATCTTGGTGATAGGTGAAGCTTTCCTGTTTCCCATGATCAAGTTTATCTTTCCCTGCTCCACATTCTCACTTCTTCTTAGTCCCTGCAAATAACAACATATGTGAATACCACAACCTGTATCAAGGACCCAAGACTTAGAATGAGGTGAGTTATTAGACAATATAGTGTATATACCTGCATGGTTGGGTTTTACTTTCCCATCCTTCAAATCTTGCTGGTACTTTGGGCAGTTTCGCTTCCAGTGACTTTTCATGGCAATAGAAGCATTCAGCCTCATTAGGGTTAGCAGAAGGAGTGACAAAACCTTTCTTGGTTTTGCTTGAAGAGGAGCCTTCAAGGGTCTTACCCTTGGTACCCTTAGGATGGTTCTTTCTCTTCTTCCCTTTGCCATGCCCGATTGCCAAGACATTGGCCGCTGTTGGAGTAGGAGTAGGAGTAGTAACAACCGACTTACCCTTTAGACCACTTTCGGTGGTCTTCAAGAGTCCTTGAAGTTTGCTGAGGGTGACTACTTCCTTGTTCAAGTGATATGTCATGCAGAATTGATCATAACACGATGGTAACGAGTGCAAAATGATGTCTATTGCTAACTCCTCGGGGAAGTTCACATTCAGCTTCATTAGACGGTCCACATACCTTTACATTTTCTGCATGTGGCCCATGATGGGTTCACCATCCTTCATTTGGGTTGTTATCATGGAGGAGATTATTTCGTATCGCTCTTGATGAGCACTTTGATGGTAGCGGTCCATCAAGTCCTGGTGCATCTCAAAAGGATAATAGTCCTCATAGGACTTTTGGAGCTCGACTGTCATGGTGGCCATCATAATGCATGCCATTTTTGTAGCATCTCTTTCATGTACCACATATTCAACAAGCTCTTCAGGAGTAGCAGTTTGGTCGGGTACCTTCAGCTCTCTGTCGAGAACATATTCTTTGTTCTCATACTGAGTGACCATCCTGATGTTTCTGATCCAATCTGTAAAGTTGGACCCATCAAATATGACTCTCCCACAAAGATTCATGAGAGAGAAGGAGCTAGTAGGGTTTGAGCCAGAAGCATTGTTATTTGAAGACATCTGAAAAGAAGAGGAAATAGATTAGATTAGATTAGATATGGAGATAGTCATTAATAAAAACACCCAAATGTAATATTAAGGCTAGGACCCAACACAATATTTTATAACTTAGAAAAGGGATGCCGTAATCTAAGCTATAAGATATTTGAAGGTAGTTGAATGACGATTCAACAATTTCCACCATGAAAAACGAAATATTTAATTAGGTTTTAATTGGTTTAGAAAGTCCTAGATTCTTTGAGATTCATAGAACTTTTCTTCAATGACATGTTTCAATCTCGAGTGTGCCCTTCAAGTTTTGTGACTGGGATGCCGAGGATCACAAAACAAGGTGTGAAGTAACCATGCAAATTACTTGGTACCCTTAATGTTTTACCCCTCAATCGATGTGCCAGTTAACCACACACGCTCCATCGATACTATGATAAACAATGAGTCACCCTTTACCTACCTTGTTAAGTTCAAATTAGTGTGCTGGTTAACCACACATGCTCCACTAACGACTTAGACAAAGTGTAAATTGTAATTTCATTGATTAGCACCTTATATACATTTTCCTAAAGTAACTAAGATTGAGAATTTAATAAAAGCATTTAGCTACTTTATAATTATCATTATACTTTTAATGAGAATTTATAAGTCCTTGTCCTACCTGTTCGGCTAACGACCCTCCACCGACCAAGGAAGCGGTGGGTGAGAGTGGACTCCCATTAAGTTGCCATTTTATAGGCAACAACCTTATACCCCCCTTATATACCGGCTTCGTGAATGAGGCGTGCTAGCGGTAATATGACTTGATCTTATACATATATATATATATATATATATATATATATATATATATATATATTATTAACTTATAATATTATAAAGTATAAAGGTTGAATTTTAACTTTTAAAATTCTAAGGGTTGGAACTAAAGTTTTAATCATGACTTTACTTGTTCCAAAACTTGAGGGCAAGCTTTGTAAACTTTCAAAACTTTGCATTTCTTATAACTTATGAATTTAATTGAGTATTAAAAATGAAGACTCTTCATTTTTATAACCCTTGTGTTCTTTTAATGGTTGTTATTAAAGTGTGACCTTTGGATTTCCATAACTTGAAGACAAGTTATGGACTCCATTAAAACACATAATGATCAAGAATTAAACTACTAAGTAGGTTACAAACAACTCCTATAATCATCTAATCTTCATAAGTTCAAGAATATGAATATGAACATTTCAAGAATCATAAATTACTCATAAAACTTGTAATTTTGATAATAGCCATTGAAAATGAATTAGCATAAACATTACACCATCTAAAACAAGTTTTATAACATGATGTGTGTAAAATACACTGGTTTTATTCCTACTTTAACAATATAGATTTAACAGACAAAGGCAGTGAACCTGTCTTTTAGTGGTAAAGTTGGATAAGTAAGGTGTCGAACTCAGGGAACGGAAATTAAACTAATAACTAATTTTAACTAAACAAGTAATAAAATTAAAGGGTTTTCTCTAGTTTTACAAGACTAGAAACTTAAACACACATTTAACTAATCAACTAAAGCAAGTAAAAATTCACCAAATTTAATAAAAGGGTTTCTGTTTAGGTCCAACCAATTCACTCCTATGGCTAATTTTATGATAAGATAATAAATTAATTGTTATTGGTTACCAACTATAGTGGTTAGATTCGTATTCACTATTACCAACCCTTATAAAATTAATCAATTCAAGTAGTGGCCAATTGTTTAAACTAATTAACTCCCTAGTTCAATTATTTGGATTAAACAAGATTTGTAATTGGTTAATCAAATTAGTAATTCAACTAACCTCTTGTTTGTTGGTTTCTCAAACAAGCTCACACATTAATTTACCCATTCTCTAATTAATCCTAGTTTCATATTCACTAATCCTAGGCATATAATGGAGTGTTCACATAAATCATATGAGGTTAACAATTAAGAGATGTTCATGCAGCCTAATTGTCTTCCAATTAACAGAAAATAGTTATGGTTAATGCATAAGGGTCTTTAACAAAATTAATTTAATAAAATCACCAATAATCAATCAATCAAAGTATAAATCAAACCATAGGAGTAACTTGGTTTTTCCTCATTCGCAAGTTATCGTCCAAGAAAACCAGAAAAGTCCCCCAATTCGGAATAAGATCCTTTATTTATACTTATCACAAAACAGGGGCAACTCGGCGAGTAGGTCTTCAACTCGCCGAGTACCTTTGAGAAATCCGTGTACGGTAAGGATTCTGGACATTACTTCGTGAACATTCTTCGGAACTCACCGAGTAGCTCCAGGTTTTCTCTTCTTTCTTCATTCTCCAGCTTCTGATTGCTTCTCCATCTTCCTTTTTGCTTCCAAGCATGTCTTCTGGACTGAAAATATAATTTAGACATTATTAAGTACCTTTTTGTCCATATTATGCAAATAATTAGCTAATAATTGATAAAAATCTATACTAAACATATGGCTAATTATGCACATATCAAAATACCTCACACTTGACTTTTTCTTGTCCCCAAGCAAAACTGAATTTTAGCATATTAAGACCACATAAGACAACTCCAATTGAACCCAACCATTATGTCAAAACCGCAACGCATGCATTTGTTTCTAAAATTTTTCTAAAGACCCCTAATATTCCAGATACTTACAATCGTCATAAACATTCGCCCACTTATTCCAAACATTACTCATTTATGCATCCCTCCGAATCCATCCGCAGAAAACTTCCTAACCTCAAGGTATTTTTGATTGAGCAACCCAAGCATACATAATCTATGAAATTACAATTTATGATACCACTATGGAGCCCTTTGGAGTCCTTACTTCTTTGACAATTTGATCTTTGATTTTTGGGTATCTTCAATTTTTTTTTTTGAATCTTCAGAATTTTGATCTTCATACTTTGACTTTGATGTTCCAAAAATTCTTCAAACTTTTAATTTCTTATAATTCTCTCTCTCTCTCTCTCTCTCTCTCTCTCTCTCTCTCTTTCTCTCTCTCTTTTCATGTAACTCGCTTCTTTTTTATTTTTTTCACTCAAAACCCTACATTCTTAAGCGTGGGCGCTCAAAT
Organism: Lactuca sativa; assembly: GCF_002870075.4. NCBI lineage: Eukaryota > Viridiplantae > Streptophyta > Magnoliopsida > Asterales > Asteraceae > Lactuca > Lactuca sativa. Next base: position 215,591,542 of record NC_056627.2, read on the forward strand.
TCAACCTTTATTGGTTAAAAATAAAATTTTTCCTGGATACATTTCCTGTACACGATGCTAAACATGTTGCATCCTTCGGACTAAGCAAGGTCGTGTTTTTGTCCCATGATTTCACTAGAATAAGGAGGCCACAAATGCACTAGAACGTATATAGGCTCAACTAAATATTTGGGTCTTCATGAGATTATCAACATAATTCTAACATGGAATCCTAATTACTTTTATCAAAATTTTCTAAGTTAAGCCCTAAGTAAAAAAAAATTTATGCAAGATTTTTGAAAATAAACCTAAATTAGGATTCTAAGTTAACTAAAATGTAACCAACCCCCTACCCACACTTAATTCATGAAATGTCCCCATTGCATGTTATGCATGAAAAGAAAAAATAGGAAATATAAAGGAAACTTGGAACAAACTCCCCTGGGATAGCAATCGCGAGGCTGATCATCTTCAGTTACGCTCCTACTTCGAATGACTTTAAACATGGGAACAGCTCATCCATGCCTTGGGTGTCATGTCGCGTGTGGTAAACATCTAAATAGCTCCAAATGCTTAGGAACTTTATCATCATCCTGGAATGAATCTCCACGAAATCTTCCAGGAATGAATCTGCATGAAACTATGGATAATAGCTGCAGTAAATGTGCCCAAAACAGATTTTGAGTGTGAAATGTTAAGGGACTCGGCGAGTGAAGCGTGAACTTCGCGAGCAAATCGGCCCCCAACAGAAAATCGTGGATATACACATGAACTTGGCGATTACCATAGATGCACTCGGCGAGTACGATGCTGAGTCGAAAATTAATTTTTCTTCTGTTTATTCTTGGTTGAGGTGCTGAAAGAAGATACTTCAGTGACTCTTCTTCTATTTCCTTCAGTAATAACACATTTTGTCACTCTTATTCCTAACGGACTCAACCTTAAATATAACATTTCGCATTCTCATCTCAACCAATCCTTACTTTAGCCTTGACCAATGAACCTGAAAAACAAATAACCACAAGTGAAAGCTAACAAACAAAGTCCTAATAAAAATCCGAGTGCATCAAAGTTCAACATCAAACAAAATAAAACACATCCAAATAAAAACAAATTTCATGCATCTTCTTCCATGTCCGCCCCTCCTGCTCCACTTCCACTTGCTTGGGTGTTTCACCTTTGCATACGCTCCCCCAACTCATGATGTATGGATATCCGGGCCCGGGACTTGGAGCAATGTTCAATTGTTGAAAAGATAGTTGAATGACTCATTATTATAGTTAACACCTCTTTCAGTATCATCCAAATACCTCCTATACTCCACATTATTCCACCCTTGATTCTCGTCTTCCACTGGGATAACCGGTGGATCTTCTCGGACCGGTTCGCTCCTTTGCCTAACTCTTCTTCCCGGCTCATCGGGAAGAATCACCTCATCTTCTAGTGGGATTGCAAATGAATCCCCAAACTTTTCCACGATCCTTACCCTCCGGAATAATGTAGTGCTAAATAGAGGAGGAGAAATGACTGTTAATGCCCTTGCCTCTTGCGTATCCAAAATCCCATACGATCTTGCGAGTCTTGTAACAAACATACGCCCATTAATTTTGGAGGTAATCTTTTCTTTCGCCGCACCATCCGCAAGATATTTGGCCAAATAATAAGGCAAGTTGCAAAAAACTTCCGGGGTGATTATGCTCCATAAGTAGAAGATGTCGAGAGTAGGAACTTTGTCATCATCCTTCCTCATGTTGATGGTGCTAGCAATGAGCCGATGGATGAGACGATGGATAGGAGAATGGATATGGTCTTCCTGAGTAGAAGAGGGAATATAAACCCGATTTGCAATAGTATTCCACCAAGTGGAGGCAACAACTTCCTTGGGAAGATCCTTGTGACATTGCTCCAAAAATGTTTCAAAGTTCTTTGTCATAATGATGTTTTGATCATAGAGGCCTACCCTCCAAGCAAGTTCTGCTATGCTACACTGGTGCAGCTCCCCTCCAAGACAAAAACTGATAGCATTTGGGTTATAATATTCACTACCACCCCGGAATGAGATAGTAGCAAAGAATTCCCAACACAGTTGTGCAAACACGGGTTCTTGTATTTTGAACAGCTGCAACCACCCATCACAGATTATTGTTGTTCCTCCTACTTCAAAATATTTCACCAAATAAGGTGTCAACTCCTCTTCCAACCCAGTTTTACCCAACCAATCCCAATCAACTGCATTGGGGAGGTGAATCACTTTCTGTTTCAGCACCTCCAATATGTTTTTCGCCCTAACTTGCGAAGATCTTGAAGTAATTTGTGGAAAGGCAAGCCATGGAATGTCTCCGTAACTTCCTCCTCTAGAGCTTTGGCCTCTTCTGGGCATGATTTCTGCAGAACAACATCAAGAAAACAATAGCAAACAAAACCCATAAATTAAAATAAACCATAACAGGTTTATGATGTCATTTACTCGCCGAGTTCATGAACTACTCGGCGAGTAGGATGAACTGAGATTGTAGATTTCGATCGGTCCATATTGTGTCCATCAAAACACATATATTTGCATAGGGGTTTGCTGTTCTAAGTCTTTTAAGCATAAATCCACAAGAAATTTTTGTCCAAATCCTCCTAATTCATCCTAAAATCGAAACCCTAAAATTGGAGTAAACCCCCAAATCCGGATTTTAGCAAAATAGGAACTAAAGACTGTTAAAGTTGTGTCCTTTAGCAAGAATACAAAGGAAAAATCATACCTTTTTCTTTGTAGATGAAGATTCAACAAGAAATCAAAGGAATGGCTTGAGAGAAAATTGAATTCTCGACGAGTATGATTGGGAGGCGGCTGGTGAAAATGAGTAGGGTAAAAGAAACCTTTATCTAAAGATTGTAAAAATCTGATTAAATTCTTGTACTCGTCGAGTAGGAACACCTACTCTCCTAGTAGAAACGCGTGTTCGCGATTTTTTGTGGATTTTAGAAAGTACTCGCCGAGTAACTGACGAACTCGGCGAGTTCATCATTCAGTTTGAAAAAACTCGATTTTTTTAAAGCCACCACCCCACACTTTGAGCATTGCTTGCCTTGAAGCAATCATTTTAAGCATAATCTCAGAAGAAGATTGAAAAGAAAACAGATCCTAAAAGCGAAAAACAAAAAAGAAAAATAAAGGGAAGAGAAATGCAAACTCTAAACTCGGGTTGCCTCCCGGAAGCGCTTTTTTTTAAGGAGTCGTTAGCTAGACTCCTTCCCGGTCTACGTTTCTGCCATGCCTTCCAGCAGAATCTCTTCTTCAAGTTCTTCATTCCTCGGAATCCCTTCTTCATATTTTTTCACCATATGTTCATTATCTTTGAAAAGAGTGCCATATCTTGATAATAACTCGATAGCTCCGTGTGGAAAAACTTTGTTCACTATAAATGGACCATCCCATCATGACTTTAGCTTGCCCGGAAAGAGTTTGAGCCTTGAATTAAAAAGTAACACTGTTTGCCCTTCGTGAAAGTCTTTATTACGCTTGATTCTTTGCCAACTCTTGGTTTTTTCCTTATAAATCAAGGAACTTGTGTAAGCCTCATTTCTAAGTTCTTCAAGAGCATTCATTTGCATCAACCGGTTGTTTCTAAGTTCAGCTACATCAAAATTGCACATTTTTAAAGCCCAAAAAGCTTTATGTTCTATTTCTACTGGTAAATGACATTGCTTCCCATAAACTAGCCTATATGGTGTAGTACCAATAGGTGTTTTGAAAGCTTTTCGGAAGGCCCAAAGTGCATCATCTAACCTATCCGACCATTCTTTTCGATTGCTACCCACCGATCTCTCCAAAATTCTTTTTAATGCTCTATTCGTCCCTTCAGTTTGCCCATTAGTTTGTGGATGGTAAGATGCAGAGAATTTATGGGTTACCCCATATTTCCTTAACACCTTTTCTAATTGATCATTAGCAAAGTGAGTGCTTCGGTCACTAATAAGGGCTTTAGGAACTCCAAATCTTGAGAGTAACTTTTTTAGAAAGCGAACCATCACTCGGGCATCATTAGTTGGTAAAGCTTGTGCCTCTGCCCATTTGGATACATAATCAACCGCCACCAAAATATATTTGTTTCCTTTTGACATTGGAAATGGTCCCATGAAATCGATCCCCCATACGTCAAACACTTTTCACACACTTGAATACTATGTTGCGGCATCTCATTTCGGGATGATATGTTTCCCGCTCTTTGGCATGCATCACACTCTTTGACATATTGGGTAGCATCTTTAAAAATTATGGGCCAATAAAACCCAATATCAAATATCTTCTTAGTCGTGTAATGTGCTCCATGATGTCCACCGGTGGGCCCGCTATGGCAATGCTCCAAAATTTCTCGGCTTTCATTGCCAAATACACATCTCCTTATGATCCCATCCGCGCAGCTTTGAAAAAGATATGGCTCGTCCCAAATGTAGTATTTTATTTCTGAAAATAATTTCTTCTTTTTTTGGCGAGTAAAATCTTTTGGGATGTACTTGGTAACTAAGTAGTTAGCTATATCTGCAAACCAAGGCTCTTCCCCCGTGGTCACTAAAATGTACTCGTCCGGAAAGTCATCCCCAATTTTATCTTCTTCCAATGCTTCCAAATGCGGGTTTTCGAGTCTTGATAAGTGGTCGGCAACTATATTCTCCATTCCCTTCTTATCACATATCTCGATATCAAATTCTTGTAGAAGTAGAACCCAACGTATCAATCTTGGCATTGCATCCTGCTTGGCAAACAAGTACTTAATAGCAAAGTGGTCAGTAAAAACAGTGGTTTTAGATAAAACAAGATAAGGGCGGAATTTGTCAAAAGCATACACCACGGCTAGTAATTCTTTTTCAGTTGTGGTGTAATTTTCTTGGTCCGGATTCAAAGTCTTGCTTGCATAATAAATGGGTCGAAAGTGCTTATCAACCCTTTGGCCAAGGAAAACTCCTAATGCAAAGTCACTTGCATCACACATTATTTCAAAAGGTAGGTTCCAATTCGGGGCAATAATGATCGAGGCATTAGTTAATTTTTCTTTCAGAAATTCAAAGGCGTCTAGACACTCTTTAGTGAAATTAAATGGTGCATCTTTTAAAAGCAACTGTGTTAGAGGTCTAGCTATTTTAGAAAAATCTTTTATGAAACGGTGGTAAAAACCCGCGTGTCCTAAAAAACTGCTAATCCCCTTTACATTAGTTGGTGGAGGTAATTTAGCAATTGTATCTATTGTTGCCCGATCCACCTCAATCCCCGATTTGGATACCTTGTGGCCCAAGACTATACCCTGTTTAACCATAAAGTGACACTTTTCCCAATTGAGGACTAAATCGGTTTTTTTCACACCTTGCAAGCATTAAATCAAGGTTAGCAAGACAATTATGGAAGGAAGATCCAAAAACAGAAAAATCGTCCATAAATACTTCCATGAATTTTTCCACCATGTCATGGAATATGGCCGTCATGCACCTTTGAAATGTCACAGGTGCATTGCATAGCCCAAAGGGCATGCGGCGATTGGAAAAAGTCCCATTCGGGCAAGTGAAAGTAGTCTTTTCTTGGTCCATTGGGTCTATGGGTATTTGGAAGTAACCCGAAAATCCATCTAAGAAATAATAGTAGCTATGGCCGGACAATCTTTCAAGCATTTGATCAATAAATGGTAAAGGAAAATGGTCTTTACGAGTGGCATCGTTGAGCTTTCGATAATCGATGCACACTCGCCAATCGGTTACCGTTCAGGTCGAAATAAGCTCGTTCTTCTCGTTTGTTACGACCGTCATCCCTCCTTTCTTGGGCACCACTTGAACAGGACTAACCCATGGACTGTCAGAAATAGATTAAATGATCCCCGCATCTAAAAGCTTGACTACTTCCTTCTTGACCACTTCTTGCATGTTCGGGTTCAATCTTCTTTAGTGTTGCACTACCGGCTTTGCTTCTTCTTCCGGGTTGATCTTGTGAGAGCAGTATGAGGGGCTTATTCCCTTGATCTCGGTGATACTCCATGCAATGGCACTCTTCCTCTTCTTTAGGACTTGAACTAGTTCTTCTTTTTCAGATTTGGAGAGGTCAGAAGCTATTATAACAGGTTTTTATTAACCATCTTCAAGGAATGCGTACTCCAAGTGATCTGGTAGTGCCTTGAGCTCAATTTTTGTGTTCTGCATGCTGAACACGTCAAGTCCAGTGAGGGGACTCATCGAGTCCTAGGCAAAATTCACGATATCTCGGGATTCTTCAAATGGACTCGACGAGTAGGTCGTGTCTACTCGGCGAGTAGGCTGTTCAATGGTCTTTATTAATTCATTATAATCAGCTTCTTCCAGCAGTCTCTCTATTTCTAGTAGGTCTTTTTCAACATCAAGTTCTTCATCAAAGATGATGGTCGACTTGTTTGGTTCTTCATTATCCCATTCCTCCATCAATTCATCCAACATATCAATTGAAAATGCCATGTCATCACTATTCATTGCATGCTTCATGGCTTGATCAACCCTGAAAGCGACTGATTCATCCCCTACCCGTAGAGTAAGTTTTGAATCTCGCATGTCAACTATAGCGCTTGCTGTGTTAAGGAAAGGTCTTCCAAGGATGATCGGGACTTGAGGATCTGCTTCCATGTCTAGAATTATAAAGTCCGTGGGAAACACGAACTTGTCTACCTTCACCAATAGATCCTCACATATTCCTCTTGGAAATGTAACCGTTTTATTTGCTAAGTGGATTGCCATTCGAATTGGCCTTTGTTCCGGGAGATCTAATTTCTTGAAAAATGAATATGGCATGAGATTTACACTTGCTCCTGAATTAGCCAAAGCATGAATGGTGGCCAAATTCCCAAATTGGCAAGGCAAAGTTAAGCTTCTCGGGTCACCCTTCTTCTTTGGTAATTTGTTTAACATGGAAGCTAAGAAATTCTCATTAAGAACTACTTCCTTCACTTCTTCCATCTTCCTTCTATTGGTTAGAAGCTCCTTGAGGAATTTGGGGTATTTCGGCATTTGTGCAACTGCTTCGATGAATGGTATATTAATTTGAAGAGCCTTGATGTGGTCTAGAAACTTCTGGTAGTCTTCTTCCTTCTTTTCTTGCTTAGCTTGGGCTGGAAATGGAAATGGAGGCTGATATGGCTTTGCAGTAGGCTAACTTTTCTGAACAGGCATCGGACTCGTCGAGTCCATATTCGGGACTCGGCGAGTAGGGTCTAGGTTTAGCAGATTTTGTATTTTGGCTCTGTTTTTCTGCATCCTCATTTTGTAAGTTCTTGGGCTCTTCATTCTGTATAGGCGCCAGAGGGGTAATTATCTTCCCACTTCTAGTTGTTACGATATTTATATGTGCGCCTTTTGGGTTGTTTTCGGTTTTACTAGGAAGTTCTCCCAATGATCATTGATTAATTTGTTGGGCAAGTTGCCCCAGCTGCGTCTCAATGTTGTGGATAGATGCTTGTTGATTTCTAAGCATTGTGCTTGCCTCTTGTATTGCAGCATCATGGTCATTGTGTCTCTTTTCTGTAGCAGCTACAAATTTAGTAAGCATCTCCTCCAAACTTGGTTCTTTCTTGCGCATGCTCCTCCTTTTGGTAAAAACCTATTCCTTTTTGTTTATATTTCTGCTCCTTATCCTTCTTGTACTCATCATAAGGAAGCCATTCTTTCTTGGGTTTTCGCCAATCTTCATCATATCGGTCACCACTTGAGTAACACACTTGCACCTTCTTATTCCCATTCTCGTCCAAGTCACAATCTCTAGTAAGATGAGGTCCATTGCAATTCTCACAACCCACCCGAATAGCATGTATCGTTTGATCCACTTTATCCATCCTCCTATCCATGGTTTTCAACAAAGCCATAACTGCTGACAAATCTTCCAAAGCTGCATAAGCTGATCTCCTCGTCACATTATTCATTGGATTGTGGTATTCTCTAGAATGCTTAGAGAATTCTTCAATTAGTTGCTTTATCATCGGGGGTGCTTTATTTGTGAGTGGACCTTGTGAGTCAAGTAATTGTCTTGTTGTAAAATTCACTACATCATAGAAAATGGAGACTTCTTGTTGACGATTAAGGTCGTGATGTGGGCAATTCCTTAGTAAACTCTTGTACCTTTCCCAAGCCTCATAAAGTGACTCTCCATCTTGTTGTTCAAAGTTGGGTATAGCTTTCTTTAACTTAGATATCTTGGAGGTTGGGCAAAATTGATCAATAAACTCTTCTTTCATCTTGGCCCATGTAGTGATGGATCCGGGGGGAAGTGACTTGAGCCAATCCTTTGCATCACCCTTCAATGTAACCAAAAGCATGCGAAGCAGTTGAGTTTCGTGAGGCATGTTTGGAACATTAAAATAATCATCGAAGTGTTTGTAAGCATCTTCGTGGTCTTTTCCATAGAAGGGAATCTCTTTGAGTTGAGCAAGGATGTGACCCTTAAGCTCAAACGTGGCAGTTGTGGGAATTGCGGGTTGCACAAGTCCCAGGCCGGTATCATTGCATATCCTCTTCTTCTATTCCCCCATGGGGACTTCATCGATGTTAGCAATGATGATAGCTAATTCGTCGTCGGAATCGAAATCGTGCCCGAATGTAGGGTCTTCTTCTCCTTCGGTTTCGTACTCGGTTTCCTCTTTGATTGGGTCTTGGCTTGCTAAATAGGCGCTGGATGCTCCTGATTTTCTGCTCTTCTTCTTCCCAAAAACTGTCTTCAAGCTAGACAAAGGTGACTTCTTAGTTGTATTCGAGCTTTCAACGTCTTCGCCTTTGTTTTTCCTCAACGCGGATTCTGGGTCTTCAAAAGGGGGAACCAGTGGAGTGTTGGATCCTCTGGTCATGAAAATCTGTGACATCCCCAAAATCTCAGCCAGAAAAGACCGATTTTCATTTATGCTTTTAAATAATTTCAGAGTAAATCCTTTTGATTTGAAAGAGTTGCAGAATTTGTTCCCAAAACAAAACATGATAAAATAATATTTATCAAAGCATTTCATCAAGAGATGCATTTCATTATATAATCAAAACTCGGGATGTCATGTTCCGATACAGACCATAAAGCATAAATGATAAACATTACAAGTCATTCAACAATTATATACATATACAGACTTGTAAACAAAACAACAAGATGATCCATCCATCTTACGCCCTTGTGTCACTTCCTGTAATACAAATAAAACTGAGTGGGTCAGGCTTGGGAGCCTGGTGAGCATATAGGGTTTTCAACCCACAATAAATAAGTTATATTTAATTTCACCAACCAATCACTATCCCGATTACCCATTCCCGTTATCCTCACTTTACGTCCCTAAAACAACTATCTCAAGGGACCTAATCTAGGATTTTCATCGGGACGGACATCACTGCGAAGGGGTTTCCTTAACAATAGATATCCTAAAGGCAACCATGAGGGGGATAGAGTACACCGGTGAACACATCGTTCACAACACCTACAAGTTATGAACCTGCTAGCGTTCCACTGGACTGTCTAGAAAGAGTCCGTGGTCGTTATCCATACTCCGCTGAATAACTAGATCAACAACAACAACAACATCGAGGCCTCTCATCTGTTTATTACACACCAACTATCTACCCATGTTCTACCCAACATATTAGTAGATAAAAATATATATTTTCATACGTAGTTTAAAGAAAACCTGTATAGCATGCTTTAATCAACACATATATCACATAACAGATGAGGCACACACACACATAACACATATCTCATAAGGAAATAAGCAGATCTATAAGATAGAAGAGAATGAATACTCATTCGCACATAACACAACCAAATATATACACATAGCACGTATTTTTATATAAAATACTTCGTATTATTGTATTAGAAGAAATAACTACACACTCACGTGATCAGAAGACGATCCGACAGCACTACGGCTTATAGAAGTAGTATTTCTCAGCAGATCTGAAAGATCTCCTCGAAAATCGAACTTCTCGCGGGCAGAGCTTCGACTCGGGAACCGCGCTTCTCGGGATCTTCGGGATCTCGGGACTTGCTTCGGGTCTCGGGGATATTACCGGGGCTTCAGGGTAGCTTCGGCACGAAAAACGATGCAAAAGACTAGAGAGAAGAGAGGAAAATGAACAAAATGGCCGGCTGCCTTCGGATCCTTTATATAGAGGTTGGAGCCTCGGAGTACGAGGGGCGTACAGGCGTACGCAGCGTGTACGCGTCCGAAATCGTCATTGCATGCGTCATCCGAAGTGTCGACACTATCGGAGTTACGTGATAGCGTAACCTCGTACGCGGGGCGTACTCCGGATTACACCGGTGACACGGCTTCGGATAATGCCTCCGATTTTGAATTAAATAAAAATACAAAATGATTAATAAACTTCGGAAATTCATAACTTCTTCATACGAACTCCGTTTTCGACGTTCTTTATATCCACGGAAAGGTGAGACCACACTCTACGACTTTCGTTTAGACTCTGTCGGCTAATTTTGAATTTATTTTTATTAATTATTTTTAATAGGCCACGACAGAAACTTTCGTTATAAATTCATAACTTCTTCGTTTGACGTCCGTTCTCGCCTAACTTTTTATTGCTTCGATACCAACAATGAGATCTTCGATTCTCATTTAGATTGCTTCGGCTAACAACCGCTCGATCTCAATTCGAGTATTTCAGGCTGTTACCGCTAAGCCAGAACTTCGATAAATCATAACTTCCTCATACGAAGTCAGATTTGGGCGTTCTATATATATTCGGAAACCTCGTTTCGACTACTACAACATTAACCAAAGATATTAAGTTTATTTTACACTTAATTTTTGACGCTTATTTTTATTCTTAATTAATCAGACCACATAATTAAGCAATTAAGCACAAAACACATAATACTCAAATAATACATTCTTATTATTTCAAAACGGGTTACAAAGGTTAACCTAGACTATTATATTGCTAAAAAATGGCAAGCCCGGAAACACAGGCGTTACAAAATCCTACAACAAAAACAAGAAAAACACGTAAAAGAACAAAAAATGAAATAGAACGAAAATAAAAATTAAACTGTCAAACAGCAGTGGACTCGCCGAGTAGGGTCGACTGCACTCGGCGAGTAGGCTGTATAAAACTCAAAAATAGATAAAATTAAATAAAAATGACTAAAAAAACTAATAAATACTAAAACTTAACCTACTTACTGAATTACTAAAAAAAATAACTTTGTGTAAGATAAACTCACACAAAGGATCGATAAAACTAGGAATTAGATTTAATTTTTGAACTGTTCCCCGGCAACGGCGCCAAAAACTTGATGTGTGTAAAATGCACTGGTTTTATTCCTACTTTAAAAATATAGATTTAGCACAAAAAGGCAGTGAACCTGTCTTTTAGTGGTAAAGTTGGATAAGTAGGGTGTCGAACTCAGGGAATGGAAATTAAACTAATAACTAATTTTAACTAAACAAGTAATAAAAGTAAAGGGTTTTCTCTAGTTTTACAAGACTAGAAACTTAAACACACCACCTAACACACAATTAACTAATCAACTAAAGCAAGTAAAAATTCACCAAATTTAATAAAAGGGTTTCTGTTTAGGTCCAACCAATTCACTCCTATGGTTAATTTTATGATAAGATAATAAATTAATTGTTATTGGTTACCGACTATAGTGGTTAGATTTGCATTCACTACTACCAACCCTTAGAAAATTAATCAATTCAGGCAGTGTCCAATTGTTTAAACTAATTAACTCCCTAGTTCAATTATTTGGATTAAATAAGATTTTTAATTGGTTAATCAAATTAGTAATTCAACTAACCTCTTGTTTGTTGGTTTCTCAAACAAGCTCACACATTAATTTACTCATTATCTAATTAATCCTAGTTTCATATTCACTAATCCTAGGCATATAATGGAGTGTTCACATAAATCATATAAGGTTAACAATTAAGAGATGTTCATGCAGCCTAATTGTCTTCCAATTAACAGAAAATAGTTATGGTTAATGCCTAAGGGTCTTGAACAAACTTAATTTAATAAAATCACAAATAATCAATCAATCAAAGTGTAAATCAAACCATAGGAGTAACTTGGTTTTTCCTAAATAGAAACTACGAAAATTCAGCTCATGATTACAGTAGAAAGAAGCTCAAAAACGAATTTAGTTGATATAGACATGATTCACTTCTAAGATTAAGTGGAAAATTTAACCTAATTCACCTTGAGTCTTCAAAAGATCAAAGATTAGGGTTCTTAAGGTCTCCATAGGTTTCCTTAGTCGCAAGTTATCGTCCAAGAAAACCAGAAAAGTCCCCTAATTCGGAATAAGATCCTTTATTTATACTTATCTTAAAACAGGGGCAACTCGGCTAGTAGGTCTCCAACTCGCCGAGTACCTTTGAGAAATCCGTGTACTGTAAGGATTCTAGACATTACTTTGCGAACATTCTTCGGAACTCGCCGAGTAGCTTCGTAGATTCGTCGAGTAGCTCGAAGTTTTCTCTTCTTTCTTCATTCTCCAGCTTCTGATAGCTTCTCCTTCTTCCTTTTTGCTTCCAAGCATGTCTTATGGACTGAAAATATAATTTAGACATTATTAAGTACCTTTTTGTCCATATTATGCAAATAATTAGCTAATAATTGATTAAAATCTATACTAAATATATGGCTAGTTATGCAAATATCATAACACCAAAACAGTTTAGGGTAATGTTTCTAGTCCATTTCCAGCAGCAAAACTCGAAAAACTGGACATTACAGCTTCTACTCGTCGAGTGCATGAACATACTCGACGAGTAACATGCATTTCTTCATGGACTCGTCGAGTCACCCCATGGACCCGATGAGTTCATACGTGCAGTGAACAAAAAAAATTCGATTTTCAAGCTATTTGCATCAAGTATCAAGTAAACAAGCCTAGGATCTGATACCACTGATGGGTTTTGAGCATTCTAACACTCCTATGGTGTACATGAAACCCTAGAAACCTTGGATCTATGTTTGACTAAGATACATGCAAATAATTATATTTCCAAGGTTCTTATCCTATCTAGCATGGCATGGGGAACTTGAATCAAATAAAGCTAGTAGAATTACTTACCTTGTAGTTGTAGTTGATTGCTTGGAGTTTTAGAGCCTAGCACCAATAGTGTGGATGCCTCAAATGGAAATCACAAATCACCACAAACTTTGGAACTTTGAGAGAATAGTAACACCCTTCTTGAAATTGCCCCTCTTAGTATACTTACTACAACTAGTGTGATTTCAAGAACTAAAGCTTCCTTTATATAGTGTGGTGGATTAGGGTTACATCCATGTAAACCATAATACCCATGTCTTTTCATTTCCATGAGATCCATGGGTTAAAGATCCATGGAGTATCCATGGACTTTCCATGGAAGCCTAGCCCATTCCAAATAAGCATTAGCCCACATTATATAAATAAAGAGCCCATATTTAATTAGTCATACTTTTGATCTCTAAATTAATTCTAGATTAATTATAGATCAATTCTAATTAAATAATATGATTTTATATTAATATATTAGAACTTATAATATATTAATAAATCATAACTTATACTATTCTCAAAGGATTATCCATAAATTGTTCGGGTGAAGTGCAACCCAAATGGACTATGCCGGGTCGGGTCAAGTAGATACCAAATATAGTTATGGACTTAGACACTATATCCAACAGTAAGGTCATCACTTATGCCTCAAGACAGCTAAAGACACACGAAGTCAACTACACCACAAATGATCTTGAGTTAGGAACAGTGGTATTTGCTCTGAAGATCTGGAGACACTACCTGTATGGTACAAAAAGCATTATGTTTACAAACCACAAAAGCCTTCAACATACATTCGACCAGAAGGAGCTCAACATGAGACAATGATGGTGGGTTGAGCTACTTAATGACTACGAATGTGAAATTCGTTATCTTCCCGGTAAAGCCAACATAGTAGCTGACGCCTTAAGTCGGAAAGAATACTCTGGTCTTAGAGTCAAATCATTGACTATGAATATCCATTCACACTTGTCCACACAAATTAAAGAGGCTCAACTTGAAGCCTTAAAACTTGAAAATATGGAGGGTGAATCCCTGAGTGGGATGGATAAAAACCTAGAAGTCAACGGTGGTGGAGCCTTATATCTCATGGATCGGATCTGGACACCGAGGCACGGTGGTTTACGAGACTTGGTCATGACAGAAGCGCACAACACTCGATATTCCGTCCACCCAGGTTCAGATAAGATGTATCTTGACATCAAAAAGCTATATTGGTGGCCTAACATGAAAGCAAAGATTGCTACCTTCGTGAGTAAGTGTCTTACTTGAGCCAAGGTTAAGGTCAGATACCAGAAACCCTTAGGTTTACTACAACAACTAGAGATACCAGAATGGAAGTGGGAGCGAATCACGATGGACTTCATAACCAAGTTGCCCAAGACAACGGGTGGTGTCGATACCATATGGGTGATCATAGGGAGGTTAACAAAGTCCGCACACTTCCTGCCTATCAAAGAAACTGACTAGATAGAGAAACTAACGAGAAACTACATTAGGGAGATTATACGACTACATGGTGTGCCCATATCCATTATCTCTGATAGAGATAGTAGATTTACTTCAAGGTTCTGGCAGTCGCTACAAGGTTTCCTAGGAACTTGGCTGGACATGAGTACAACTTACCATCCGCAAACCGACGGACAAAGTGAGAGAACTATTCACAATTTGGAAGATATGTTGTGAGCCTGTGTGATAGACTTTGGGAAGGCATGGGATACTCATTTACCCCTTGTCGATTTCTCCTACAATAACAATTATCACACGAGCATCAAGGCTGCTCCATTTGAAGCCTTCTATGGCCGAAAGTGTAGATCCCCTCTGTGTTGGGCTGAGGTGGGTGACACATAGTTAGCTAAAGGATGAGTTCTTGACAGCACTCTCACCGGTCCGAAGATCATACGGGAAATGACAGAGAAGACCGTTCAGATTCTTGAACGATTGAAAGCCTCTAAAGACCGACAGAAAAGCTATGCAGACAAGAGAAGGAAACCGTTGGAATTCTAGGTTGGTGACAGAGTTCTTTTAAAGGTCTCACCTTGGAAGGGCCTGATACGCTTCGGAAAGCGTGGAAATCTAAATCCAAGATATGTAGGGCCTTTCGAGATTATCGCTAGAATCGGCCCTGTAGCTTACAAACTTAAACTACCTCATGAACTTAGTAATGTACACCCTACTTTCCAAGTTTCGAACTTGAAAAAGTGTCTGTCTAACGAGAGTCTTGTAATCCCACTTAACGAGATCGAGATCAACGAGAGCCTCAAATTTGTGGAAGAACCCGTTGAAATCATGGATAGGGAAATAAAACGAACAAAGCAAAGTCGCATACCATTAGTGAAGGTTCACTGGAATGCCAAGCGGGGACCTGAATTCACTTGGGAGCGAGAAGATTAGATGCAACAAAAGTACCCGCATCTCTTCCCTAGTACATAAATACTTATTCTAGAAATAATTTCGGTACGAAATTCTTTCTAACGGGGGGATGATGTAACAACCCGATATTTTAAAGTCAATGTAACGATCTAAAGTCAAGTATCGTAAGCTATTTTTCAAATAGTAAGAATAACGTCAAAAATAAATTGTTCAAAAATCTTAATAGGGATGTATAAAGTGATAGATATCGTAATAAGGTTTTCGGAAATATAAAGAACAAAGAAATCCGAGTTACAATGAAGAAGTTATGACCCATCAAAGTTTCTGCATCAGAACCGACACGACTTTATGTGTCATAAAAACTGACTTCTTGATAAGAACTCTTTTTAGCCTTAAAAATCTAAATGAAACTCATAGAATACTTTAAACCGAGAGTTTACATAAATAGAATGTCCAAATACGAGTTCCTATGAGGAAGTTATGATTTTTCTAAGTTTCGGTATAGTAGTAGACAACGAAAAACTCGAAATAGAGATCAAATGAATTTTAGCCGACACAACCTAAATGAGAATTGAAGATATCGTTAATAGTAGTAGAAAACATTATAGTTATTGTATCAATCGTCACTCTTACCAGGTGGGTTCATTCCCCTAAATTTCCAGTCGAAGTGTTGCCCGCGTAAAGCCTAGTTTCTCATCAAATCGTCACTCTTACCAGGTGGGTTCATACCCCTAAACTTATCTTTTAAATGATTCTAAATGATTTTATGGGGGGAATACAAGTAGAAAACATTATAGTTATTGTATCAATCACATGTGATTAATAACTATCAAACAAGTGGATTTCTTATACTTCAAAACTATGGTATCAAACAAACTATTTCAAAACATTTTATAATCTGACATCAAGTCATCAATAAACATTCAAATGGTTAAAACTCTTTTACATGCTAAACTTTTTATCAAACTCTTTTAAACTTATATATTGTCAAAATCATGTCTATAAAGATATAATTATATAAATAAGGTTGAAAGGGCTTAGGACTGATAACTCGCTTTATTTCCTGTTCCTTGCTTGGTTGTAGACTTAGGGTATCGGTTGTTTGTCCAAGTGTCGTTTAAATCTTAGATATATATTATGTATATGTATGTAGATATAAAAGTTCTTTCATCAGTTCAATACCTTTTGGTAGAAAACGTGTACAAACATGATCAGTCATTCAAACAACATTACTAGTAAACTATAATAGGTATAGTTTAGAGGATTACTACTCACTATTTCTAGAACAATGAAACATACATTAGTCAGTTCAAACATATTATAATGAAAAATACAAAGTACACACTATAGTTAGAAACAGGGAGGAACATACTATACACTAGAACAGAGAGAACATACTATACAAATACAAGAACACTATAACATTAATGTGATCCACTACTTCATGGCATGACAATTTACTGTTGTGTCACATTTTGTAACCAGAGTCTCCTGGAGGGAGAGCATGAATTTTTGTATAGATCTATACGGGATTGACCATTATACACTTTGCTACTAGTTATAGTGGGACCTGCAGGTCTATGGGTGACGAATGTCATACCATTTCGACGTCTCCGAACGTCGTGTTTTACTAGTCAATCGAGTATGATTATAATGTCATCATTTTACATTAATTAAACAATTGGTTTAAGGTAGTTAGTAAAATGGTAGTTACTATATACAATAATAAAATACATCTTTATTTTCCCATTACATTCACATTGTGATCTTCTCACATAACGGTAATGTAAACTATATTTTTGGTAATGATAGACATACTTAGGAAAAACACTCACTTTTACAAAAGAACAAACGTTCAAAACAGTCGTGTCTTGGTAGAAGACTACATTTCTTTATAAGTAGAAAATATAGGATTTTCTAGGAGATACAAACATTTACATCAAACACTTACAAAAATTTTCTTCAAACATATACAAACATTTGGCACTAAAATACTTATGAACTCAGCAGTATTAATGCTGATCTAGTCTTTCAAAATACCTTGTATTCGTAAGTCACTAGTAGACAGGTACACTTGACCAGGTTTTGAGAAGACAGAGCATGTTCAAGACTCGTCTTTTATTTTGATATATATATATATATATATATATATATATATATATATATATATATATATATATATATATATTGGTGTCTTAAAAATACATTCAGAACACACTTGTATTGACTATATTATTAATGAAATGGTTGATGTTGTTGCTTGTTTTACTATTGTACATTGATATGATACTAAACATGACGTCCTCCGTCCCATAACGTTTCTGCCGTTCTGGTTTGGGGGTGTGACAACATGAAGCCTACAACTAGCATACAATTTGGCATATGAATCATAAAGTAAGTTAGAAGATTAACTCTTATTGTAGCTTGTTGAATTTTGGACTTTAAGAACTTAGCACCTCAAGTGTGGTGCCCCTAATAAGTCACAGAAACCACCAAAATTTGGAGGATAATGAGAAAGAGATTTTAGGCACTAAAATTCGGCTATAGTATCTCCAAGATTACTAGTGTCACCAATTTTAGGATAAGGGGTGAAAAATATATAAATAGTGTAGGAATCCAGGAGTCATGGGTAAACCCTAATCCATTCACTTAGGTTATGATCCGTATCTCATGTGGGCTAAATCTTCATGAATACTTACACAAACTTAGCCCATCATTGATTAATAGCCCAAATAATATATATCAATGATTTACATAATCAGTTCCCGTTAATTTAATTAGTCTCTTTTGATCACTAAGTTAATTCCAAATTAATTCTTGATCAATACTAATTAAATATTAATATATTATAATTATAATATACTAACAAATCACAAGTAGCCTCTTTCTTAAATATCTATCCTATCAGATTATTCTGCTGAAGGCAACCCAAAAGGACCATGTTACTCTCGGGTCAAGTACATACCAATTATAGTTATGGGCTTAGACACCTAATCCAACAGTCTCCCACTTGAATAAGTCTAATAACTATTATTGTAAGTACGAATCCAAAATCCCGACTAGTAATCGTAGCTCTTAAAAGCCGTTGTCGAACTCTGACCTAGTCAATGACGTGTCCTTTAGATAAGGGATCATATATTCCTCCATACTAGATATCGTATGGACTGAGACATGGATTATAATCATTCTCTTTGTCCATATGTTGTTTTCCGATTTTTAATTTACGACGACCAACTAATTGAACAAATCAAATCAGTCTAGGCTTGGCCAAGCGCTTAGGGTTGTCATCACTAAATCATCAAGGGGCCCACATATATCGTTTTTATCCCTCTAAGGTTAAAAGGAATGGATAAACTTCAACTTATATTCTTGCTCTAGTTACTCATCAAATCACACACAACAATATGTTTTATAACACCAATTTGCTGGTGCGTTTACATATTATCAATGTGCAACCGACTTGTAAACTGCAACTATATGTGTCCGTTTCAAGAATATAAGATATTATTGTCTCACTAATCACTCGTGATAAAATCCGTTAAGTGATTCAGATGAGCGTGGGTTTCATCCAATACTCAAATCTTATTACAGGAGTACTCATTAACATTGCAACAAACTTATGCTATGTCTAAATACCCTATACAATCTACAGTCAGATTCATGACAGTCTTTCCTCAATACCTACTTCCAAAGTATGATCGACTGTGGATGGTTTGAATACTCTTATTATTCGGGAAGTCAAAACATGTGAAGTGAAACACAAGAATAATCAAATCCAATACGGTCTCAAAATTTTTGAATATAAATAAAACACCTTTTATTTAATCACCATATTGATTATACATTATTCATTGTATAACGTTTCGATTAATCAACTTAATACTTGAATTAAAATAATAGTTATCCCATGCTCCAAGCATGCACACTATGTTTACGTATGGTCCTTACTTTTTGAAATAGATCAATTGAAAATGTTTCAATGATACTCATTTCACAATTCCAATTCCTTAGTGTAAGAACACCTAATTCTTTCCACTATCATGTAATGATCCTTTTGGAATGTCGAGGTACAAAGGTCACAGAGACTTTGCCAACAATATTACAAAGTATTCCTTTGGAGATTGAAAACAAGACAATTCCAAGGAAGCGAAGTCTCAAATTCAAAGTACATTACTTTGAACATCCTTCTTGCATGAATAGATTCTAAATATCCATCTCCTATTATGGAAACATTTCCATATATGCCACATGACAACTTATTATAAATAGAATCCTGCCTAATCATAATAATGTCAATATGGTCCATCCATTACTAATTTCCAACTACAAGCGACCAATCCTTAGCGAACCTTAGATCGTCCTTGACAATTGTTTAATAACTTTAGTCATATCCGGTTCTAGTCATTTTCCCTCTTAATGCCCTAGGCATTTGGAAAACACATGAATATTATAGCATATACAATCGTTCCTATAGCCGAAGAATATGGGATACGATTCATAATGTCTTACATAAGGACATGATACTTGACCAGTCTTTTGCTAAAATATTTCCATATATAGAATTTCCAATGTTGAAATATTTCAACATGGTATTCATATCTCCATGACTAATTGTGACTAATACTTCAATCTAAACCTTTAGATTTGAAATAAAGTGTAAGTATCCTCTCCCTTAATATAGCGAAACAACTTTTTCAAATTTTGCAACTTTGCAAATTTGTAACCTTTGTTTCTTATAACTAGTATTGCTAACTTGCAACACTTCACATAATAATCACGCTCCCACTATCATGATAATTATATTCTTACTAGCATAACACTTATGCTCCCACTAGCTTTGACATGTATCCAGAAATCAGCTAGACTTCTAGAAATCAATATTTTATTGACTTTCTTACCAAAGTTTAGATTTCTGATACGAGTTGCTTTGATATGCCTTTATCTAAGCTCATACACCTTTTATTAGAAGGCCCATATGTGTGTCTAAACTATTTCAAAACTTAAAACAATAAGTCCCAAATGTTCAAACTATTTGCCATCTCTCACAATTCGATCTACGAAGAAGGATGTAGTAATCATAATCGAAGAACGCAATTAACACAACTGTTATCTTCTGAAAATCTACTTAGTGGAAGCGTTTCCTCACTATCATTTTCATGAAATGGAGAGAAACCTTATGTCACTTAGATTTAATGGTGTATGTGTTCCTGTCCATGTGAAAATATCATTTCCAACCATTATCATAAGACAAGGTTTATGACAAAATCAAACTCATATGGACTATACTTACTCAATCATAATTTTTTTTATCACTTGGTAGCACAAGGGCCTACCATGTCTTCCAAGTTGTTGAGCAGATCACCCTTACTGATCAATGAACTTTCACTGATCATGGCGCTTTGCCTTATGAAAACAATTGGGAACTCATAGAACTCACATGGATAGTCAACTTTAACTGGAATGGCACAGAAACAGGAATATGTCAACATGATAGGTTACTAACCTCAAGTCGTGTGCTAGTGATAAACGATAGGTTTACTCTTGATTAGATCCTAAAACTTTTCAAGGTCTTTAAGACTCCCACTAACCTCTTGACATATAAGATTCTCTTTTCAAGAACCATCCCTTGACAAACAAATATTCAAGAGTTAGTGCGGGCTCTTATCAAGAATGACACTTCATATAATTGGTCTTAGTTGGTCTTTGTCTTATCTAAGACATCATAACTACCAATCTCATGTGCGTGAGCAAGAAAACGTTTCTACTCCACATTTTATGTTGTGTTATAAACCTACTCAGAATATGTCACTCATAACTCTAAAACTCAATTTTGGAATGAAGTATGATTCACCTTTTCGATTTAACCATTTCAACAATTCCCGATTCTTCTTCTTAGCCATACAAATGCACTAAGGTGTCCTTAGAGGATCAATTGTGATATGCTTTTCATAATCATTAAGAAGATCATAAAACATGATACTAAAGTACTCTCCTTTCTTTTTAGATTGGAGAAACTTTTATCTTTCTGCCTATATGATTCTTCTTATTCGTTCTGCTATACATTGAAACTTTTCCAATGATTTCGAATTACACTTAATCTTGTAGGTATAACCATATTTACTAAGCTTCTAGTAAATCATGACGAATAGTCTTCTCATTCTTTGTAATGAACCTGATCCAACACACAATCAAGTGTACCCGATCACCCAGTCCTTCACTTGACTCACATATACATATGAAAAGGGAATTAGTCTTAATTTCCCAACGATGAAGATTCTCATTCATCATACAATACAAGTTGCATGATTCCAAGTTTCTGTCCAATTCAAACTTGGCGATGAGAATATTTCCTTATTTGGTAAATTTTCAACACTGCCACAAACGAAAGAATTAAATCCATTTTCAACATTGCTAACAAGAGAAATATCCAAACATCAATTTTCACAAATACCATTGCAAGGAGATATAAATATAAGATAAAATCAAAATTTTATTTATTTATAAAATGCGGAAAAACTTGTCGTTACAATGAAATTACAAATGAAAACTATGTTATTATATATTTCTAAGCAATCTATCATAACTCCCAAGTAGTAGCTCAAAAATCCGATCATTGAATCAGGCGATCAAAATCCATCTCTTCGCGATCACATTCAGCTTCGTCTTCTATTAAGCTTCCTTTCTTTTCTTCGATCATACAAAACATCAAAATGTAATTACGTTACATCATGTATTAAGAGTCTACAAATAGGAACTTAATAGAGTTAGATGGTGGACTTACTTGAAGTAGAGTCATACACTCTGACTTTACCATCCTTGTGGTCTTTCAGGTAGATACGACAGCTTCGCAACCAATTCCCCTTCTCTTGGCAGTAGAAGCAAACAGATTCTTTTGGAACAATACATGGGACAATATCAGACTTAGCCTTTCTCTTTACGATTTGGTCAAATGGCATGACCATGGCCGATCCCTTCCCATTGGGAAGAGAAAACTTTTCTAGACTTCCAATGTTTCCATTCTCAATGTCCATGGAAGTTTCAGAAGCAGATCTTCCAACCAAATTTGCATTACCAGTGCGCCAAATCATTGTTGATTCAGCAACAATTAGCAAATAGGTAAGATCAATAAGGATCACCTCGCAATCTGTCATATAGTAGTCTATAACAAACTGAGTATACGACTCGGAGAGTGACTGAAGAACCAAGTCAATGGCCAACTTCCTCGACACAACGAATCCTAACATTCCCAACTTGTCTGTGTGTGACTTCATCTCCAAGACATGTGCACACACAGACCTTCCATCTTTGTATTTGCTTGCTAATAAGTTTTGAGTGACCTTGAACTTTTCAAGATCGACGGACATGTGGGTCAGGGAGAATAATTGGAGGAGGTGGAGGAAGTGAAGTACGATTTCCATTTCCACGATCCAATCTTGGAGCATCATCTTCTTGAGGAAAGCTTCTTCCAAAATATTTAGGAAGACCATAGTTGTCAGGACTAGACATCTACAAGGGAGAAATTCAAATTTCGATGATTTAAGTTCTTAATATAACACCTAAATGAAATATTAAGGCTAGGACCCAACACAATAATTTATAATTCGGAAGAGGGATGCCATAATCCAATTGTAAACTATTTGTCAGTAGGTAAATGACGATTTACCAGTTCCACCATGAAAACGAAAATTTTAAACGAATTAAGTTGTAAATGAAACTCCTAGATCTTTTGAGGTTCACTAAACTTTTCAATGACATGTTTAATCTCGATTATGCCTTTCAAGTTTGTGACTGGGATATCAAGGATCACAAACAAGGTGTGAATAACCATGCAAATATACTTGGTACTCTCGATGTCATTTATCACCTAATCAATGTGTCGATTAACCACACATGCTTTATTAATCTATGAAAAACATCAACCTACCCTTTGCCACCCTTGTTAGTCTAAGTTAATGTGCCGGTTAACCACACACGCTCCATTAATGATTTGGCAATGTCCAAAGTAAAATTTCATGGAATAGCATCATTTTCACATTTTTCCTAAAGTAACTAAGATTGGGAATTTTATAATACATTTAGTTAGTTTATAATTATCATTATACTTTAGTGAGAATTAATGTCCTATCCTACCCATTCGGCTAATGACCCTCCACCAGTCAAGGAAGCGGTAGATGAGAGTGGACACCCATTAAACCACCATTTTATAGGCAGTATCCTTACACCCCCCTTATAGACCGACTTTGTGAATAAGGCCTACTAACTGTAAGACTGACTTGTCTTATACATATATATATATATATATATATATATATATATATATATATATATATATATATATATATATATATATATATATATATATATATATATATATAATTATTAAACTTTTAATTTTATATAGTATAAGGGTGTATTTTAAACTTTTAAAATACTTAATGGTTTAAATAATAAATTATACTCCTAATTTAATTAAACTTAGCCATGTTATTTTTATGGATTTATTAATCCTCTCTTTTGATTAAACACTTTAATTAATTTAATACAATCCATAAGAGTTAACTTGAACTATTCAAAAGAAAACCATCAAAGTTCTAAATATAATATTTGAAAATTAAAAAATATTTAATTAATGTTCAAGTTATAAACCCAAGAGTTGCACCTTTTGAAAACTTTTCAATATTCCATAAATGTGAGTTTTCAACTTTCAAAACATGAGGGCAAGTTTTGTAACTCTTGAAAAATCTTTGAGTTCCAAACTTGATGATAAGATTTGTACCTCCATAAAAACGCTTGAGTTCCAAAACTTGATAACAAGTTTTGTAACTCCTAAAAATATTTAGATCAAATTTTAATACCAATAAAATAATCATAATTTCATCTTTTACAAATTTGACTTAATGCAACTCTTAAAGCAAGATAACTTCAAATCAAAATATTACAAACAATTGGCTTGTCATATAAACTAGTAATAATTTCATGATTTGACAATTTATCTTTTAATTGGATGGGATAATCATTACCATATCAGAAAAAACGAATTTTAACAGTCCAAAACAGTTTATGGTAATGATTCTAATCCAAAACTTGGCCAAAAAAACTAAAAAATCGTCCACATAACAGTCACCACGTTGTGGTAACTTTGACCACGTCATGGTGATCATGCAGATTCCAAAAAAATGAATTTTCTTTCTTTGAACAATTAAACAAGCATCAATATAACATAAAACTACCCATGGCTCTAATACCACTGTTGGTTTTTATGTACTACAACATTCTATGGTGCACATACAACCCTAAATGCTTTGGATCTAGGTTTTATCTAGTTATACATGCAATAAAATTTTCCAAAGAATGAAGCCTAGAACTAGCATAAAATTTGGCATATGAATCATAAAGTAAGTTAGAATATTACCTCTTGTTGTAGCTTGTTGAATTTTGGCCTTTAAGAACTCAGCACCTCAAGTGTGGTGCCTCTAATAAGTCACAAACACCCCCTGACAATTGGAGGATAATGAGAAAGAGCTTTTAGGCACTAAAATTCGGCTATATTCTCTCCAAGATTACTAGTGTCACCAATTTTAGGCTAAGGGGTGTCATATATATAGTGTAGGAATCCAAGAGTCATGGGTAAACCCTAATCCATAAAATTAGGTTATGATCCATATCTCATGTGGGCTAACTTTTAATGAATACTTACATATACTTAGCCTATCATGGATCAATAGTTCAAACAATATATATATATATATATATATATATATATATATATATATATATATATATATATATATATATATATATATATATATATATATTTACATAATCAGTCCCCGTTAATTTAATTAGTCTCTATTGATCACTAAATTAATTCTTGATCAATACTAATTAAATATGATTATACTTATAATATATTAACAAATCACAAGTAACCTCTTTCTCAAATATCCATCCTATCAGATTGTTCAGGTGAAGGCAACCCAAAAGGACCATGCTACTCTTGGGTCAACTACATACCAATTATAGTTATGGGCTTAGATACCTAATCCAACAATATACATGTTGTCGCGACGTGGTTACGTAGACTAGAAATATATTTAAATATGTTAAGGGTTCATTTCTGAACCATTTCTCCCCAAATTCATTGGAGAGTTGCAAGATAGCGATTTTAAGGCCAAGAAAGAGACAACATAAGCAATATATGGATGATTTCTAGGATTAACATCCTTTCCCTCTTAAGGTAATGATTTCTTACTTTATTGAAGGTTTGAGCTTCAATGGCAAAATTGTTAGTTTCGATAGATTGTTTAAGTTAATAGCATTATAAGTCAATTAGTATGCTTGTGAGTGTTTAGAAGCTTTGAACAATCTTTGTATGTGATTTCCAAGGCGAAATCCATATATGTATAACTTAGGGTTTGAAAACCAAACTAGTGAGGAAGATGACTTGATATAATATGGTTTAGATTTTAATGAATTAGGTGGTTTGTGATGCTTAATTCATGGGGTATAATAGATTTTGAGAAAAAAATGGAGATGTTTGAATTATGATCAATTGAGTGATCATTTTGTTGTGGAGAGAGGATAAGCTCTTAATGGGCTAGGACAAGTTCTAAAGAGCTTGATATGTTGTATGAATAGGCCTCGAGAAAAGAAGATGGATCAAGTTGCATCAAATGTAGATTTGAAACCAAGGGTACTTATTTTTCACAAACTAACAATGTGAGTTACAACTCTCTCTCGTTAGATTATGATTATATGTGTTATAAAGTTATGTACGAATATGTATGCATGTTTTAATGTTAGTGGGATTGGGTTAAATACGTTGGATATAGTGTCTAAGTCCATAACTATATTTGGTATGTACTTGACCCGACCCGACATGGTCCATTTGGGTTGCATGGCATCATGCACTTGGATAGACTAAATGATAGAAATAAGACACTTATGGTTTATTAATATATTATAAGTTCTAATATATTAATAATAAGAATAATAATATTTAGTTATTATTGATCAATAATTAATTTAGAATTAATTATGTGTCAAAAGAAGACTAATTAAATATATGGGTTGATTGTTTCAATCATCCATAACTTATATAGTAGGCCAAGGCTCCATGGATTATAAAGTTGGGTTAAACCCATAAGATGCTTCATGGATGCTCCATGGGGGTTACATAATCCATGGGTCATGGAAATGAAAGGTCATGACAATTAGGGTTTACATGGTGTAACCCTAATTGTAACATACTATATAAAGAAGCTATTCTTCACCATTTTCGGCCACTAGAGTGAATAAAAGATTGCTAGCCGAAAATACTAAGTGTTCTTATTCTCTTAAGATTTTATTCCAAGTGTACTTGGTGTTGTGTGAAGCATTTGTGGCAGCACACTTGAGGTGCTAGGCTCACAAGGTTTCAAAGGAGTCCAAGCATTAAAGAGATAAAAGATCCCCATGTATGCTAGATAGGATTATGAAACTTGGAAAATAATTTTGCATGTATCTTAGTCAAACATATATCCAAGGTTTCTAGGGTTTCATGTACACCATAGGAGTGTTAGAATGCTCAAAACCCAACAGTGGTATCAAAGACAGGTTTGTTTGTTTGATACTTGATGCAAAATAGCTGAAAAACGCAGTTTTTTGTTCACTTCCCGCATGAACTCGCCGAGTCCAAGGGGAGACTCGACGAGTCCATGAAGAAACGCATGCAACTCGTCGAGTCAGTTCATGCATTCGACGAGTACATGTTGTAGTGTTCAGATTTTCGAGTTATGCTGCTGGAAATGGACTAGAACATTACCCTAAACTGTTTTGGTGTTTTAAAACTTATTTTAGTTGGTGTAATGTTTATGCTAATCCATTTACAATGGCTATTATCAAAAATTACAAGTTTTATATAATTTTGTTATGATTCTTGAAATTCTTGATAATCATGTTCATGAACTTATGAATTTAGATGATCATAGGAATTATTTGTAACCTCCATGTTAGTTAATTCTTGATCATTATGTGTTTTAATGGAGTCCATAACTTGTCCTCAAGTTATGGAGAAACCAAGAGTCACACTTGAATTAAAACCATTAAAAGAACACAAGAGTTCTGAAAATGAAGAGTCTTCATTTTAATACTCTAATAAACACATAAGTTATGAGAAATGAAAAGTTTTGAAAGTTTACAAAACTTGCCCTCAAGTTTTGGAACAAGTAAAGTCATAATTAAACTTTAGTTCCAACGCTTAGAATTTTAAATATTAAAATTCAACCCTTATACTTTATAATCTTATAAGTGAATAATAATTATATATGTATAAGATAAAAGTCGTT
Organism: Lactuca sativa; assembly: GCF_002870075.4. Taxonomy (NCBI): domain Eukaryota; kingdom Viridiplantae; phylum Streptophyta; class Magnoliopsida; order Asterales; family Asteraceae; genus Lactuca; species Lactuca sativa. The sequence continues at coordinate 215,619,262 of NC_056627.2, forward strand.
TTACCATTAGTAGGCCTCATTCACGAAGCCAGTCTATAAGAGGGGGGGGGGGTATAAGGTTGTTGCCTATAAAATGGCAACTTAATGGGTGTCTATTCTCACCCACCGCTTCCTTGATCGGTGGAGGGCCGTTAGCCAAAAAGGTAGAACAAGGACTATAATTCTCATAATAAGTATTATGAATATACTAAAGTAACTAAACTTTTATTAATTCCCTATTTTAGTTACTTTAGGAAAATGTGAATAAGGTGCTAATCCATGAAGTTACACTTTGCACTTTGATTAAGTCGTTAGTGGAGCGTGTGTGGTTAACCGGCACACTAACTTGGACTTATCAAGGTAGGCAAAGGGTGACTTAATGTTTATCATAGTATTGTTGGAGCATGTGTGGTTAACCGGCACTTCGATTGAGGGGTAATACATTAAGTGTACCAAGTAATTTGCATGGTTACTTCACACCTTGTTTTGTGATCCTCGGCATCCCAGTCACAGAACTTGAAGGGCACACTCGAGATTGAAACATGCCATTGAAAAGTTCAATGAGTCTCAAAGAACCTAGGAATTTGTAAACCAATTAAAACCTAATAAAATTTATTCTGTTTTATGGTGGAAATTGGTGAATCGTCATTCACCTACCTTCAAATATTGTATAGCTTGGATTACGGCATCCCTCTTCTAAGTTATAAAATATTGTGTTGGGTCCTAGCCTTAATATAGCATTTGGGTGCTTTATTAAGGACAATCCTGAAATCTAATCTAAACTTATGCTTTCATTTCAGATGTCTTCCAATAACATTGCTTCTAGCTCAAAACCTACTGGCTCCTTCTCTCTTATGAACCTTTGTGGGTGAGTCATCTTTGATGGATCGAATTTTATGGATTGGATCAGACACATTAGGATGGTCACTCACTATGAGGACAAAGAATATGTCCTTGATAGGGAGCTGAAGGAGATTGATGAGTCAACTGCTACCCTTGAGGAGATTGCTGCATTTCAAGCACATGAAAGGGTTGGTATCAAAGTAGCATGTACCATGACTGCCACAATGACAGCTGAGCTCCAAAAGTCCTATGAGGACTATTACCCTTTTGAGATGCACATGGACTTGATGGAGCAATACCATCAAAGTGCTCGTTAAGAGAGGTATGAAATAATCTCCTCCATGATAACCACCCAAATGAAGGACAATGAGTCCCTTACGGCCCACTTACAGAAAATACAAAGGTTTGTGGATCGCTTGAAGAAACTGAAAGTTGACTTTCCTGAGGAGTTAGCAATAGATATCATTTTGCACTCCTTACCTTCATGTTATGATCAATTTAGAATGACATATCACATGAATAAGGAATAGGTTACACTTAGTAAACTTCAAGGACTCTTAAAGACTATAGAAAGTAGTCTTAAGGGTAAGTCGGGTGTTACTACTCCTCCTACTCCTACTGCGGCCAATGTCTTGGCAATCGGGCATGGAAAACGTAAGAAGAGAAAGAACCCTTCTAAGGGTACCAAGGGTAAGACCCTTGAAGAATCCTCTTCAAGAAAAACCAAGAAAGGTTTTGTCACTCCTTCTACTAACCCTAATGAGCCTGAATGCTTCTATTGCCATGAAAAGTCGCACTGGAAGCGAAACTGCCCAAAATACAAGCAAGATTTGAAGGATGGGAAAGTAAAACCCAACCATCCAGGTATATACACTATATTGTCTAATAACTCACCTCATTCTAAGTCTTGGGTCCTTGATACAGGTTGTGGAATTCACATATGTTATGATGTGCAGGGACTAAGAAGAAGTGAGGATTTGGAACATGGAAAGATAAACCTAATCATGGCAAATAGGAAAGTTTCACCTGTCACCAACATTGGAGTTTATTCCTTGTTACTAGATGGTGGGTTTACATTAGACTTGAATAAATGTTGTTATTTGCCAGAAATGGCAAGAAATGTTATTTCCTTTCATGCATTGTATAAACAAGGGTTCACCTTTTATTTTGATAATGGAAGTGGTGGTATTGATGCTTTCTATAATAGTGTTCTTTATTTTAAAAGCTTTACCTTGTGATGGTGTGTATGAAACTGTATCTGTTGTAGATAACTTAGGAAATAATGTATTGTGTATCGATTCTTCCACTAGCTTAGATAAAGCATCTTTATGGCATTCTCATCTTGGACATGTAAGAAAGAAACGCATAGGCCAACTCCAAAAGGATGGAGTCTTGGAATCATTCGACCTAAAGTCGGATGATAGTTGTGAATCTTGTCTAGTTGGAAAAATGACAAACTCACCTTTTACTGGGACTAGTGCTAGGGGTGAAGGTTTGTTGGATCTCATACACACAGATGTGTGTGGACCCTTCAGAACCGCCACTAGAGATGGTAATCACTTTTATGTGACTTTTCTTGATGATTTTAGTGGATATGGATATGTCTACTTAATCAAACATAAGTTGGAAACCTTTGATAAATTCAAAGAGTTTAAGCAAGAAGTGGAGAATCAGTTGGGCAGGAACATTAAGATGCTTCGATCCGATCGAGGTGGTGAATATCTTAGTACCGAGTTCCTTGACTATCTTAAGGAATGTGGGAAGGTCTCACAATTGAAACCTCTCAGAACACCACAGTTGAATGGTGTAGCTGAGAGGCGAAATCGATCCTTGTTGGACATGGTTCGTTCCATGATGAGTCGAGTTTCGCTACCAATCTCATTTTGGGGGTATGACTTAGAGACTGCCGCCTATATCCTTAACTTATTCCCTACAACGAAGGTTGCCAAAGCACCTCATGAGATATGGACGGGAAAAGTTCCAAATCTAGACCACATCAAGTTTTGGGGTTGTGGGGCTTTCGTGAGATGCGAGACTCACGACAAGTTCGAACCTCGAAGTGAGAGGTGTATTTTCATCGGCTACCCACATAAATCTTTTTGTTATATCTTCTACAGACCCAGTGATAATGTGGTCTTTGTAGCAAGAAGAGGAGTCTTTCGAGAGAGAGAACTCATAAGCCAAGGAGACAGTGGGAGGCAAGTTGACCTTAAAGAAATTCAAGAGTCAAGCGGTGAAGGAACCTTAAATCCTAGCCCTCAACCTGAGGAGGAAACTCCTCTTGAGCCGAATGAAGAGTCCATACCTCTGAGGCGTTCCACCAGAGTTAGGAATGCACCTGGGCATTATTATGGTTTCCATATTACTGCAGAAGGTGATACCCTTATCAGTGATAATACAGTGATAAATCTGGAATAGCCTAACAGCTACACGGAAGCCATGACAGACCCTGAGTCTGCTAAATGGAAAGAGGCTACGGATAGCGAGATACAATCCATGTATGACAATCAAGTTTGTAACTTGGTTGACAATGTACCAGGTCATAAGACAGTAGGGTGCAAATGGATCTTCAAGAAGAATACCGACATGGATGGTAATGTACACACTTATAAGGCACGGCTGATTGCAGAAGGTTATTCTCAAACTCCGGGAGTTGATTATGATGAGACCTTTGCACTAGTGGCCAAGATTAAGTCTATTAGGGCTCTATTAGCCATTGCTGCATTTTATGACTATGAAATATGGCAAATGGATGTCAAAACCGCTTTCCTTAACGGAAAGTTGGTTGAGGATGTTTACATGGTTTAGCCAGAGGGTTTTGTAAGTATAGAATACCCTAATAGGGTGTGTAAGCTTGAAAAATCCATATATGGATTGAAACAAGCACCTCGTAAATGGAATCTTTACTTCGATGAGAAAGTAAAAGAGTTTGGCTTTTCGAGATGTGAAGATGAATCTTGTATATATGTCAAGGTGTGACAACCCAAAATTTCCAATTGTTTTGTCTCCGCAATTAAGCAATCCAAATATTAGCCAAATTTATATCAAAATATTTTTGGCTGGATTTAAGCCCGTTGGAATATTTTAAATAATATTTGTCAAGCGAACCAAAAATAAGGAGGTTTAATTAAAAATTTGTCGTGTTTAACGGAAGTCGCGAAAAACCCCATTTGCGGTTGGTGTTGAGTGGACCCCACCCAGGTCGTAAACTCAACCCTATATAAGGGTTGAGTGGGTTTCATTCCAACCTTTTCACACTTTAGGTACCTCCTCTCTCTACTTTTTCTCTTTACAAATCGGGTTTTGATCAAGAATCGCCCCTTTCGAGCTTCACACCGGTAAGTAAACCTTCCTAGCTTATTGTTTAGCTTCTCATACTTGCAAATTCGTGGTTTAATCATACAAAAACCCCAAGAACAAGAGTTACGGTTTGGGAACATCCCTAAACCGTAAACACCTTAGAAAGGGGTTTTGATGCCCCAAAACCCTTCCAAGACCCTTCCAATGCTTAGCTAATGGCCTAGGGACTTGCATGAATGATCTAAGAACCCCAAAACATGAATTGAGGGGGGGGGGGTAAACATGAGTTTACGGTTTGGGGATCTCTCAAAACTGTAAACACCTCCAAAGAGTGTTTAAGTGCCCTTAACACCTTGTATGTCTTATATTTGGGTCTAGAACTTTGCATACTTAACCTACAACCACCAAAACACATGAAAAATGGACAAACATGAGTTTACGGCTATAAACTCATGTGTTTACGACCGTAAACTCCCCAAGGAGTGGTTCAGAAACCGTAAACTCCCTAAAGTGTCCATTTTGAGCCCTAATCACTTCCATAGCCCTTGAATCTGATGGGTTTTGGTCAGAAGACATCCTATGTGCTCATACAAACCCTAATGCTTGGATCTAGGTTTCTCTATTGTACATGCAAGTTATCCAAGGCTAAAATCCCTAATTCTAGCATATGGAAATCGATATTAACATATAATTAGGTTTAAGATGTTACCTTGATTGTTATGTAGTAATAACAATCCCAAATCTCCTTGTATTGACTTTGGAAGGCTTAGAGTCACAAGTGTCACTCCTCTAATGGTTCACAAACACCATAAGCAAGAGGATGAAGAGGAGAGAGGATGGAGGCTGCCCAAAATGTGTTCTAACCCTAGAAGAGAAGTTTTCCACGTTTTTGGGTTATAAGGGTCTTATATATAGTTAGGCAATTAGGGTTATCTAACAAGGAAACCCTAATTTAGTTGCTTAAGCCCTAAGCAACCCATGGAGCCCTTTCCATAAGGCCTTGGATGATTTCATATGGGCTTTCCCCATAGAATTCATCCACCTTATAATAAAAGGCAATCCATGGCCCAAATTGCAATTATCTTATAATTACAAATCCAGTCCCTTAAGTATAATTAATCTCTTTTAGTCACAAAACTAATTACCAATTAATTCTTGACTAATATTAATTAAACAATATGATTTCTCCTTTAATATATTATTCCCATAATATATTAATAAATCATATTTAATCCTTTCTCTCCATAATTCATCCTATCAAGTTGCTTTGGTGAAGGCAACCCAAAAGGACCATGCACCATCGGGTCAAGTACATACCAAAATAGTTATGGACTTAGACACTAATCCAACAGTCTCCCACTTGGATAAGTCTAATAACTATTCTGCGTATGACTTCAGATCCTGATCTGCAATCGTAGCTTTCCAAAGCCGCTGTCAACTCTGATCATATCAGATACGCGTGTCCTTAGATAAGGGATCATATATTCCTCCATTCTAGATATCATATGAGATATGATTTCAAATCATTCTCTTTGTACTATATCTCGATTCTCGATTTATGACGACTGACTAATTGAACAAATCAAATTAGCCCTAGCCTGGCCGAGCATTTACGTTTGTCATCACTAAATCATCGAGGGGCCCAAAGATATCGCTTTTATCCTCCTTTGAATAAAAGGAATGGATAAACTTTGATACAATCCATGGAGTGATCCAAGTGAGCGTGGGTCTAATCCAATGCTCAAATCACATTCATAAGCACTCATAAACGTTGCAGCAAACCTTTGCTATGTCTAATACGTTCTAGACAATCTACAAACCAATTCATGACAGTCTTCATTCATACCTACTTCCAACATATGAACGACTGTGGCCCGTTCGAATAATTCGATTATTCTTAATACATTCAATTATTTTGGAAGTCAAAACATGCAAATGTGAAACACAAGAGTAATACTAATCCCATATGGCCTCAAACCTTTGAGTATAAATAAAACTCCTTTTATTTATCACCATATCGATTACTCATTATTTTTCGTTTCGGGTAATCAACTTCTTACTTGAATTATTACACTTGCCCCATGCTCTTAGCATGCACACAATGTTTACCTATCGTTCTTACTTTGTGAAATAGACCAAATTGAGCACATTCCCAATCATTCTCATTTCACAACTCCAAATCCTTTTTTTTTTCATAAGTGAAAGAATATTAAATTCTTGCTACTTATAGAATATGCTAGATTCGAACATTTTATGCAATGATCCTTTCGTAATATCACTGCACCAAAGTCACAAAGACTATTGCCAATGAGATTACAAAGTTCTCTATCGGAGATTGTTACAATACAATTCCTTAGATATGATGTCTCTCACTCAAAGTACATTCCTTTGAACATCCTTTTGCATAAAAGTTTCTAATCTAATCATAGATATTCAATATCCAATTCTCAATATGGACACGTTTCCATTTTTTCCATATGACAACTCATTCTTAATAGAATCTTATCTATTCGTAATGATGTCGATATGATCCATCCAATATCATGCTTCCAACTACTCACAAACGACCAATCCTAGTCAAACTTTGGATTCTTCTTTGATAGTTGTTGAATTATTTTAGTCAAAACCAATTCTAGTCCCTTTTCCCTCTAAATGCGCTTGACCATTGGAAAATTTTAGAATGGTCAAACAATAAAGCATTTGCAATCGATCCTATACCCGAAGCGTATGGGACACGACGCATAATGTTTTATTTGCTATGTTCTCAAAATTCGAATTGTGAAGAGGAATGCCGTAATCATAATCGAAATTTTAAGAATACACTATGTTTCTTTGACTAAGTTATTAACATTCCACAACCTAAGCCTTTAGAATTCAAATGAAGCATAATATTCTCTCCCTTAATTATAGCAAAACAACTTCACAACCTTTACGACTTTGCAAGGTATAACTCTTGTTTTCTATAATTAATATTGCCAACTTGCAATACTTTCCATAATAATCATACAATCATAACTTTTATGCTCCCACTATCATGATGATTATTATAAAACATAACACTTATGCTCCCACTAGCTTCGACATGTATTCATAAACATCTTAACTTTAAGAAAAACAATGCTTATCAATTTCTTAAGTTCATGTTTCTAATACTTAGTGCTTTGATAATCTTTTATCAAGGCTTCTTGAACTTATACACCTTTGCCTTTGATAGTTCATATGTGTGTCTAAACACTTAAGACTAATTGCCAAACCTCACAATTCAAATTATGGAAAGGGATACCGTAACCATAATCGAATTCGAGAATGCATTTTTACAATCACTATCTTCTTAAAATCTTTCTTAGTGAAAGCATTTCCTCACAATCATTTTCATGAAGGAGGAAATCTTAAGACACTTAGATTTTTACGGTGTATGTGTTCCTATCCATGTGAATTTGTTAAAACCAAAGTTTATGACAAATTCAAACTCATATGGACCGAACTTTCTTAATCTTGATTTATTGCCTTATGGTAGCATAGTTGCCCACCATGTCTTCCAAGTAGTTAAGCAGTTCACCCTTTCCTAACAATTTACCTTCCATTGATTAAGGTGCTTTGCCTTTTATGCGTTCAAAATGAGAACTCATAGAACTCACATGCATAATTAACTCGATTGGATTGGAACAGAAACAAAATAATGTCATCACGATAGGTTGTAAACCTCAACTCGTGTGCTAGTGATTATCAATAAGGTTTATTTGATTTGATCTTGAAACTTTTCAAGACCATTAAGACTCCCACTGACTCCTTGACATATAAGATTCTCTTTTCAAAACATTTCTTGACAAACAAATATTCAAGAGTTAGTGTAGCTTTTATCAAAACACTTCATAAATTGGTCCTAGTTGGTCTTTGTCTTATCCAAGACATCACAACTTTCCACATTTGATGAATGTTACAAACCTTCTTGATACTTTTCACTCAATGTCACAATCATATCTTTAAGACTTGTTATTGGAACGAAGTATGATAGACTTCTTGATTCAACCATTTCTTCATTCCTTGATTCCTCTTCTCAAACATACAATTGTACTAAGACTCACTTAGAGGATCAATTGAGATATGGTTCTTATCATTAAGGCCTATCATAAAGCATAAAAGGTACTTTCCCTTCTTCTTAGAATGGAGAAACTTTTATCTTTCTGCCTACTTGATTTTTCTTATTCGTTCTACTATTGATTTAAACCTTTTTCAATCAATCTAGAATTACACTTAATCTTATAAGTATAATCACATTTACTAAACCTTTAGTGAATCATGACGAATATCTTTGTTACTCTTATGGTGGACTTGATCAACACATAACTTTGTGTACTCGATCTCCTAGTCCTTCACTTGACACTTTGTCAACGAATTAGTCTAATTTCCAAATATGAAATTTCTCATTCATCATGCAACCAAGTTGCATGATTCCAAATTTCTGTCCAATTGAAACTTGGGTGATGAGAGACTCTCCCTATTTGGTAAATTCTCGACTTTCCATAAATAATATAATAAGAACCAAATCCATTATTGCTAATAATAGAAACATTTTAACATCAATTTTTCATACACGCCATTGTAAGGATAAATAAATAATATAAAAAATCAAAATTTATTTTATTGCGGAAAAATTTGTCCTTACAATGTAACTCATTAAAAAACTTATGCTAATACATCTTTCTTAGCAATCTAACTCTAAGTAGTAGCTCAAGAATCTAATCTTCGAGAAATGCGATTGAAATCCATTCCTTCACGGTTAGATTTTGCTCACTTCTTCCCTTAAGCTTCCTTTCTTTTCTTCGATCCTACAAAAACATCAATTGTAATCTTATCACATTATGTATTAAGAATCTAGAATAGAAGCTTAAAAGATTTAGTTAATGGATTTTACCAATATTAGAGCCATACGTTTCGACTCTCCCATCTCTTAGATCTCTTAGGTAAATGGGGCAGCTTCGTCTCCAATGCCCCTTCTCTTGGCAATAAAAGCTAATTTACTCTTTTGGAATATGACATGGAACTACTTCAGACATTGCCTTTCTCTTATTATCAAACTTTTCGATCATAGCATGTCTTTCGTTGCCATTGTGTATATCTATAGAGGTCTTGAAGGCAGATTCACCAATCAACTTTGCTTTTCTATTGCGCCAAACCATTGCTAATTCAGCACCAATAAGCATATAGGTGAGATCTATAAGGGTCACGTCGCGGTTCATCATATAGTACTTTCTTACAAACTCACTATATGAGTTAGGAAGTGACTGAAGAACCCAATCAACAGCCATTTCCTCACAAACAACGGATCCCAACATTCTTAACCTATCAATGTGTGAATTCATCCCTAGGACGTGTGCACACACCGACATTCCTTCTTTATGTTTACTTGCCAAAAGGGCTTGAGTGATCTTGAACTTTTCAAGCCTTCGAACTTGTGGGTTAGGGAGAATAATTGGAGGAGGAGGAGGAAGTGAAGTATGATCTCTTGTTCCTCGATCGAATCGTGGAATATCATCTTCGTGTGGAATGCTTGTTCCACGGGATATGGGAAGACCATAGTTGTCGAACTTTGACATCTACAAAACGGGAGAAAACAAATTCTAGTTAGTTGATTGATTGAGTCCTTAGTAAATCACCCAAATGAGATACTAAGGCTAGGACCCAACACAATATTCTACAACTCGGGAGAGGGAGGCCGTAACCCAAATTCCAGAACATTTGAAGGTAAGTGAATGACGATTCACTAATTTCCACCATGAAAAAGGAAAAAGAAAATTAAGTTTTAAATCTATGAAAACTCCTAGATCTTATGAGATTCATTGAACATTTCAATGGCATGTTTAAATCTCGATATGCCCCTCTAGTTTGTGACTGGGATGCTGAGGATCACAAAGCGGGTGTGAATAACCATGCAAACTACATGGTGCCCCCACATGTTACAATCACCTATTCGATGTGCCAGTAAACCACACACGCTCCACCGAACTATGACAAACATTGAGTCACCCTTTGTTACCTTTGCTTAGAACTATTTAGTGTTCCAGTAAACCACACACGCTCCACTAACGTCTTCGCAAGGGCACAAAGTGTAATTTCATGGAATTGCATCAATTCACTTTTTCCTAAGTAACTAAGATTGAGAATTTTATGAAAACATTTAGTTACTTTAATAATTCATTATACTTATAATGGAAGGTTTCGTTCTATCCTACCCGTTCGGCTAACGACCCTCCACTAGTCAAGAGTGCGGTGGGTAAGAGTGGATACCCATTCAATTGCCATTTTATAGGCAATTTCCTTAAACACCCCTCATAGACTAGCTTCGTGAATGAGGCCTACTAACGGTAAGACTGACTTTTACGCATACATATATATAATGTTAGACTTTTAATGTTATATATAGTATAGGGTATATTTTACACTTTTAAAATGCTAGGTGGTCAAATTTAATAATTATACCTTTAATTCAATTAAATTGTAAACCAAAACTTTTATGGATTTATTAAACTTCCTTTAATTATACACCTTAATTAATTAATAAAACTATAAGGGTGTGATTTGAACTTTTTCAAAACAATACTAGGGTTTTAGAATTTAACATTCATAATTAAACTTTTAATCAACTTTTAAATTCCAAAACTTGAGGGCAAGTTTTGAAACCTTTTTCAAAACATTAGGGTTTCAACTATTTAAATTTCAAAACAACAAAACTTTTGGGTTCAAATTTAAACTATAAAACCTAAAGGGGAAAATATGAAACTTTTCATAACAACAAGGATCAAATAACAAATAATCTAAATTAACATTTAATCACATAATTATCCATATATGATTCATTTAATGATTTCTTGCAAAACAATTTATCAATTTAGTCAAAATAATTAATCAATTATCACATAAGGAAACAATTATCTTGTTAATTGATAAAAAAATATTCAATTAGATCAAGAATATAGTCAAATATATCATAAAATCGGATTTATATTGATCTAATATGATAAGGTAACTATCCCAAAGCAAAAACAGCAAGAAATCCCGAGATATGATCCATCTGACGAGTTGACTCGTCGAGTCAGGCTTGGACTCGGCGAGTTCAGCTATGGACTCGGCGAGTCCAGCCTCCAGAAACCAAAAAATCGAATTTTTCAAACATATCAAGCATCAATACAATAGAAACCAGTCTAGGCTCTGATACCACTGATAGGTTTTGGTCATAAGACATCCTATGTGCTCATACAAACCCTAATGCTTGGATCCAGGTTTCTCTATTGTACATGCAAGTTATCCAAGGCTAAAAACCCTAATTTTAGCATATGGAAATTGATATTAACATATAATTAGGTTTAAGATGTTACCTTGATTTTTATGTAGTAATAACAATCCCAAATCTCCTTGTATTGACTTTGGAAGGCTTAGAGTCACAAGTGTCACTCCTCTAATGGTTCACAAACACCATAAGCAAGAGGATGAAGAGGAGAGAGGATGGAGGCTGCCCAAAACGTGTTCTAACCCTAGAAGAGAAGTTTTCCACGTTTTTGGGTCATAAGGGTCTTATATATAGTTAGGCAATTAGGGTTATCTAACAAGGAAACCCTAATTTAGTTGCTTAAGCCCTAAGCAACCCATGGAGCCCTTTCCATAAGGCCATGGACGATTTCATATGGGCTTTCCCCATAGAATTAGTCCACCTTATAATAAAAGGCATCCATGGCCTAAATTGCAATTATCTTATAATTACAATTCCAGTCCCTTAAGTTTAATTAATCTCTTTTAGTCACAAAACTAATTACCAATTAATTCTTGACTAATATTAATTAAACAATATGATTTCTCCTTTAATATATTATTCCCGTAATATATTAATAAATCATATTTAATCCTTTTCTCCATAATTCATCCTATCAAGTTGCTTTGGTGAAGGCAACCCAAAAGGACCATGCACTATCGGGTCAAGTACATACCAAAATAGTTATGGACTTAGACACTAATCCAACAGAATCAACCTTATAACCTTTCCTTGAGAAGCATGAAGCCTTAAAGCACACAAATACACCCATGAGTTTACGGCTGTAAACTCATGGGGGATATGGTTCCAAAACCATAAACACCCCTAGGTATTACTATTTGAGGAGTAAACTCCAAAGTTGGACTATACTCTCCGTAGATGCAACCCTTAACACTCCTACCACTTGAAACAACGTGTTTTCATGCATTAGATGGTCTTTACTTGCTTAATTAGTTAGTTAATGACTAATTACATACTTAAATGTATCATTACTTGTTAAATAGGATTCGTGTGTGTGTTCAAGTCCTCACTTGACACTTAGCATGCTATACCATGAATGAACACTCTCTGTTCATTAACACCTACAGGTTGTGGACCTGCTAATGTTTCCCACTGGACTGTCTAGAAAGTCCGTGGTCGTCATCCAAACTCCGCTAGATGACTGGATCTCAAAACACATCGAGGCCTCTCATCAATTTTATTTTATCAAACATCACAATCTACCCATGTTCTACCCAACATATTTGTAGATAAAAATACTTATACAGTTTAAAACTTGTATAAAACATCAACACAACAATCACCTCAAATAAACAATTAATATATTTACACATAGCACGTATTATAAGGTAAATACGTCATATCTATGTGTAAAATGAAAGTGACTATACACTCACTTGATTTGATGATAATCAGGTAGCAATTCGTTTCCTAAAACGATCGTTTCTAATAAAACCGGTAGTTTTATTGAGAAACCGGGCTTTGTAAAAGTCGGGCTTCGAAACCAAAAAGATAAATTTTCCGGGCTTCTCGGGCGCTTCGTGGCGTATTCCAGGGCTTATAATTAATACCGGGGCTTTGGGGTATGTTAATATGAAGAAAATATGGGAAAAGGGGTTAAAAGTGGCCAATTTCAAAAGTTACCCGGGAAGTCTCGCATGGATGCTATTTATAGGGGAGGAGGACTGAAGGCTCGGATCCGAACCGAGGAGGGGATGGTACGCGTCTGCGAGGCTCGGACCAGGTGGCTGCTTCGGCGAGGCTCGGACTGGTTAGCTGCGAGCTTCGGATTGGTCAGCAGCCTCGGTCCAATGTGAAGAGTCCACGTATGCGAAGGGGTGTCCGAGGGGTGTCTCCGGGGCATCTCATGCGAAGCTGTTGGCTTCTAAGTGGACCTCGGCTGCGGTCAATCAGGAGGTGCCACGCATGGGTTCGGTCCACTCAGCAGCTGCCACGTGCGAGGGTGACGTGGCATGCGAAATTGCCCGGTTTTTCCCATTTTTTCTTTATTTTTGTGTCAAACTTGCAAAAATCATAACTTTCGCATACGACCTCCGTTTTTGACGTTCTTTATATGCGCGCGCAGGTAAATTAAGCTCTACAACTTTCGTTTAGACTTCATCGGCTAATTTTGAGTTTAATTTTTATATTATTATTTTTAACAGACCGGGACATGAAATCCGTTAAAAATTCATAACTTCTTCATCCGACGTCCGTTTTCATCAGAATTTTTACCGTTGTGCTCCTAATGACGAGACCTTCAATTCTCGTTTAGGTTGTGTCGGCTAAAAATCGCTCGATCTAAAATTCGAGTTTTTAGCTGTGTACTGTTAAGCTGAAACTTCGAAAAATCATAACTTCCTCATACGAAGTCAGATTTGGGCGTTCTTTTTATCGAACTTCTCGGTTTAACGAATACTACGACTTTCGTTTAGATTACTAAGGCTAAAAAGTATTTTATCAAAAACTCACTTTTTACGACATTCAACATCGTGTCGGTTTTGTCGCGAAACTTCGACAGGTCATAACTTCTTCGTTATAACTCGGATTTTGGTATTCTTTATATCCCCGAAATCCTTGTTTCGACCACTACAACTTTATGTAAAGATATCGGTCTTATCTTACACTTTAATTTGGACGCTTATTTTAATTCTTAATTAATTAAGCCCTAATAATTAAGCATAATTCACATAATATTCACATAATTCCTTTTCATTTCTTTAAAATGAGTTACAAAGGTTAACCTAGACTATCAACTCAATATAAATGCCTAAGCTAGAAACACGAGTGTTACAATTCTCTCCCCCTTAGGATGATTCCGTCCCCAGAATCACATATCACCAAACAACTGCGGGTAGCGACTCATCATGTCACTCTCTGTTTCCCAAGTAAGATTTGGTCCATTCGTATGTTTCCAGTGCACAAGCACTAAATCGACCATCTTGCGTCGTAACTTCATAGTCTTACGGTTAACGATTGCCTCAGGTTCCTCGATCAACCTCTTGTTTTCATCCAACCTTAACTCAGAAATCGGAATTATGTCGGGCACATCTCCTGTGAACTTTCTCAAATAACACACATGAAAGGTGTTGTGAATACCCTCTAGTTCTTCCGGAAACTCTAGCTTGTAAGGTTGAATCCCGATCCTCTGAAGAACTTTAAATGGTCCAATAAACCTTGGACTCAATTTCCCTCTTTTACCAAATCTTATAAGTCCCTTCACGGCGAGACTTTAAGTAAAACCGAATCTCCAACATCGAAGGATATCAGTTGTCTTTTCTTGTCAGCATAACTCTTTTGTCGATTTTGAGCAGCTAACATCCTTTCCCTTATCACTTTCAACTTTTCAGCAGTCTCATGGACTATTTCGGGTCACATAAACTGCTTTTCCCCAGCTTCCAGCCAACATGATGGCATTCGACGCTTTTCCCCATACAAAGCATGATAAGGTGCCATCTTAATTCTTGAGTGGAAACTATTATTATAGGAGAATTTTACTAAAGGTAAGTGTTCATCCCAGTTACCTTGGAATTCTAGGGTACATGCTCTCAGCATATCCTCCAATGTTTGAATCGTTCGCTCGCTCTGACAATCGGTTTGCGGATGGTAAGTTGTACTCAAACACAGCTTGGTACCTAATTCCTCTTGTAGACTCCTCCAAAATCTCGAGGTAAAACGGCTATCACGATCAGAAACAATCATTAACAGAACACCGTGAAGCCTCACAATTTCCTTCACGTAAGAATTTGCAAGTTTATCCATAAACCACTTCTCTTTGGCTGCTATGAAATGCACACTCTTAGTGAAGCGATCAACGACCACCCAAATCATGTCGTGACCGTTCCTTGTTTTTGGCAGTTTAGTCACAAAGTCCATGGTGATGTCTTCCCATTTACCCATGGGTACGGGTAAAGGCTCTAAACTCCCATACGGTTTCTGATGTTGTGCCTTAACCCTAGCACAAGTTACACACTCGGCCACATACTTAGCAACATCGAGCTTCATCGTTGGCCACCAATAATAGGGTTTTAAATCCCTATACATTTTTGTACTGCCGGGATGAATCGAGTACATGGTCTTGTGAGCTTCTTCCATCAGAAGATCTATTACTCCGCCCGTCTTAGGTACCCAAATTCTATCTTGGAATACCTTCAACCCTTGGTTGTTTGTACCGAGCACTAACGTTTTGCCCAAACGTTCTTCCTTTCGGTCACTTTTCTCTAAAGCTTCCTCTTGAGCTTTCTTTATACTTTCCACAATTGTCGAGACAACTTCAATTCTCAATGCTCTTGGCCTTTTCTTTTCAAGGTTTACCTTCCGACTGAGAGCATCAGCAACAACATTTGCTTTACCAGGGTGGTAAAGTATCTCACAGTCGTAGTCCTTGAGTAACTCTATCCAGCGTCGTTGCCTCATGTTCAATTCCTTCTGATTAAAGAGATATTGGAGACACTTATGATCAGTGAAAAGTTTACACTTTGTGCCATAAAGATAATGCCTCCATATCTTTAGGGAGAATACTACCGCTGCCAACTCCAGATCATGAGTGGGTAGTTCTTTTCATGTTCCTTCAATTGCGTCGATGCATACGCTATCACTTTATCCCTTTGGGTTAGAACACGACCTAACCCAACTCCAAACGTATCGCTATAAACTGCGAAGTCATCAACTCCTTCAGGCAACGAAAGAATCGGTGCTTCACACAGTCTCTTCTTCAACTTCTCAAAGGCTTCCTTATGCTTCTCATTCCAAGCATAAGTAGCTCCTTTGTGGGTCAAAGCTGTTAATGGAGTAGCAATCAAAGAAAAGCCTTGGATAAACCTTCGGTAATATCCAGCTAATCCTAAAAAGCTTCGAATCTCCATAGGACTTTTTGGTTGTTCCCACTTCATCACAGCTTCAATCTTTGCTGGGTCAACCATTATTCCTTCTTGGTTAACCACATGACCTAGAAATTGGACTTCTTGAATCCAAAATTCACATTTGGAGAACTTTGCGTACAGCTTCTCCTTTTTCAGGACTTCTAGCACTTCACATAGATGCTTTTCATGTTCCTGCTTGCTTTTCGAATAAATCAAGATATCGTCTATGAATACTATCACGGATTTATATAAGAATGGTTTACAAACCCTATTCATCAAATCCATGAAAGCTGCTGGGGCATTGGTTAGTCCGAACGACATAACCAAAAATTCATAGTGTCCATATCTCGTTCTAAACACAGTCTTTTCGATAGCCTGCTCTCTCACCTTTAGTTGATGGTATCCCGACCTAAGATCGATCTTCGAGAAATAGGTCGAACCCTACAACTGGTCGAACAAGTCATCGATCCTTGGCAACGAGTACTTGTTCTTTATCTTCACTTTGTTTAGCTCTCTGTAATCGATGCACATTCTCATGCATTCTGTCTTTCTTCTTTACAAATAACATAGGAGCTCCCCAGGGTGATGAACTAGGTCGAATGAAACCTTTGTCCAATAACTCCTGAAGTTGTGTCATAAGTTCTTTCATTTTGGTTGGCGCTAATCGATAAGGTGCTTTTGCTATCGGCGTCATTCCGGGTAACACGTCGATACGAAATTCTACTTGTCGATCAGGGGCAATCCGGGAAGATCTTCGTGAAAGACTTCCGGATAATCACACACCACCGGAATATTCTACACCTCCTTCTTTTCCATCTTAGCATCAATCACGAACGCTAGATATGACGTACATCCCTTGGCCAAACACTTTCTGGCTTTCATTAAGGAAATGATTCCAGAGTTTACTCTGCGTTTGTCTCCATACACCATAAGCGACTCTTTCCCTGGCGGGTTTACTTTTACTATCTTCTTTCTACATAATATTTATGCATCGTTGGCGCTAAGCCAATCCATTCCTAAAACTATGTTGAATCCATTTAACTCGATAGGCAATAATTCCTCGTGGAACTTATTCCCATCCAAGTCAATGAGGATGTTTTTCATACGATGGCTAACAGGTACAAACTTGCCACTAGCAATCTCGACTAATAAGGCATTAACTAGCCTATCTACAGGCAACGCTAGCTTTCTACCAAATTCATGCGATATAAAGGAGTAATTGGCTCTAGAATCAAAAAAAATTTGGGCAGGCAATTTGTTTACGAGAAAAGTACCTGAAGCGACATCGACTTCTTCTTTTGTAGCTTCAAGTGTCATCTGAAAGGCTCTCGCCTTCGGCTTTGGTGGTAGATTGGGCTTTGCGGCATCCTTCCTCTTTGGACAGTCTATAAGAACATGCCCTACTTCATGGCACTCAAAACAAACCCTCTTGTCGGACAGACACACATTGGCATAATGCCCAGTCTTTCCACATTTGAAGCAAGTCACCTCCTCACTACATCTACCAGAGTGTTTTTTCTTGCACTTCTCATACCATTTCACTTCACCTCCTCCTCCTCCAAACTTCTTGGACTTAGAAAATTTGATTTTCTTGGTGGAACCCGAAGTTCCTTCAAATTTTCTCTTTTCACCAACTTCTGCCCTCTCCAGACCCTTCTCTTTGATCTGAACCTCAACATTCTTAGCAGCCCAGATGGCGGCTTTCAAAGTGGTTGCTTGCTTAACCATCGGACCAAAGTTCGCTGGTAATCTGAGGGAAAACTTGTTGACCTTAGAGAGTTCATTTGGAACTAGATGAGGAACTAGCTTCATCTTTTCCATAAAACTAGCAGCATATTCAGTAACGCTCATCTTTCCTTTCTTTAAATTCTGGAACTCATTGTTGATTTCCAGAAGATCCTGCTCAGAGCAGTACTGCAGTTTCAGTTGTACCACAAATTCTTCCCAAGACATCTTACTAGCTTCACCCTTGGGCATCGAATCAGCTAGTAACTTCCACTAGCTCAACACACCAGACTTTAACAGAGGAATTGTAAGTGCGGTCTTTTGTTTGTTGCTGCACTCGCAACTTTCAAACATCGTCTCCATTTCGGAGATCCAATTCATGACTTCCACCGGTGTCGGACTTCCAGATAGACACGGCGGTTTAGATGCCATGAAATCTTTATATTTGCGTCCGCGTCCATCAACTCCTTCATCCTTGTAGTTTTGCCTAACTATTGGTGGGTTGGCTTGACCAAGAGTCCCACTGTAGTTCCCTCCTATTGATTGCCCTTCATTCAATACGGTCTATTCATGTAACGCCTGTAGATCAGGGCTAGTCAATTTAGAAACAATAAGCGTCAAAAATGACTTTTTGATGGAAGATTATCTAGAAGGATTAATCTTAACCAAGTTGTAGTATATGTCACAAGGTTTCCGTGCATATAAAGAACGCCAAAATCCGAGTTATAACGAAGAAGTTATGGCCCGTTGAAGTTTCGCGACAGAACCGGCACGACGCAATGCAACGTAAAAAGTGAATTTACGTTAGAGCGGTATTTAGCCGAAGCAATCTAAATGAGAATCGAAGATCTCATTGTTGGTATCGAAGCGATAAAAAGTTAGGCGAGAACGGACGTCAAACGAAGAAGTTATGAATTTATAACGAAAGTTTATGTCGCGGCCTATTAAAAATAATTAATAAAAATAAATTCAAAATTAGCCGACGGAGTCTAAACGAAAGTTGTAGATCGTAGTCTCACCTTCGCGTGGATATAAAGAACGTCGAAAACGGAGTTCGTATGAAGAAGATATGAATTTCCGAAGATTATTAAATAATTTGTATTTATTTTTAATCTTTAATTCGGAAGCATTATCCGAAGGAGTCACCGGTCTGATCCGAGGTACGCGCCGCGTACTCGAGTACGCCCCGCGTACTCCGAAGTGTCGACATTCGCAGCAAGTGGCTTCGGATGACGCACGCAGTGACGTTTTTCGGACCAGTACGCCCCGCGTACGTGCGAGGCTCAGCCTCTATAAAAGGAATCCGAAGGCAGCCGATAGTTTTGCCAATTTCTCCTCTTCTTTCTCCCATTTTGCATCGGTTTGCGTGCCAGAAATACCCCGAAGCCCCGGTATTGTTCTCAAGCCCCGAAGCAAGTCCCGAGATCCCGAAGATCCCGAGAAGTGCGGTTCCCGAGCCGAAGCTCTGCCCGCGAGAAGTTCGATTTTTGAAGAGATCTTCCAGATCTGCTGAGGATTACTACTTCTGCAAGTCGTAGTGCTGTCCGATCATCTTCTGATCAAGTGAGTGTATACTACCTTTCATAAACACAATAATAATACGAGTTTGGTTTGAGTGTATTAAGAGTATTGTTGTTTATAAGTGTGAGGGTGTAGTTATTTTTCTTCTAACACATAAATATGAAGTATTTGGTATAAAATACGTGCTATGTGTTATATATTGTTGTTTATTTGAGATGAGTATGGCATGAATGTTTTATATAGTTTTAAAATGAGATAAACTGTATGTGTATTCTAGATCTACAAATATGTTGGGTAGAACATGGGTAGATGAGATAGTTGGTATGTGATGAAATGATGAGGTATGAAAGATGATTAAGAATGATATTGGTAGATGCACCAATTAAAGAATGTCATAAGACTGGCAGATGTGCTGTAGAATAATATCGGTAGATGCACCAAGTAGTGAATGTCGTAATCCTAGCAGATGCGCTTATAGGATAATGTCGGCAGATGCGCCAAATAGAGATTGTCATAATAAAAGCAGATGCGCTTATAGAGTGATCCTAGCAGATGCGCTTATAGGATATTGTTGGCAGATGCGCCAAATAAAGATTGTCATAATAATAGCGGATGCGCTTATAGGGTAATCTTGGCAGATGCGCTTATAAGATAATGTCGGCGGATGCGCCTAAAAGAGAATGTCATAAACCTGGCAATCGCGCCTCATAGCGTATGACGTAATCCTGGCAGAGGCGCTTAAAGGATAATGTTGGCAGATGCGCCTTATGTAGCAATGGAAGTTTGTGTAAATCCCTTAGGTCAATCCTTAGGAATGAAGGAATGACGAGTAGTTGAATTCCTAGGGTAAAATCCTAAGAAGCATAATAGGGATGAATAATTGAGTTGATTGTTTGATGGTTGAATATAATAATTGTATTATTGTGGGTTGAAAACCCTATATGCTCACCAGGCTCCCAAGCCTGACCCACTCAGTTTTCTTTGCATTACAGGTAATGGCACAAGAGTATAAGTTGGTGGACTTGACGAGAGATTTTGGATTATAGGCCAGTAGTTATGAATAACTGTTGTAAGGTCTATTTATTATTGTTTATGCTTTTGGTCTGTATCGGAACATGACATCCCGAGGTTTTATTATTTAATAAAAATACATTCTCTTTGAGAAACGTTTTGATAAATGGTTATCATATTTTATTTTGGGAACAAATTCCGCAACCGTTTTCTTTAAACGATCACTCTGATTTATAAAACAAAGCATAAACAAATCGGTCTTTTCTGGCCGTGAAAATGGGGATGTCACAGTTGGTATCAGAGCATTAGTTTAAGCGAAGTAGGAATTTGTAGGAAATTTCTAGACTTAAACTTAGAATGCTAAATAATGATTGTGAGGAGTGTGTCTAAAATATGTTAGGTAGTACACCTAAATTGACACAAGCACTAGTTCATTTTAGGAATGATGCCTAAAATGCTTTTATGTGCTAAATGTTTTGTGTGATAGCTAAATTGATGCTATTATTTGTTCGGATCTATGGTCTGTTGCCGACCGGATCTGGAAACCTTATGTGTTTAGGATTCTAAGCGTACGTCTACGATATTAGAACTAGCATGTAAACGTTTCGGAGTGATAAGGGCGATGTGAATATCTATCGTGATTGAGGATATAATTTCACCTTATTTGGTGTGTAGATCAAAAATGGTGAGAACAAGAAGTGGAGTTGGAAATGCTGATGAAAACAGGAATCAACCACCAGTGATTGAGCAAATACCTGTCGTAGCAGCAGCACCTGAGCCAATAACCATGGCTGGTGTGCAAATGATGATTCAGACGATGTTGGATCGTCAGATGGATGAAACTAGACGGTTGCTTCAGCAGAATCGTGAAGAACTGTCAATTCGAGTGGAAGAGCCTGAATTAAATGAAGGGCACTCGGAAGGTGGAAACTTCAGTGGGTCTGTTGGTCAAGCCAACCCACCGATAGTTAGGCAAAACAACCAGAATGGAAGGAACGATGGAATGGGATGCAAGTATAAGGATTTTCTGACTTGCAAACCATCGACCTTCACTGGAAAGGAAGATCCGATCGGAGTTATGGATTGGATATCGGAAATGGAGCTAGCCTTCATGACTTGTGGCTGCAGAGGCAAGTTGCAGACTACCTATGCAGTACGTCAGTTCAGGGGTGGGGCTGTTCGTTGGTGGAACACTTTGGGGAAGATCCTAAGTCCTAATGAGCCACTGCAACTGACCTGGGCAGAGTTCTTGGTACAATTCAAGCGCAAGTTCTGCTCTGCTCAAAATCTATTGGAGTTGGAGAATAAGTTTCTGATATTGAAGAAAGGCAGCATGTCAGTGGATGAATACACTAATGCCTTCACAGACAAGATGGAGTTTGCTTTACGCATCGTCCCAGACGAACTGACAAAAGTCGACCGGTACGCAAAGGGACTCCCTTGGGAGTATGCGGTGCCAGTGCGTCAGGCACCTACCTTAGAGGCAGCTATTTGGGCTGCCAAGTCTGTTGAGAATATGATCAAGGGGAGGGCTGACAATAAGGTTGAAGTTGGCGAGAAGAGAAAGTTGGAAGGAACTTCAGGTTCTAATGAGAAAGGAAAATCCTCGAAGTCTGGAGGAGGAGGGAGAGATGAGGCACGGTGGTGCGATAAGTGCAAGAAGAAGCACTCAGGAAAATGTGGCGTGGAAGTGACATGTTTCAAGTGTGGAAAGCATGGGCATTACGCCGATGAATGTATTTTCAACAAAAAGGTGTGTTACGAATGTAACGAAGAGGGGCACTTCAAGCAAGACTGCCCAAGGAAAAATCAAGCAGCAAGGCTAGAGGCGCCGCCAAAGCTAAAGGCAAGAGCATTTCAAATGATCCTTGATGAAGCAGATGGCAATGCAAGGAATCAGGAATAAGGATCTTATATCTAAAGATCAAGTTATAAAGTAGTGATATGAAAAGTAACATGTGGTGTAGCCTATTAGAGGCATAGTATAGGGTGAACTTGAACTTTTGTGTAACCGTTTCAAGGAGTTAATATAAACCCTAGTTTTGTTAACTGATGTGTTGAATGATTGTCTGATTTTCTTGTATGGTGACTTGGTCGACTGCGAGGCAATACTTGGGACGAGTATGAGTAGGTGTGAAAGGTAGTAGATGCATATACTACCGGAAGCACAGGACTCGCACTTGGATCAGGGAAAGTCGCAAGGTTACCAAGAAACTAGTGATTGATTCCATTTTATTCTGGTATGTCATTACCATTGTTTCGGTGATGACTAGTAAGATGGTTCTTGTTCCGACCCTAGTGGTCATGTTTAATTTGAGTTCGACGGCGAGGAGTATGTACGTGGTCTAGAGGACCGAGTTAGATGTAACATCTGACTTAAGTCAGAAGGTTGAAGTTAATACGATTGATAGTGTCGCTCTCGTTGTTAAAAGAAGTTTGTAGGCAGAAATGCTACATGCTGAAATGTGATTATATCACATTAGAATATGAAGGAAGGTATATTCCATTCTGGAATTTAACTTTATTAAAGACCGAGTCTAAGCGTCGCATCGTGCGATGAGAGGTCGATAGAGCACGACCCATCGGTTTGTTACATTGGATAAAGGAATATATTTATCCTAAGAAGAAGAAAGAGTTCGCAATAAGGACTTATTTTGTAACTCGTAGGTTATGATTGAAAGTCCAAGATAGTACGAAGAGCAGATGCAGGATTGAGCATCAAGGTTATTACTTAGAATGGAAAGATAACTTATGGAGTCAGTATGCGAATCCTATTTCGTTGATGATTCCGGGACGTAATCATCCTAAGGGGGAGATAATTGTAACGCCTGTAGATCAGGGCTAGTCAATTTAGAAACAATAAGCGTCAAAAATGACTTTTTGATGGAAGATTATCTAGAAGGATTAATCTTAACCAAGTTGTAGTATATGTCACAAGGTTTCCGTGCATATAAAGAACGCCAAAATCCGAGTTATAACGAAGAAGTTATGGCCCGTTGAAGTTTCGCGACAGAACCGGCACGACGCAATGCAACGTAAAAAGTGAATTTACGTTAGAGCGGTATTTAGCCGAAGCAATCTAAATGAGAATCGAAGATCTCATTGTTGGTATCGAAGCGATAAAAAGTTAGGCGAGAACGGACGTCAAACGAAGAAGTTATGAATTTATAACGAAAGTTTATGTCGCGGCCTATTAAAAATAATTAATAAAAATAAAGTCAAAATTAGCCGACGGAGTCTAAACGAAAGTTGTAGATCGTAGTCTCACCTTCGCGTGGATATAAAGAACGTCGAAAACGGAGTTCGTATGAAGAAGATATGAATTTCCGAAGATTATTAAATAATTTGTATTTATTTTTAATCTTTAATTCGGAAGCATTATCCGAAGGAGTCACCGGTCTGATCCGAGGTACGCGCCGCGTACTCGAGTACGCCCCGCGTACTCCGAAGTGTCGACATTCGCAGCAAGTGGCTTCGGATGACGCACGCAGTGACGTTTTTCGGGCCAGTACGCCCCGCGTACTGGCGTACGCCCCGCGTACGTGCGAGGCTCAGCCTCTATAAAAGGAATCCGAAGGCAGCCGATAGTTTTGCCAATTTCTCCTCTTCTTTCTCCCATTTTGCATCGGTTTGCGTGCCAGAAATACCCCGAAGCCCCGGTATTGTTCTCAAGCCCCGAAGCAAGTCCCGAGATCCCGAAGATCCCGAGAAGTGCGGTTCCCGAGCCGAAGCTCTGCCCGCGAGAAGTTCGATTTTTGAAGAGATCTTCCAGATCTGCTGAGGATTACTACTTCTGCAAGTCGTAGTGCTGTCCGATCATCTTCTGATCAAGTGAGTGTATACTACCTTTCATAAACACAATAATAATACGAGTTTGGTTTGAGTGTATTAAGAGTATTGTTGTTTATAAGTGTGAGGGTGTAGTTATTTTTCTTCTAACACATAAATATGAAGTATTTGGTATAAAATACGTGCTATGTGTTATATATTGTTGTTTATTTGAGATGAGTATGGCATGAATGTTTTATATAGTTTTAAAATGAGATAAACTGTATGTGTATTCTAGATCTACAAATATGTTGGGTAGAACATGGGTAGATGAGATAGTTGGTATGTGATGAAATGATGAGGTATGAAAGATGATTAAGAATGATATTGGTAGATGCACCAATTAAAGAATGTCATAAGACTGGCAGATGTGCTGTAGAATAATATCGGTAGATGCACCAAGTAGTGAATGTCGTAATCCTAGCAGATGCGCTTATAGGATAATGTCGGCAGATGCGCCAAATAGAGATTGTCATAATAAAAGCAGATGCGCTTATAGAGTGATCCTAGCAGATGCGCTTATAGGATATTGTTGGCAGATGCGCCAAATAAAGATTTTCATAATAATAGCGGATGCGCTTATAGGGTAATCTTGGCAGATGCGCTTATAAGATAATGTCGGCGGATGCGCCTAAAAGAGAATGTCATAAACCTGGCAATCGCGCCTCATAGTGTATGACGTAATCCTGGCAGAGGCGCTTAAAGGATAATGTTGGCAGATGCGCCTTATGTAGCAATGGAAGTTTGTGTAAATCCCTTAGGTCAATCCTTAGGAATGAAGGAATGACGAGTAGTTGAATTCCTAGGGTAAAATCCTAAGAAGCATAATAGGGATGAATAATTGAGTTGATTGTTTGATGGTTGAATATAATAATTGTATTATTGTGGGTTGAAAACCCTATATGCTCACCAGGCTCCCAAGCCTGACCCACTCAGTTTTCTTTGCATTACAGGTAATGGCACAAGAGTATAAGTTGGTGGACTTGACGAGAGATTTTGGATTATAGGCCAGTAGTTATGAATAACTGTTGTAAGGTCTATTTATTATTGTTTATGCTTTTGGTCTGTATCGGAACATGACATCCCGAGGTTTTATTATTTAATAAAAATACATTCTCTTTGAGAAACGTTTTGATAAATGGTTATCATATTTTATTTTGGGAACAAATTCCGCAACCGTTTTCTTTAAACGATCACTCTGATTTATAAAACAAAGCATAAACAAATCGGTCTTTTCTGGCCGTGAAAATGGGGATGTCACAATTCAACAGGCATTGTAGTCTCTTCTCTATGCTGTTGTAGTAATCGCCTTGTCTCCTCCATCTGGCGATCTAACATCATTTGCATCATTGCTTGTACCCCAGCCATCGTCATTGGCTCAGGTGCAGCTCCTACAACAGGTACTTGCTCAACTACTTGAGGTTGAGGCTGTTGATCCCTGTTTCCGTTTGCATTTGCAGCTCCACTATGAGTTCTTTCCATTACAATCTATATAACGAATAAGGCGAATTTAGGTCTTTATCTTTGTTAGACATGTCAATTCCCTTATCACTCCGAAACGTTTACATGTTAGTTCTGATCTCGTAATCATACGCTTAGAATCCTACACACATAAGGTTTCCAGATCCGGTCGGCAACAGACCATAGATCCGAACAAATAATGGTACACATGGCAAACACATAGCATTTAGCACATAAGGGCATTTTAGGCATCTTTCCTAAAATAAACTAGTGCTCGTGTCTAAAATATGGTAGACACTCATCTCACAATTATCACTTAGCATTCTAAGTTTAACTTTAGAAATTCTATAATTTCTTACTTCGCTTAAACTAATGCTCTGATACCAACTGTGACATCGCCTAATTTCTCGGCCAAAAAAGACCGATTTAATTTATACTTTTTAAAATAAAATCAGAGAAATCTTTTTAAAAGATGCTGCAGAATTGGTCCCCAAACAAAATATGATAAAAGTTTATCAAAACCCTTCATTAAGAAGGTATATGTTTTCCATATATATATCAAAACCTTGGGATGTCATGTTCCGATACAGATCAAAAGCATAAACAAGACATTATAAGCCTTTCAACAGTTATTTACAACTACTGGTTTATAATCCAAAAATCTCTCGTCATCCTCCGACTATGCTCGGGGTCCACTACCTGTAACATAAAAAGCTGAGTGGGTCAGGCTTGGGAGCCTGGTGAGCATATAGGGTTTTCAACCCACAATAATAATAAACTTACTAAGTTCATCAATCAACAATAACCCTGATTACCCATTCCCGTTATCCTCACTTTATGTCCCTAAACACTTGTCACAAGGGACCTAGCTTAAAGAATATCATTGGGATGGACACTACTGCTAAGGGGTTTCCTCAGCCATACATGTCCTAAAGGCAACCATGAGGGGGATGGAGTACAACGAATGAACACTCTCAGTTCATTAACACCTACAGGTTGTGGACCTGCTAATGTTTCCCACTGGACTGTCTAGAAAGTCCGTGGCCGTCATCCAAACTCCGCTAGATGACTGGATCTCAAAACACATCAAGGCCTCTCATCAATTTATTTTATCAAACATCACAGAAGTGCGTGACCGTCATCCAAACTCTACTAGATGACTGGACCTCAAAACACATCAAGGCCTCTCATCAATTTTATTTTATCAAACATCACAATCTACCCATGTTCTACCCAACATATTTGTAGATAAAAATACTTATACAGTTTAAAACTTGTATAAAACATCAACACAACAATCACCTCAAATAAACAATTAATATATTTACACATAGCACGTATTATAAGGTAAATACTTCATATCTATGTGTAAAATGAAAGTGACTATACACTCACTTGATTTGATGATAATCGGGCATCAATTTGTTTCCTAAAACGATCGTTTCTAATAAAACCGGGAGTTTTATTGAGAAACCGATCTTTGTAAAAGTCGGGCTTCGAAACCGAAAAGATAAATTTTCCGGGCTTCTCGGGCACTTCGTGGTGTATTCCGGGGCTTATAATCGATACCGGGGCTTTGGGGGATGTTAATATGAAGAAAATATGGGAAAAGGGGTTAAAAGTGGCCAATTTCAAAAGTTACCCGGGAAGTCTCGCATGGATGCTATTTATAGGGGAGGAGGACTGAAGGCTTGGATCCGAACCGAGGAGGGGATGGCACGCGTCTGCGAGGCTCGGACCAGGTGGTTGGTTCGGCGAGGTTCGGACTGGTCAGTTGCGAGCTTCGGATTGGTCAGCAGCCTCGGTCCAATGGGAAGAGTCCACGTATGCGAAGGGGTGTCCGAGGGGTGTCTCCGGGGCATCTCATGCGAAGCTGTTGGCTTCTAAGTGGACCTCAGCTGTGGTCCAATCAGGAGGTGCCACGCATGGGTTCGGTCCACTCAGCAGCTGCCACGTGCGAAGGTGACGTGGCATGCGAAATTGCCCGGTTTTTCCCATTTTTTCTTTATTTTTGTGCCAAACTTGCAAAAATCATAACTTTTGCATACAAGCTCCATTTTTGACGTACTTTATATGAACGCGTAGCTAAAATTACGCTCTACAACGTTCGTTTAGACTTCGTTGGCTAATTTTGAATTTACTTTTTATATTATTATTTTTAACAGACCGGGACAAGAAATCCGTTAAAAATTCATAACTTCTTCATCCGACGTCCGTTTTCATCAGACTTTTTACCGTTGTGCTCCTAATGATGAGACCTTCAATTCTCGTTTAGGTTGTGTCGGCTAAAAATCGCTCAATCAAAAATTTGAGTTTTTAGCTGTGTACTGTTAAGCTGAAACTTCGAAAACTCATAACTTCCTCATACGAAGTCAGATTTGGGCGTTCTTTTTATCGAACTTCTCGGTTTAACGAATACTACGACTTTCATTTAGATTACTAAGGCTAAAAAGTAGTTTATCGAAAACTCACTTTTTACGATATTCAGCACCGTGCCGGTTTTGTTGTGAAACTTCGACAGGTCATAACTTCTTTGTTATAACTCGGATTTTGGTATTCTTTATATCCCCGAAATCCTTGTTTCGACCACTACAACTTTATGTAAAGATATCGGTCTTATCTCAAACTTTAATTTTGACGCTTATTTTAATTCTTAATTAATTAAGCCCTAATAATTAAGCATAAAACACATAATTCACATAATATTCACATAATTCTTTTACATTTCTTCAAAATGAGTTACAAAGGTTAACCTAGACTATCAACTCAATATAAATGCCTAGGCTAGAAACACGAGTGTTACAGTTATATAAGTAGTATTTAAAGGACTTAGGAAGGCTAGCTCGCCCTACCTTATTAGTTATATATCATGTATACATATATAGACATAAAGGTTTCCATCAACCAGTTCTTTTCCTTTCATTAGCAAAGGCATCCTTCCATTCATCATTCATATACTTGAAACATTAGTAACTATTATAGGAATAGTTAGGAGATTCTTTTTACTCTTTCTTATATGAAGAATTCCACAAGAGTCAGTTAATTCGTGAGTCTATACAATTACTATACTACTTTAAATGGAATGTGACGTTCTATTTCCCGATACGTCGCTTCCAAGCGCCATCTCCGTGTAACCAGAAACTCCTGGAGGGAGAACGGGCATCATGTCTATAGATCTATGAGGGAAAAACACTCCCACACCTTGACTGCTAGCTACAGTCCGAGCCGGTAAGGCCCAATGGGTGACAGATGTCACTATACATCGCATGACCTGGAGGGTCATTAAGGATTCGATCGTCAATCAGCATGGTTATATACGAGTTCACATTCACCCTTTTATCCAGCCTTTTATTTAGACTGAGCCAGGCGTATCGTTCATTCGATACCCTCCTGGAGTTTATCTTTTCCCCTGTTTTAGACCTTGCTAGTTGTATCGTTCATTTGATACTGTCTGGGGTCTATGTTTCCCTGTTTTAGAGCTTCCTAGCTGTATCGTTCATTTGATATTGTCTGGGGTCTATGTTTCCCTGTTTTAGACCTTGCTAGCTGTATCGTTCATTTGATACTGTCTTGGGTCTGTGTTTCCCTGTTTTAGACCTTGCTAGCTGTATCGTTCATTTGATACTGTCTGGGGTATGTGTTTCCTTGTTTTAGACCTTGCTAGATGTATCGTTCATTTGATACTATCTGGGGTCTGTGTTTCCCTGTTTTAGACTATGCTAGTTGTGTCGTTCATTTGATATTGTCTGGAGTCTGTTCTTCCTTGTTTTAGACTGAGCCAGTCGTATTGATCATTCGATATGCTCTAAGAGTCTATGTTTTACTTATTTTTGACTTTGCAAGGCGTCTCGCCTGAAGTCTATGATTTATTTACTTTTAAGCTTTGCGAGGCGTTCCGCCTGGAGTCTCGGTTTTATTTACTTTTAGCCAGCAGTGTTTCTGCTGAGGAAAGATATGATTTTCCCTTATTATTTTTACTTGAGGCTTTCCTCACAACTCCTTTAAAGTAAAAACTATATTTTTAGAATGATAGTACTTTTGGGGAAATTACTCCTTAAATATAAAACAACTGGGTCTTGGTAGAAGACTGCTTTTATTTAGAAAATATAGGATTTTCTGGAAAGAACTCTAATATTCCGTAGATTCTAAACTGCTATCTTTCATGAAGTTATTTTGAATAAAAATGTGTATTTATACTAATGTCGTTAAATACTTATGAACTCACCAGCATTATAAAAATGTTGATACTCACTTGCAAAATAACTTGTGTTCTCAGGTCATCGATAGACAGGTACATCCCGGGAGCGTTTGCGAAGTCAGCCTAGAACCAAGTTGCATCTATGTTATGTTCTGTATTTACTTTGATATTGCTATGAAATGTAACCTATGAAAAATTATTACTATTAATGCAATGGTTGTTGTACTTTGATTACTATACTGCATATGTTGTGATACTTGACATGACGTCATCCACCCTACAACGTTTCTGTCGTTCCGGTTTTGGGGTGTGACAGATTGGTATCAGAGCATTGTTTATAGTGAACTCAGTATATCTAATCATAAAAGATATAAAACCTATAAATACATTGGGATAAAACACTCTGACCAAGAATTATACTTTAAAATATAACCATATTTTACCAAAGTATAAGAACATCTAGAATCTAAATACCCGAACAAAGTATCACAAGAAGAACAAGAATAAAAGTCTTTGGATGTTGACCATTACCGTCAAACCTGGGCAGTTATGTAATCGTAAGCTGGGATAAATGTAACCTGATCAACTACTTTTATTTGAGATGCGACTAACGTGTGCTTGGGAGTGATGGTGGTGTTGCAACAAGTCTGAAACTTACCAAATAGGAATGCTAGAGCCAAACATAAAGCTTAAAATACTATGGGAGTATTTTATGATACTAAAAGATGTACACTAAACCCATAATCGTATTCAGAGGATAAGAACCAAACCTGTAATTAAAATACCATAGGGGTATTTTAGGAACCACAAATAACCTTGCGTGAAAACTAAAAAGATCCATATTGATATACCTATAATTACAGAGTGTATACTCCCAAGGTTATATATAATGAGGATCTCATAGGCCAAGAATGTGTGGTTTCGCTCTACTCCCTTTTCCTTGTTTGGATGTGGATATAGAGTAGTATCACATATTCGATGGCCTATCAGATCTAAGTTATATATGATTTGTATACACTGTGGAATTGTAGCAGGAATCGATATGAATCACCCAGTGAAATGTTTTAATAATCTCTTAGGATTCTTTAGACATTTCCATTCTCGCGTGAAACCCTTTAGAGAACCTTATCCACTTCAGTGTTCGACAGAAGAGTTGATTCAGACCCATAAGAGGTTCATTGAGAAGGTTTCCAATTTGGAAATAAATGAACAGGGTCGAGACTACTGAAGCCCCCATGTGTCTATACCTTTTAGGGACATTGGTGGGGAATTCACCTAGATATCCGAGATTCCAGACATCCATCATAAAGTAGTGATGCCACTCAGGATCAGGATCAGAAGTAAAACAGTGATGCCACTCAGGTTCAGGATCAGAAGTAAAGTAGTGACGCCACTCAGAGTTTGGATCAGAAGTAAGGCGGAGTAGAGATTCAGTATGTCTACAAGAGAAGAGAACCCTAGGTAAATACCTGAAGAAAACCAACGCCTATTCTAGTCAAGGATAAGAAGTGGACAGAGGGAGCCAATACATGGAACCCGAGAAGTGTCTTTTCCTCGTTATCGTCGCGCTAATACACCCATAAAATAATACAATTTAGTGAGTTAGTGATTACACTGCTCACACTATGTGCTAGGAAAAATCGCCTTTCCCCGTCGCAAGTAATACGATTAGATCGGATCCCAAAACCTCGATTGAGAGTGTTTAGCCATAAGTCTTCATGAGCCTTTTCTTCCGTGATCTTCATTCCGAACTGTCCTCAAATCTTTCCAAAGCCGGAGAGCGAATCTCTCCAATATAAAGATAACTTAGTAGGAACGACTCCCATCTTATGGCTTTCCGATACTCTTACTCCTACCTTGATACCCGAACTGCATCATAGGGATGTAGGTCGACACTCAGATAACCAATATCCGAGGCGCGGGAAAAACTTATGCCTATCGTAGTAAAGAAAGATACGTCTAGGGTTAACCATCGTCTTTCATAAGCTTGTTTTCCTTGTCGTGTAGGAAAAACCATGCCTCCAAAGAAACGTAAGCAACCCGCTATCAAGACACCAACTCTCCTATTCGATGAAGCTACGTTTCAAGTTGCAGTCTCAGCAGCCGTAGCAGCTGTCGTGGCTCACCTGAATGCTAACAACGCCAATGTTAGCAGGAGCCCTATCGAGATTTTCGATCCTAGCAATGGACAACAGCAACCAACACCTACATACCCAGCCACCCAAGAACCTCAACCAGATCCACCGAAAAGAAATTTCAAGAACGAAGAGGGAAGTACCTTGGCTCAGGGACCTTCCGAAGGGCAATGAGCTGAGGCAGCCAATACCCCTGACAACCCTTCCATCCCGAGACCTAGAAGGCCATACCTAGGAAGCCTTCCCCGCTGCAGCAGGTGTAGGTACCATCATCATGGTACCTGTCGATAATTCCTTTTTGTCCGATGCAACAGGAAGGGGCATACTTCTCGTACCTGCAGAGCCCCGGTTGAGTTCATTACATCAACCACCAATATGGGGACCAGTCTAGTATGCCACCTGTGTGCTGAAATTGGACACTTCAAGAGGGACTGGACATCTGAAAGAAACGAAGAGGGTGCAGGAGGAGTCTAACCCTAATACCTAGGGAGAAGCATCAAGAAACCTGGTAGAATTTTGGTACGTCTCTAAATTCTATGTAGTTAGCTGAGAACATTAATAAGTAAATTCTAATTGTAATTACTCTCTCGTTAAGGCAAAAGTCACAGCGCTGTTGTAACACTTGAAAACCCATCAGGTAAAGCTATGTTGGCTTAGTATATAAGTTAAGGCCATTTACATTTAAGAATGATAGACCTCGAGTGAGTGATGTTGCCTCATCTCCTGTTCCTTGTTTGGTTGTGGATTTAGGGCGAAGTCACTCAGTCAACAGTCCTTTTAACCTTAATTATACATGACTAGTGTATACTAGGCGATTATAGAGAGGCCTCATGAGAAATCCATTCATGAAAAGTACTTTATTCCGAGACATCAAGACCCCCTAGAGTTCCGCGTCAATTCTATCAGTCCAAGTATTCACGACAGTGATATCATGGACGAAACCCGAGACGCCAAGAACTTGTGTGCCCATTCAGCACATGGTCCTATCAACCTTCAGTCCATATCAGGTCGATGTATGTCAACTTCGACACATCCATCAATCATGGTTCGACTTAGTGCAACCATGTGTAAATTCCTAGTGCTGTGTAAAGAGAACTTTCACCATATCCAATTCGTCAAATAAAGGTTCTTTTGAACTTAATAATAAAACCTAATGCGATCCGTCGGTCGTCTCTCTTATCTAAAACCTTCCGAAGTACCCAGGAGAAGGGTACCACACGTTGTTAACTAACCCCTCCTTAGACATATAGAACCAGAAGCGAAAGGCACCGCAGATTATATGGAAGACAATAACCGCCCGAGGTCTACTCAGTGGATCCCCCAGAAAGACCAGTAGCACCACGCAACCAGGTTCGTGAATCAAGAGAAAGAACTCATGGGATTAACATACTGCTAATGGGTATATGCATTAGAGTGGTATATGATTCATATCAATAAGATTTAAGATGTGTGCTTCCTCCCTACTCCCTGTTCCTCGTTGGGTTATGGGTTTGGGGTGGGGCTGCACAACTGAACATCCCGTCGATCTCAATTATATACGGCTTGCATACACCAAGTATTAGTGATTAAGCCAAGTATGAGCTCTACCACAAACCTTATAGTAAAACCCTTCATCTTATCCCATAAAATGGGAACTGGAGTCAAGAGAACCATTGCAGGTTGAGCTACTAAAATGACCCCAAATTCGAAATTTATTGTCATCCCGGTTAAGCCAACATAGTACCTAACACCCTCAGTTGGAAAAGTAACTCAAGTCGTAAGAGTCAAGAACATTGACTGCGACCATCCATTCACGCTTGATCCCACAAATTAAGCATCTCAACGGAGATCCCAGGAACCTGGAAGTGATGACAGGTTAAACTCTAAGAAGAGTGGATGAGGAAATTAGAAGTTCCGAGTGACGGAACCCTATACTCTCTAGATTTGATCTAGATCGAGAAAACTCAGAAACACCGGAAGAGTAGTTACAAAAGATACTCGCACTACTCAGGCGCTTCATCCATCCCGTTACAGACGAGTAGTGCCTAGGACACACCACCTTCCTCATGCGAGAAAGAAGTCACCGTGGCCCTGTAGACGATAGACTGCATTCTCCGAAGTGAACACTAGAATGCCAAGAACCGCAGGATAACCTTCGCAACCAAGAATACTTGAATAAAGTAAAATGGTATGTTGCGTTAAGCCTTATAACCCAGATCCCAAAGAGATTATAGACTCGATACCAGTCTAGGTGTTAGTCGATGGGTTATACAAGAACATTTGCTTTTTACAAAAACTAGAATGAGCCGACACCTTGGAGAATAGGGCATGTCTTAGAGATTCATTGGGCTAATCGGTGTTCCAAAGAATACTATCCCTAAAGAGATAGTAGAACCACATCCTGAAATAGCCCAACACTTCAGAAAATCTCAACGGGCTAAGTTAGCCCTGATTAGAGACTGCTATCCCTGAAACAGCGAAGCGAGTAAGAGAGTGATTCTTTCCAGTTAGGAATCATACTGCGAAAGCATCAATTAGACGATGATGAAAATTTAAAACATTCTAAACATCGTCTGGTAAAACCCTATCTCACTGACTTTGAGAGTTTCAGATAGAAAACACCTCGAGAGTCAGAAGTGCAGGTCCATTTTGCACTAAATCAAGGTAGATATCCCGTAACCGATAGATGCCAGTGTGTAGCCAACACATCCGATGGTCCAGAAAGCCTCTGAAGGCCAATCAGTAGGGAACACAAATTCGAAGTTAACCCGAGCCTTCTAAGGACCAACCCGGGAACTACGTCCTCAGTAAAAGAGAACTCTTGGAACTCCAAAATGGCGATCACGCCAGTGATGATCTCACCATAGAAGTACTTTATGTTCTAAGTACTAAAAAGCTCTATCTTTCCGAGAGCTTAGGAACATCCGAGATTCTTTATAAGAATTGGTCCAACCCTCGTCAGCCCTTGACTACTTTTGGAATTCCACAAATTCCACCCTAATCTATTCACGTCCCCAATGTGGACAAAGTGCTTGTCCTACGTGACTCTTATAATCCCACTCGTTGAGATAGAAATCGTTGAGAACCCCAACTTCGTAGAAGAACCTGTAGAAATCATGGACCAAGAGGCCAAGCGAACGAAACGAATCTGCATCCCGTTAGTGAAGGTTTGCTGGAACGCCAAGCGAAGACCATAGTTCACTTGGGAGCGCGAGGACCAACCGAATAGGAAGTACCCTCATCTCTTGACTCGATTGTTCATGCCTACTTCCTTGCCTAAACTCTAATTTTGGGACGAAATTCCCTCTAATGGGGGGATGATGTGACAACCTGAAATTTCCAATTGTTTTGTCTCCGCAATTAAGCAATCCAAAAATTAGCCAAATTTATTTCAAAATATTTTTGGCCGGATTTAAGCCCGTTGGAATATTTTAAAGAATATTCGTCAAGCGAACCAAAAATAAGGAGGTTTAATTAAAAATTTGTCGTGTTTAACGGAAGTCGCGAAAAACCCCATTGGCGGTTGGCGTTGGGTGGACCCCCACCCAGGTCATAAACTCAACCCTATATAAGGGTTGAGTGGGTTTCATCCCAAACTTTTCACACTTTAGGAACCTCCTCTCTCTACTTTCTCTCTCTACAAATCAGGTTTTGATCAAGAATCGCCCCTTTCGAGCTTCACAACGGTAAGTAAACCTTCCTAGCTTATTGTTTAGCTTATCATACTTGCAAATTCGTGATTTCGTCATCCAAAAACCCCAAGAACAAGAGTTACAGTTTGGGAACATCCCAAAACTGTAAATACCTTAGAAAAGGGGTTTGATGCCCCAAAACCCTTCCAAGACCCTTCCAATGCTTAGCTAATGGCCTAGGGACTTGCATGAATGATCTAAGAACCCCAAAACATGAATTGAGGTGGGGGGGGTAAACATGAGTTTACGGTTTGGGGATCTCCCAAAACCGTAAACACCTCCAAAGGGTGTTTAAGTCCCATTAACACCTTGGATGGCTTATATTTGGGTCTAGAACTCTCTGAATCCTCCGGACTTGGGAATCCAGATTCGATCCATAAAATAATGAACTCCGTCACCTCTGATCTCAAGTTTCTTTTCCATTCCTCTTAAGGTTTCGGTCGACGCATTCTCGGGTTTGAGTGCTTCTAATTGAGCTTCTCGAATTTGTATAGGTAGGTTGGAATGGATAGTCATCTTCTGGTTCTTCACCTTGCGGCCTGCACTCTCCTTTCGGCTAAGGGCATCTGCTACCACATTGGCCTTGCCGGGATGGTAACGGATTTCACACTCATAATCACTGAGTAGTTCTACCCATCGTCTTTGCCTCATGTTCAAGTCTTTCTGATCAAAGATGTGTTGCAGGCTCTTGTGATCGGTGAAGATCGTGCACTTGGTTCCATAGAGGTAATGTCTCCAAATCTTCAACGCAAAGACCACGGCTCCTAATTCCAAGTCGTGTGTGGTATAGTTGACCTCGTGTGTTTTCAACTGTCTAGAAGCATAGGCAATTACTTTTCTTGTTTGCGTAAGCACACATCCTAGGCCTTGATTAGACGCAACGCAGTAGACAACGAAGTCCTCTGTCCCTTCGGGTAGGGACAGAATAGGCGCACTGCACAAGGCTTTCTTCAACGTCTGAAATGCAGTTTCTTGTTTATCACTCCAACAAAAGGGTACACCTTTCTGTGTTAGAGTGGTTAGAGGTTTGGTGATTCTGGAAAAGTTCTGGATGAATCTCCGATAATAGCCAGCGAGACCCAAGAATTGCCGGATTTCTGTGGGTGTCTTCGGTGCTGACCAATTCTCTATCGCCTTTATCTTGGAAGGATCCACATGAATACCCTCCTCGCTTACCACATGACCGAGGAAAGTTCCCTTTCGAATCCAGAACTCGCATTTGGAAAATTTCGCATACAACTTTTCGGATCGCAGGGTTTCCAACACTAGCCTCAAGTGTTGTTTGTGGTCTTCTTCACTTCTGGAGTAGACAAGTATGTCATCAATGAACACAATGACAAACTTGTCTAGATAAGGATGACACACCCGGTTCATCAGGTCCATGAACATTGTCGGTGCGTTGGTTAGACCAAAGGGCATCACTACGAACTCGTAGTGTCCATATCGAGTCCTGAAAGCTATTTTGGACACATCACTTTCATGAACTCGTAGCTGATGGTACCCTGATCGAAGGTCTATCTTGGAGAAGTAACTGGCTCCCTGGAGTTGATCGAAGAGATCATCTATTCGCGGAAGAGGATATCGGTTTTTAACAGTTAACTTGTTCAGCTCGCGATAATCGATACACATACGAAAGGATCCATCTTTCTTCTTGACAAACAAAACCGGAGCTCCCCAGGGTGTGGAACTCGGTCTAATGAATCCTTTGCTGAGCAATTCGTTAAGTTGACTGGATAACTCCTGCATCTCTGCTGGAGCTAAGCGATACGGAGACTTCGCTACGGGAGTAGCTCCAGGAATTAGGTCAATACGGAACTCGACCTAGTGCTCGGGAGGGATTCCTGGAAGCTCTTCGGGAAACACATCAGGAAAGTTACAGACTTCGGGGATGCTCGCGAGGTCTTTAACTTCCTGCTTCTCGTTGATTACATGGGCCAAGAATGCAATACACTCCTTTCGCAGGAGTTTCTGAGCTTTGATGCAGGAAATGATACGAAGATTGGAACCTAGTTTATCGCCATAGATTACTAGAGTTTGTCCCGAAGGAAGGTTGAGACGGATGGCTTTTTCGAAACAAAGGATATCCGCATGATTTGGACTCAACCAATCCATGCCAACGATAACATCAAAGCTCTTTATGGATACTGGCATAAGATCGATAGGAA
This sequence comes from Lactuca sativa, assembly GCF_002870075.4. Taxonomy (NCBI): domain Eukaryota; kingdom Viridiplantae; phylum Streptophyta; class Magnoliopsida; order Asterales; family Asteraceae; genus Lactuca; species Lactuca sativa. Next base: position 215,657,267 of record NC_056627.2, read on the forward strand.
ACGAATGGTCGTTCAGGGTAAGGGTACAACCTACAAACTCCTCACTAGCGCTTTCCTTCTCTCCGTTCGCCATCTCAACAGTAAATTTTTCGGTTAAAGGTTGGGAATTATGTTTTAGGTTATGTTTGAATGCATGACTAAAAAAGCTCCTTTCAGCACCCGAATCGAAAAGAATATTAGCATATGAGTTGTCGAGAAGGAACGTACCAGAGACAACAGTGGGATCGGCGACCGCTTCCTCCCGTCCCATGGCGAGGACCCTTCCGGTGTTATCAGCAGTAGACTTTTTGGGGCAGTTCCTTTTAAAGTGCCCAGCTTCACCACAGTTGTAACAGGCTTGACCGACACCTGTTCCAGAAGATTGATTGGCCGATTGAGCTGGAGCCTTGCAGAATCGAACTATGTGCCCCTTCTTACCACAAATAGTACATGAAAGTTCTCGACAGGGGCCAGGATTGTGGTGATACTTGCACTTTTCACAGAGAGGGAGATTACCAGCATACCGACTGGTAGGAGTTGGAGCTGTGGATCCCACAACAGAAGCAGCAGCAACAGGGGTAGTAGCAGCATGGACTGCTACTGTTTGCTGTCTTTTGGAGGATCCTTGTGAAGATTGACCCTTCTTCTTCTTCCAAAATTTTCTTTTCTCACCACTGCTTTTATTCGACTCAGGGGCAGTGGTGGCTTCCTCGACATCATCACTGTGGTCGATTATGGCTTGGGCTAAAGTCTTAGCACTATCATATGTGTCCGGGCGAGCAGCTAAGACATGACATTTTGTTGGATTGGTTAGCCCCCAAATAAACCTCTCGATCTTTTTGCTTTCAGGTGTGACCAAACCAGGGCAGAAGGGAAAGATTATCAAATCGCGAAGTGTATGCAGCAATGTCGGAACCTTTCATCTTCAGGTTCCAGAGCTCATGCTCTAGCTTCTGCATTTCACCACGGGGACAGTATTCGGCAAGGAGGAGTTCTTTCATGGCGTTCCAGCCCATGGCATTGGCTATGGGTAGGGTCAAGGATTTGACTCGGCTATTCCACCAAGTCAAGGCTTTATTACTGAAGGTACAGGCTGCAAATTTGACCTTATTGGACTCAGCACAGGCACAGATTTCGAAGATGGATTCGATTTTCATGAACCATCGGGATAGGGAAATGACACCTCTAGTGCCATCAAAGGATGTTGGTTTTGCATTCATGAAATCCTTATAGGAACTTCGATGTCCCTGATTGCTTTCTTGATCTTGAGTACCACCTCCTGAACCACCGGAACTACCGGTGTTCAATTGGGACATGGCAGCTGCCACCGCGGCGGTAACAGCTGTTTGGAATAACACAGGATCAATTTCAGGAGGAGGTGGTGGCGGAGGGTTGTTGGTCTTTGAGTTGGGTCTCTTTCTGGGAGGCATCTTGATCTAATAAGATCAAGAAAGAGAGGATGATAAGTCCTCTGAATTGAATCGAGAGATATGACAGATATTAATTTCAAATAAGCGATAAAACAGGAAAGAGTTATTGAAGCAGGTAAACTATCGCTAACGGAATAATCAAGGATCTATACGTGAACGAGGATTTCTACAAAAAATTGATTCGAGAAATAATCCCATAGTATTTCATAATTCGTTACGACGCTAGCGCGCTAGTTGTGGTACTAAGGTAAGTTTTAGGTATGCCGCATACCACAGTTACTCCCAAACACATGTTGGCCGTGTCTAGAATGAATATAGTTGGCCATGCTATATTGATCCTAGACACGACTACATAACGGCCCAGGTTTAACCGCAGTACACAACACCCATTTACTTATGTTTTGTTCTACTTATAGTTACGGATCTCGACGGCTCAGTATACTTATATACTTTTGAAAATACTTATAGTTTGAAGATACTTTTATTTCAGAGCACTTAGGCCCTTTAGTGTTGATAGTTTTATACCATGTAAGGTTTGGTATACTTTATTCACTATAAACAAGGGCTCTGATACCAATCTGTCACACCCTGAAAACCGAGGGCGGAAACATTTCCAGGGTTGACTCCACGTTAAGTATCAAATCCAATGTACGTAGTAAGTAAAGTAGAACAACCATTACATAACATATAAAAGTTTTACAATTGTTTTCAAAAGTAAAATTGTACAGTTGTGATACATAGTATATATATATATATATATATATATATATATATATATATATATATATATATATATATGAACAAAATGAAACAGGTCTTCTGAGCATTCCAACTTCGAGCAAAAAGGATCTTCGGTACCTGTTCTAACGTTGACCTGAGAACACAAGCGGTTTTGAAAATCAGCATAACGCTGGTGAGTTCATAAGTAGTTTTGTTTTGTGAAAATTTTCATGCTTCCTTTCTGTTTCTGAAAAATGTAACAGACGCCAAGAAAATACCACATTTTCCTAAAAGTTGATTGTTGTTTCACAATTACAAAGTATAGTAGATTTGTACACTGAAAACACGTTACTCATGTGAAAAATGTATAGATTGATTATCCGGTTTGTTAAACTGTTCTGTTTGAGTTCCAATGAATCCCCAGGAAAGTCCCATACTTTCCTGATTGTGAGTTATCATTTGTAAAAGATGTAATGTTATCTGTTTTGTTACACTTTACTAGTTAAGTATATGATCCCCAGGAAGGCCCCATGCTTTCCTGAATGTTGGTTTTCATTGTAAAGATGTATTCTGTTAGACTTGGTTATGTACAGGGTTTCCCAGGAAAGTCCCATACTTTCCTGAATGTTGGTTATCAATGTAAAAGATGTATAAGTTATTCATTATTACTATAAGTAAATCTCTGTTATCCTAATTGCGAGTTCCATAACCATACTAAAGACTGAACCTGTGGCAATAAGTAGTCCACAACCTTATGACTTTCGTCACCCTTGAACCATTTCGGTTCGGCTGTAGCTAGCAGCCAGGTATGGGGGAGTCAGCCCCGTATAGATCTATACACTCAAGTCACGCTCTCTAAATCCCAGAGATTCTGGTTACGGGTGTAGTCCTCCACTCGCGTATCTCTGTGGAGTATTCGCCGAGGACGTGTCTCCAATCATACAGGAATAACAAATTTACTAGTAATAATATGATAATCCTCCATTCGCGTATCTATGTGGAATGTTACCGAGGACTAGACAGTGTACAAATTATATTGTTCATGTGTTCTAATGTCATGCTTTTAACTGATAAAATGTGGAAAAACCATTTGTGAAATATATAAAACATAACGGTTTATAAAACCCATTTCACAAATAAATGTTTACGTGATCTGCATGTTCTACTGGTTATTAGTTGTGTATATCAGTATTAAAAGCATATGAAATGTGAAACACACACACACGAAAATAAATTTTGAGTACAAGAAAACCCTTGTACTTTGCTTGTGTTCCCCCTGAAAACAGTGAAAAACAGTGAAAAAGGGTAGGGGTATGAACTCACCGGACTCGGAAATGCGACGATTTTGGATACTAGACGTTGGTTCAGGGCTTGTTTACTTGTGATGTCCCTATGTAAAATGTAATAATGTCCATATATAACTAATTAGATTTACAATCACTAATCATATGGAACTTACACTCCAACGAGGTTAAACACCTCAAAACGAGCGTTTGGAGTGACCCGGGTGACATCTACGGACGTATATTGACATTAGGGACTTAGGACTTGTGTTTACTCCCCAAGAGTAAACATATTAGGGAGTTTATAGCCACAAAACACACACACACATGAGTTTACGGCCGTAAACTCATGTTGGTGTGATTTTGAGGGTTTAATGGCTTGAATAGACATGGGGATTGTTGGAATGGACTCTAAAAATGCCTTGGATTAATTTGTTTGGATTTATACCATTTAAAAAGGGATTTTACGGCCTTAAACTTGGATTTTACGGCCGTAAACTCTACTATGGTCAAGAATAATTCATTTGAGGTATAAAGAACAATCACATGTGATTCTAGTTAATTTTCCAAGCCTTATTATGAATTTAGGGCACCATTTAACATATTTTTAGGAGTTTACGGCCTAGAGGCATGTTCTATAGCCGTAAACTCTTCTATGCTCATGAAAAATTAGTTTTTGACACTTAAAACAATCACATGTGATTCTAGAAATTTATGCAAGCCTTTGGAGTGAATTAGATGCATCTTTTGACATAGTTTCATGAGTTTACGGCCAAGGGTATGTTCCTAGGCCGTAAAATCCTATATGTGGTATTTTTGATGTGTTTAAGGTCTCTAAACTATTTTTAGATGGTTCTAGGATTTACCACAAAGTTATTGGTTAAGTTTCAAGGCATTCTAACATGTAAAAATGAGTTTATCCCCCATGTTTGAGGAGTTTACGGCCCAAGCACATGTCTTGGCCGTAAACTCTTGTCTGTCACTCAAAATTTATGTTTTAAATGTTTTAAGTCCCAATTTGCAAGCCTTAAGGTCGTATCTAAGTCCCAACAATGATTTGGAAGGGTTAAATGGCTCAAAAACCCCATTTTTAGGTGTTTACGGCCCAAGCTTGATCCTTGGCCGTAAACACATGTTCTAGGTCCTAAAACTCAATTTAAACATCAAATTGAAGGCTAAAGAGGTTAGATAACAAGTTAAGGATGTTACCTCTTTGATTTGGAGCCTTAATTCTTTGTTTTTGGACCTTTGATTTTTGGATGAGGAGAGAGGTTGGAAGTGATTATGGAAGAAATGGCCAAAAGCTTCAAATGAAAGCTTTGAATCAATTATATAGTGCTCGGGAATTGGACACGACGGAATTCTACCCGATACCGGCGTTAGGCGGGGCTTTTGGTCATACCCGACCAATTTGTCGTAACCCGATATGGTCGATTCTAGAATTATTTCAATAACTACAATGGGGTGTTAGAATGATTCCTAATGGCATTAAGACACCCATTAAGTCATTTTAGATCGATATATGTTAATGACTTAATTTAATGATGAAATCGGAAACGGATTTGGAAACAGCGTTTGGTTGATCGAATTGGATTACAATTTGAGTTACAAGATGTGATATGAAATTTCGGGTTGTTACAGAGTAGTTAGTAAATCTTCTAGTATGAAGAATTCCACAAGATTCAGTTCATTCGTGAGTCTATACTATTACTATATTACTTTAAATAGAATGTGACGTTCTATTTCCCGATACGCCGCTTCCAAGCGCCATCTCCGTGTAACCAGAGTCTCCTAGATGGAGAGCGGGCATCATGTGTATAGATCTTGTTGGGTTTTGAGCAATCTAACACTTCCTAAGTGTGCATGCAACCCTAATAAACCTTGGATCTATGTTTGTCTAAATACATGCAAAATAATAATTTTTCCAAGGTTCATAACCTATCTAACATGGCATGGGGTACTTTTAAACATAAAAGAATTAGATGAGATTACATACCTTTTGATGATGAGTTCAATTCCTAAGGAGTTTGAGGGCCAAGCACCAATAGTGTGAATGCCTCAAATGGAATCACAAATCACCACAAACTCTTGGAAAACTTTGAGAGAGTGTATACACACTTATAAAATTGGTCACACACTAACACACATACTCTAGTAACACTAGTCACACTAGTTGCCATTTCATGCTCCATAAGCATGCTTATATAGTGTGCATGGTTAGGGTGAAACCCTAATAACCCATGACCTTTCCTTTCCAAGGATCCATGGGTTAAAAGCTCCATGGATCATCCATGGACTTCCATACAAGCCTATCCCATTAACAAATGAGTGTTAGCCCACACCATATAAAACCAATAGCCCATAATCTAATTAGTCTTCCTTTTAATCTCTAAATTAATTCATAATTAATTTAAGACTAAGACTAATTAAATAACATAACTTCATATTAATATATTATAACTTATAATATATTAATAAACATATGTGTATAACTCTCATAAAATTATCCATAAATAGTTTGGATGAAATGCAACCCAAATGGACCATGCCGGGTCGGGTCAAGTATATACCAAATAATTTATGGACTTAGACACCTTATCCAACAGATTTATGCGTGACCGACACTCCCACACCTTGACTGCTAAGCCGGTAAGGCCCAATGGGTGACAAATGTCACTATACATCGCATGACCTGGAGGGTCATCAAGGATTCGATCGTCAATCAGCATGGTTACATACGAGTTCACATTCACCCTTTTATCCACCCTTTTATTTAGACTGAGCCAGGCGTATCGTTCATTCGATACCCTCCTGGAGTCTATGTTTTCCCCTGTTTTAGACCATGCTAGCTGTATCGTTCATTTGATACCGTGTGGGGTCTGTGTTTCCCTGTTTTAGACCTTGCTAGTTGTATCGTTCATTTGATACTGTCTGGGGTCTGTGCTTTCCTGTTTTAGACCTTGCTAGTTGTATCGTTCATTTGATACTATCTGGGGTCTGTGTTTCCCTATTTTAGACTTTGCTAGTTGTGTAATTCATTTGATATCGTCTGGAGTCTGTGCTTCCTTGTTTTTGACTGAGCCATTCGTATTCATCAATCGATACCCTCCAAGAGTCTATGTTTTACGTATTTTTGACTTTGCAAGGCATCCAGCCTGAAGTCTATGATTTATTTACTTTTAAGCTTTGCGAGGCGTTCCGCCTAGAGTCTAGGTTTTATTTACTTTTAGCCAGCAGTGTTTCTGCTGAGGAAAGATATGATTTTCCCTTATTATTTTTAGTTGAGGCATTCCTCACAACTCCTTTAAAGTAAAAACTATATTATTAGAATGATAGTACTTTTGGGGAAATTACTCCGTAAATATAAAACAACTAGGTCTTGGTAGAAGACTGTTTTTATTTAGAAAATATAGGATTTTCTAGAAAATACTCTAATACTCCATAGATTCTAAACTGCGATCTTTCCTGAAGTTTTTTTTGAATAAAAATTTGTATTTATACTAATGTCATTAAATACTTATGAACTCACTAGCATTATAAACATGCGGATACTCACTTTCAAAATAACTTGTATTCTCAGGTCATTGATAGACAGGTACATCCTGGGAGCGTTTGCGAAGTCAGCCTAGTACCAAGCTGCATCTATGTTATGTTCTGCATTTACTTTGACATTGCTATGAAATGTAACCTATGTAAAAGTATTATTATTAATGCAGTGGTTGTTGTACTTTGATTACTATAGTGCATACGTTGTGATACTTGACATGACGTCATCGACCCCAGAATATTTCTGCCGTTCCGGTTTTGGGGTGTGACACAAGGCTAGTGGGAGTATAGTTAGCTTTTTGGTACTGTATTTGGATGACATACTACTCATAGGAAATGACATCCCAACCTTGCAGGAAGTGAAATCCTGGCTTGGGAAGTGTTTCGCTATGAAAGATCTAGAAGAAGCTGCCTATATCCTCGGGATAAGGATTTTGAGAAACAGGAGTAAAAGACTAATTGGACTTAGTCAAAGCACCTATGTGGAAAATGTGTTGAAAAGGTTTAACATGCATAACTCCAAGAAAGGTGAGTTACCTATCCAGTTTAATGCCAGACTGAGTAAAACTCAAAGTCCGAGTATAGAGGCTGACATAGCTGAGATGAGTCGAGTACCATACTCTACTGCTGTAGGCTCGATCATGTATGTTATGACTTGTACTCGTCCTGATGTTGCTTTTGCTTTAAGCATGGTTAGCATATATCAGAGTAATCCTGGAAAGGCTCACTGAACTGCAGTAAAGAATATTCTCAAGTACCTACGAAGGACTAAGGACTGGTTCCTTACCCTTGGTGGGAGTGATGACTTGAAAGTAGCAGGGTATAGTGATGCTAGCTTTCAGACTGATAGGGATAATTTCCGCTCTCATTCGGGCTGGGTCTTTACCCTAAATGGAGGGGCAATTACTTGGAAAAGTTCCAAGCAAGATACAATTGTTGATTCCACTTGTGAATCAGAGTATATAGCAGCAACTGAAGCAGCAAAGGAGGATATATGGCTAAGGAACTTCATCGGAGACCTTGGAGTTGTACCAGCTACTAAGGAGCCCATGGAAATTTTCTATGATAGTGAAAGTGCAATTTCCTTAGCCAAGGAACCTAGGGATCACGGGAGATCCAGGCACATCGACAGAAAATATCATTTCATCAGACATCGAATAGAAGAAGGAATTCTCGTGGCAAAGAGGGTATCATCAGATGAGAACCCGACAGATCCCCACACGAAGGGACTAAATAGGGTTAAGCATCTTCAGCATGCTGGGTGCGTAGGGCTCAGATCTGATATTAGTTTTAGAAGTTAGATAATTTTTGAAATATGTAAAATGTAATTGACATTTGATGATAAATAAAAGTTGTTATTTATGAGTAACGTGTTACTATCTCTTGTCAATCATTTACTAGTATTTCTTTTTGCATGTTTTGACTTCCAGAATAATTATTTTATGATATATATCATATTATTCAAATTCTCCACAGGCAATCATATGTTGGAAGTACATATGAATCAAGACTGTCATGGGCTGGTTTGTAGAGGTCCAAGATGTTGGACAAAGGGGGCTACAACACTCATGAGTGCTCATAAGTTCTGAGTATTGGATTCAACCCACACTCACTGGTATCACTTCATGAAATTTATCTCGAGTGATCGTGAGACGGTTATATAATATAAGTCTTCAAACCTAGACATATGATTTGTTACCTATGAGTTGGTTATGCATTGATTGTACGAAAACGCATTGGTAACTCGATGTTATAAAACTTCCCATTGTGTGTAATTCAACAAGTAGTAGAGCAAACATACGAGTCGAAGTTTATCTGTTCCTTCTTGGATTAGAAGCGATATATGGGCCCCAAGATGATTTTCTTTTGACCTATGTACCGGGCCCGGTCAGAACTGAATTGGATGTTCAATTAAGTTCTATGTCAAACAAATCGGAAATCGGGAAACAATTGCTAGACAATATAAAGACATTGTTCCATGTGTTTGTCCGGCTGATATCTATAACAGAGGATTATATCATCACTTATCTAAAATGGAACACCATCATCTTCTCAGTTCCGAGAGACCTTGAAAGAGCTACGATTGCAGATCGATTCCTAAAGTCATACATGGAATTATAGTTATTAGACTTATCCAAGTGGGAGTGTAACAGCCCGGATTCCCAGGTATTATTCATTTATTTATTTTTGGTAATTTGTGAGGAGACTCGGCGAGTTGGAGAATAGACTTGCCGAGTATGATCGCGGATTTGGACGCGGCTCGCGTCCGAACTCGGCGAGTCCAAGAGTGGACTCGGCGAGTCCACGCTGTATAATGAAACCCTAATTTCCCGGTTCTGCGCCCTATTTAAAGGACCTTATAGCCCTTCATTGCGGCTACCTTCGACCTTGAGAGCACCAGAGCATCAAAGAGTCCTTGTGAGTGACAAAAGAGGCCATTGTTCACCATCCTTGTGTGTGTTAGCAAGAAGGGAAGAGGAAGGCCAAGCTAGGAGAGTTGGGGAGCTTGGATCTACTTTCATTTCGGCAGAGGAAGCTATTTGAGGTAATATTCAGAGCTTATTCTCGTGCTTTTATTGATATAGTCAAATCTAGGGTTTCTTCATGCCTTGTTTACCTTGTAATTCGAGTGTGAGAGGTCCCATGGGGAATTGGTACCTAGATCTGGACCTTAGTAGGTCCAGAGAGTCCCAAATACTCTGCTTTATGCCTTTCCTTTTGAGTTATGGACTTAGGTTACCATTTTAGATGTCATTTCACCAAAAGGAGCCTTGTAGGCGTCGCATGGTAGCAAGGATTGTAACTTTACGTGATAAATGTGCCTGGAACGACTGGATCTATGAGTTACTGGAACGGATCTGACCTCAGGAGTGAGTTTGAGTTCACGCATGGTTTAGACTCGTCGAGTCCGAAGAACAGACTCGGCGAGTAGCATGAAGATTGTCCATAACCACTCAGCGAGTGGTCTTACCGAGTTAAGGGTTGACTCAGTGAGTCAGGGAGAGTCAGAGAGGGTTGACAGGTGGACTGAGCAAGTTGGAACTCGTCGAGTTGTTCTTGACACTCGGCGAGTTGAGTCGTGGTGGCCCCGCGATTCATGCCAGGTGGAACTCGTCGAGTTAGAGAAGTACTTGACGTGTCAAGAGAGGATCCTAGGGAGTCAGTGAACACGTATAGACTCGCCGAGTCGCTCCAGTGCACTCGCCGAGTCCGGTCAAAGTTGACCATTGACCAGTGTTGACTTGATAGGGGTAGTCAACCTTAGTTGTGAAAGTGTTAATTAGAGATATATGGTGTTATAGGAGGATTATAGCTCGGAGGATCGAGCGCGAGTGATTTCCGGGATTTGCGAGTTATCGAGATACGCGAGGTGAGTCTTCTCACTATACTTTACCTTGAGTAGGTAACCAGAGTTATGTGACAGAGTATTTGTATGCTATATGTATGTTATGTGTTGTACTGCATTATTTCTATGTGATTTATGTTGTGCATGTTTATCGAGTTGGAACCGGAAGGTTCCCAGAGTTAGAACCAGAGGGTTCACAGAGTAGGGTCCAGGGACCCACAAAGTTATAGCCACGAGTGGCTAACATGTGTTATGTGTGGTATTTTGGGGAACTCACTAAGATTTGTGCTTACAGTGTTGGTGTTATTTGTTTCAGGTACTAGTGATGACCGTGGGAAGGCGCCGGCTTGCTCAGTACACACACACATGGGATTTTTATGATATGTGATCTTGGGATTCATTGTATGACATTGATTGGAGTTTCAAACCCTGATGTTTTATGAAAATTAAATGAATATGTTTTTATATTATGCGAATTTTTTTTTGAAATTTACGGTGTTACAAGTTGGTAGCAGAGCCTTGGTTTGAGGGATTCGAGTACACCTTCGGGCGTATTTGAACTCAAAATGAGGATTTGAGAAGTATTTCAAAAGAGTAAAAGATTTTTGTAAGAATGCAGAGCAGAGTTGTGTGTACGATCAGTCCGCGCCCGAACGGTGATTTCCCAAAATACCCTCATGTTATGTGATATTGATATTGATATGATGTATTCTCATGCTAGAGTAGGCTAGGTACTCCTATTAGGACTAGAGTGGCCTGATTTGTGATGCCTTAGCCTAGGGAGAGGTGAGCTGCTATGAGATGCTTGAGAGTGAGTAGGTAGCAGCGAGGGGCTTATGAGAGATCTGTTAGAGAATGGATTGTGCATGATAGAGTACTTGGAATTTGGGATCCGAATAGGAGGACTTGGGGTGTATTCTGATACGGTGCGGACAGTAGTATTGGGCCCGTACTACTGAAAGCACCGGAGCGGTGTACAGCCCAAGTAGGAATCTTTGGGATACCAAGGATCAAGGAGGGATGAGTTGTCGAGTGTGAGTATGCTTGACTGGATTCTAATTTATCGTATGTTGTATTTCAGAGGTTGATCATGGTGAGGACACGTCTGATGCCTGAGAGCAGTGAGACCAATGATGAGGAGATCTGGTGGATCATCCATGAGGAGGTGGCTGCGGCCATCAGGGCAGAGATACCAGAGATGTTCGGGTCTATTAAGACCACGTTGATTGAGACCTTCGACGAGCGTTATGCCGCTCTTTCTGAGGCTGCTGTTGCAGCGGCTACCGCAGCTATTGCTGCCGCGAGGCCGCAGGGTGGTGATGCATTGCTGTTCTGAGAGTTCAGCAACACCAAACCACCAGAGTTTGATGGAACCCAGGACCCGGTGGCGGCTATGAGATGGATTTCTGAAATAGAGCGGTGTTTCTTCACTTGCTCAACTCCTGAGCATTTGAAGGTTCGGTTCGCGCTGAACCATCTTCGCTTGGGAGCGAAGGACTGGTGGAAGTTTGTGACGGCAGACTTTACGCCTGCTGAGCTTGCGGCAGTGACCTGGGAGAGGTTCACTGCCATGTTCCGAGATGAGTACGTTCCCCAGGTGGAGAGGGAGCGTTTGGCCCAGGAGTTTCTGACCCTCAAGCAGGGTAATGAGTCTGTTACGGTGATTACCAAGATGTTCCATGAGAGGGCGATGTTCTGCCCTGAGCACATGTCCACTGAGCAGGCACGTATGAGCCGATATTTGAGTATTTTGAGGTGAGACATTCGGGAGTTCGCGGCGAACTCCTCGTATCGGACATTGCCGAGCTTCAGGAAAATGCCCGGAAGAGGGAGATTGAGCTAGAGACTCAGGCCAGGGAGGAGGCGAAGTCTCAGGGGAGGGATCGGCGACCGGCGCAGTCTCAGTCGGCAACCAAGCGGGCCAAGCCCGCTGATCCCAAACCAGGGAGCTAGAAGGGAGGAACTTGTGGGAAGTGTGGTAAGGGTCATGATGGAGTCTGTAGAGCGGGATCTTGCTACAAGTGTGGCAAGGAGGGGCACATGGCCAAGGACTGCCCCAAGGGGTTTGTGGTGTGTTTTCACTGCAACCAGACCGGACACCGGAAGACAGAGTGTCCGTAATTGTGAGGATCATCTCAGGAAGTACCTCAGGGATCTGCCCCTGCCACCATCAGAGCTACCGAGAGTCGGCTAGTGAAGGCCGAGGCGCCGAGAGCACGAGGGAGAGATTTTCAGTTGACCGCGGAGGAGGTCCGCACAGCGCCCGATGTCGTGGCTGCTATGTATTCTTTCGTGTATTATTTTGATATTGAGATATTATGCTTATATTATGTTATGCGTAGGTACTTTTCTTGTGAATTATGTACCTGCTTTGGTGTTGTTTGACTCGGGTGCGAGTCGATCTTTTGTATCTTTGGCTTTTAGTCAGCATATCAATGTTAGTCGTGAGGCGTTGAGTTGGCCTCTAAGAGTTTCCATAGCTGACGAGAGGGTGATATATGCCACGGAGGTTCTCCGAGGGTGCGTAGTCGAGATTTTCGGTGTTTAGTTCCCGATTGACCTGGTTCCTATTGCGATGAGTGATGTCTGTGTCATTGTGGGCATGGACTGGTTGAGCAGATTTGGTGCGGTTATCGACTGCGAGCGACAGTTGGTGACCATACGAGACCCTAGTGGGGGAGTTCTTACGGTGTACGGAGAGGGTACACATTTTGCATCAGCGTCTTGTTCGGCCGCTAAGGCGAGGCAATGTCTACAGCAGGGCTGTAAGGGTTTTGTGGCGTATGTGACGGATACGCAGGTGGATTCCGAGAGAGACCGAGGTCTGTTGAGGAGGTTCCGATAGCGTGTGAGTTCCTTGATGTATTTCCTGAGGAGCCGCCGGGTGTGCCTCATGTGAGACAAGTGGAGTTCAGTATCGATTTGGTTCCGGGGGCCGCGCCTATCGCTAAGGTGCCTTATCGCCTTGCACCTCCAGAGATGCAAGAGTTATCCTCGCAGCTTCAGGAGCTGCTGGGAAAGGGGTTTATTCGGCCGAGCAGCTCACCGTGGGGAGCGCCTATCCTGTTCATCAAGAAGAAGGATGGTTCACACCGGATGTGCATTGATTACCGGGAGTTGAACAAGCTGACGGTCAAGAACCGTTACCCGTTGCCGAGGATCGACGATTTGTTCGATCAGTTGCAGGGAGCGTCTTGGTTCTCCAATATCGATTTGAGGTCTGGATATCATCAAGTGAAGGTGCGAGATGAGGACGTCCAGAAGACAGCGTTCAGGACGCGTTATGGGCATTACGAGTTCGTGGTGATGCCTTTTGGGCTCACCAATGCCCCGACGGTGTTCATGGATCTCATGAACCGAGTGTGCAGGCCGATGCTGGATCGGTCGGTGATTGTATTTATCGACGACATTCTGGTATATTTGAGATCTAGATAGCAGCATGAGGAGCATTTGAGAGAGGTTCTCGGAGTTCTGAGATCGGAGAGGCTTTATGCCAAATTCTCCAAGTGTGATTTCTGGTTGCGGGAGGTCCAGTTCTTAGGACATCTCGTTAACCAGGAAGGGATATTGGTCGACCCGGCCAAAGTTGAGGCAGTGATGAGTTGGGGGGTGTCGAGGTCACCCTCCGAGATCAGGAGTTTCCTAGGGTTGGCAGGGTATTCTTGCAGATTTATCAAGGATTTCTCTAAAATCGCAGTGCCACTCACCAGGTTAACCCGGAAGGGTGTTGCTTTTTCATGGGGCCCAGAGCAGCAGGCCTCCTTTGAGACACTTCGCCAAAGGTTATGCGAAGCCTCGGTGTTAGCCCTCCCAAAAGGGATGGAGGACTTTATGGTATACTGTGACGCATCGATTTTGGGGTTGGGGGCGGTGCTGATGCAGAGAGGGCATGTGATAGCATATGCATCGAGGCAGCTGAAGCCTCATGAGATGAGATGTCCCACCCATGATCTAGAGTTGGGGGCAGTGGTGTTCGCCCTCAAGATTTGGCGTCACTACCTGTATGGGGTTCGGTGTACGATATACACGGACCATAAGAGTTTGAAATATTTGATGGATCAGCCCAACCTAAATATGCGACAGAGAAGGTGGTTGGATGTGGTCAAGGATTATGATTGTGAGATCCTGTACCACCCAGGCAAGGCTAATGTTGTAGCCGATGCACTGAGCCGCAGGGCGGAGAGCACCTCGCTGCGGGATATATGTTTGAGATTGACCGTGATAGCTCCAGTGTTGGACGCCATTCGTGGGGCACAGGCCGAGGCTGTGCAACCTGAAATGCAGAAGAAAGAGCGGGTTGTTGGTTTGGTTTCAGAGTTCGTTACCGATGGTCGGGGGCTTATGACATTTCAGGGGCGTATCTGGGTGCCGTTTGTGGGAGGAACGCGTGCCATTTTGATGGAAGAGTCTCATCAGTCGAAATTTTCGATCCATCCTAGGGCCACTAAGATGTATTTGGACCTAAGAAAGGAGTATTGGTGGCCCTATATGAAGAGGGATGTTGCGTGGTTTGTTGAGAGGTGCTTGACCTGCCGTAGGGTTAAGGCCGAGCACCAGAGGCCGCATGGTAAGTTGTAGCCGTTGGAGGTTCCCGAATGGAAGTGGGAACAGATCACCAAGGATTTTATCACCAAATTGCCAAGGATTGCCAGAGGAGTTGATGCAATTTGGGTGATTGTGGACAGGTTGACGAAGAGCGCTCACTTTCTTGCTATCAGCGAGAGTTCTTCAGCAGAGAAACTGGCAGAGGTGTACGTGAGGGAAGTGGTATCTCGGCATGGGGTGCCAATCTCGATTGTTTCAGACCATGACGTGCGTTTCACTTCTAGATTCTGGAAGAAGTTTCATGAGGAGTTGGGTACTAGGCTGCATTTTAGTACCACATATCATACCCAGACAGACGGTCAGAGTGAACGGATGATTCAGACGCTCGAGGACATACTCCGGGCATGTGTGTTGGATTTCGGTGGTATTTGGGATGCATATTTGCCCTTGGCAGAGTTTTCCTACAACAACAGCCATCATTCGAGCATTGGTATGCCGCCCTTTGAGCTGTTGTATGGGAGGAGGTCTCGGACCCCCATTTGTTGGGGAGAGGTTGGACAGCGCGTGATGGGCAGTACAGAGATCGTGCTTCAAATGACAGAGCAGATCCAGCAGATCAGACAGAGGTTGTTGACCGCTCGGAGTCGTCAGAAGAGTTATGCAGACAGACGCCGGTCCGAGCTTGAGTTTCAGGTCGGCAACCTTGTTCTCCTGAAGTTCTCTCCTTGGAAGGGAGTGATTCGATTTAGGAAGAGGGGCAAGTTGGGACCCTGATATATTGGTCCATTCCGGGTAGTCGCGAGGGTAGGCCGAGTAGCCTATCGTTTGGATTTGCCAACAGAGTTGGGTCAGATTCACGACACTTTCCACGTGTCGCAATTGCGGAAGTGTATAGCCGATGAGTCGGCAGTGGTTCCATTAGAGGATATTCAGGTGGATGCAAGCCTGAATTATGCTGAGAGACCAGTGGCAATCAGAGATCGGAAGGTCAAGGTTCTGCGGAACAAGGAGGTACCCTTGGTTTTGGTTCAGTGGCAACATCGGAGGGGGTCCGAGATGACTTGGGAACCGGAGCGTGAGATGCGTGAGCAGCATCCGGAGTTATTTGCAGAGCGGGACTTCGAGGGCGAAGTCTACTTCTAGTGGGGGAGAATTGTAACAGCCCGGATTCGCAGGTATTATTCATTAATTTATTTTTGGTAATTTGTGAGGAGACTCGGCGAGTTGGAGAATAGACTTGCCGAGTATGATCGCGGATTTGGACGCGGCTCGCGTCCGGACTCGGCGAGTCCAAGAGTGGACTCGGCGAGTCCACGCTGTTTAATGAAACCCTAATTTCCCGGTTCTGCGCCCTATTTAAAGGACCTTATAGCCCTTCATTGCGGCTACCTTCGACCTTGAGAGCACCAGAGCATCAGAGAGTCCTTGTGAGTGACAAAAGAGGCCATTGTTCACCATCCTTGTGTGTGTTAGCAAGAAGGGAAGAGGAAGGCCAAGCTAGGAGAGTTAGGGAGCTTGGATCTACTTTCATTTCGGCAGAGGAAGCTATTTGAGGTAATATTCAGAGCTTATTCTCGTGTTTTTATTGATATAGTCAAATCTAGGGTTTCTTCATGCCTTGTTTACCTTGTAATTCGAGTGTGAGAGGTCCCATGGGGAATTGGTACCTAGATCTGGACCTTAGTAGGTCCAGAGAGTCCCAAATACTCTGCTTTATGCCTTTCCTTTTGAGTTATGGACTTAGGTTACCATTTTAGATGTCATTTCACCAAAAGAAGCCTTGTAGGCATCGCATGGTAGCAAGGATTGTAACTTTACGTGATAAATGTGCCTGGAAGGACTGGATCTATGAGTTACTGGAACGGATCTGACCTCAGGAGTGAGTTTGAGTTCATGCATGGTTTAGACTCGCCGAGTCCGAAGAACATACTCGGCGAGTAGCATGAAGATTGTCCATAACCACTCAGCGAGTGGTCTTACCGAGTTAAGGGTTGACTCAGTGAGTCAGGGAGAGTCAGAGAGGGTTGACAGGTGGACTGAGCATGTTGGAACTCGCCGAGTTGTTCTTGAGACTCGACGAGTTGAGTCATGGTGGCCCCGCGATTCATGCCAGGTGGAACTCGTCGAGTCAGGGAAGTACTCGACGTGTCAAGAGAGGATCTTAGGGAGTCAGTGAACACGTATAGACTCGCCGAGTCGCTCCAATGCACTCGCTGAGTCCGGTCAAAGTTGACCGTTGACCGTTGACCAGAGTTAAACAGTGTTAACTTGATAGGGGTAGTCAACCTTAGTTGTGAAAGTGTTAATTAGAGATATATGGTGTTATAGGAGGATTATAGCTCGGAGGATCGAGCGCGAGTGATTTCCGGGATTTGCGAGTTATCGAGATACGCGAGGTGAGTCTTCTCACTATACTTTACCTTGAGTAGGTAACCAGAGTTATGTGACAGAGTATTTGTATGCTATATGTATGTTATGTGTTGTACTGCATTATTTCTATGTGATTTATGTTGTGCATGTTTATCGAGTTGGAACCGGAAGGTTCCCAGAGTTAGAACCAGAGGGTTCACAGAGTAGGGTCCAGGGACCCACAGAGTTATAGCCACGAGTGGCTAACATGTGTTATGTGTGGTATTTTGGGGAACTCACTAAGATTTGTGCTTACAGTGTTGGTGTTATTTGTTTCAGGTACTAGTGATGACCGTGGGAAGGCGCCGGCTTGCTCAGTACACACACACATGGGATTTTTATGATATGTGATCTTCAGATTCATTGTATGACATTGATTGGAGTTTCAAACACTGATGTTTTATGAAAATTAAATGAATATGTTTTTATATTATGCGAATTTTTTTTTGAAATTTACGGTGTTACAGGGAGACTATTGCATATAGTGTCTAAGTCCACAACTATATTTGGTATGTACTTGACTCGACCCGGCATGATCCATTTGGGTTGCATGGCATCATGCACTTGGATAGACTAAATGAGAGAAATAAGACACTTATGGTTTATTAATATATTATAAGTTCTAATATATTAATAATAAGAATAATAATATTTAGTTAGTATTGATCAATAATTAATTTAGAATTAATTATGTGATCAAAAGAAGACTAATTAAATATATGGGTTGATTGTGTTAATCATCCATAACTTATATTGTGGGCCAAGGCTCCATGGATTATCAAGTTGGGTTAAACCCATAAGATGCTCCATGGCTGTTCCATGGGGGTTACATAGCCCATGGGTCATGGAAATGAAAGGTTATGACAATTAGGGTTTACATGGTGTAACCCTAATTGTAACATACTATATAAAGATGCTATTCTTCACCTTTTTCGGCCACTAGAGTGAATAAAAGAGGGCTAGCCGAAAATACTAAATGTTCTTATTCTCTTAAGAGTTTATTCCAAGTGTACTTGGTGCTGTGTGAAGCATTTGAGGCATGACACTTGAGGTGCTAGGCTCAAAAGGTTACAAAGGAATCCAAACGACAAAGAGGTATGTAATTATTACTAACTATTAGAATAAAAGATCCCCATGTATGCTAGATAGGATTATGAACCTTGGAAAATCATTTTGCATGTATCTTAGTCAAACATAGATCCAAGGTTTCTAGGTTGCATTTACACCATAGGAGTGTTAGAATGCTCAAAACCCAACAAAATACCCACAAGACATTAGATGAAGATTGACCATGATGTAGGATTAGATGTAAATGTACTATGTTACATACCTACATAATATTAGATGAAGATAGAGTATGATTATATCAATTACAATTTATGGAATGAGTATGTATGCAAGGTTAAATATTAGTGGTATTATGTTGAATAACTACATGTTACTAGATGAAGATTTAGATTAAGTACTTAATGAATTGAGTACTAGATTGATAGTAGAAGATTTCCAAAGGAAATAATTCATGGGTTTTATAGGTTACAAAACTAATGGGCTTGTGGAATTTCACTTAACACTTAAGGGTGCATGCAACCTATTATGTTATACACTTTGAACGCAATATATTATGAACAATAAAAACTACTAATATCATCAAAATACAATAGAAGAATTAGGATTACGTACCTTTGAATTGTTGTAGTAAACAAATCACCTCAATCCTTCATTTGAAGAAGTTGGAAATCTAGCAACAAAAATATGATGCCTTTAACGGCTCACACCCAAGCCCTAGAACTAGAAGACAATTAAGGTATATTTTAAACATTTATTTACTATTATTTTTTGAAGGATTTCATTGTTGTAGGGACATTCACAAACTCTTAAAAGAACTATACGAAACTTCAACAACTTCCTTGCAAACTTGCTTCATACTTGGGGGACACTCTTCCACACTCATCTTCATGAGAATACATGTATTTTGAAAGTGAACATAATGTCGGTGAGTGCACGAGTTTTTATTTTTGAATTCCTTTAAGAATAATTTTCTTTTGTGAAAATATTTCTTATTTATTTACCTAGCCTTATCTTTTAGGGTATCGTTTATTAATCTAAAATTACTATCTTTTCAGGATATCTAACGATCCTAACGTAATTTAATCAGGATTGTTTTTTGTTAACCCTAATTTACTATCTTTTATGGATTTTTAATGATTCTTACGTATTTTAATTACCATATCAGGCGTCCCTAATGGTAATCTAAGCTCTAAGGCAATTTTTGAAGTATTAACGTGAGCCCCTATATATATATATATATATATATATATATATATATATATATATATATATATATATATATACATACATACATACATACATACATACATACATGCATGCATCACACTATCTTTGTATATACCTCTCCCGGGTATATATCAGTATATATCATCAAATGATTTATGTATGTATATATATATATATATATATATATATATATATATATATATATATATATATATAGGGGATAGCTCAAATAAAAACACCAAATAGTGTGAGAACGTAAAAACACTATTTTTATGTTATTATTCAGCAATGAATAAACTACTTCTATATATATATATATATATATATATATATATATATATATATATACACACACACATACATCACATTATCTTTGTATATACCTCTCCCAGGTATATATCATCAAATGATATATATATATATATATATATATATATATATATATATATATATACACACACACACACACGTCACACTATCTTTGGAATGAGTTTCAAGATATAATTTATAGTAACTAGAGCATGACTCTAAAACTTGATTCAAAAAAAGTATGACACATCTATGATCAAACCATTTCCAACAATGTCCGATTCTTCTTCTTAGTCATACAAGTGCACTAAGATGTTCTTTGAGGATTAATTGCGATACAATTTCATAATTACTAAGATAATCATAAAACATGATATCAAAGCACTCTCCTTTCTTTTCAGATTACATAATCTTTTATCTTTCTGCTTAATTCATTCTTCTACTCATAAACTTTGCAAAAGTACTAGAATTCTATTTAATCTTATAAACAAAACCATATTTACTAAAGCATCAGTAAATCATGATGAATAGAGTTATGGTCCCTTATGGTGGATTTGAAGAGTACATATCAGCATGTACTAGATCCATTAGCCCTTCACTTACCTTCACATAAACATGTGATCAGTGAATTAATCATAATTTTTGAAATGAACAAGATTCTCATATATTATACAATTCGAATTATATGACAAAAAGTATCTGTCTAGTTGGTGATGAAATTTCTTTTCACTTGGTCATTTATGATAGCAGCACACGTGATATTGTGAGAATCAAGTCCATAACTAATATTGATATTATTAGAAACATAACCAACACTTTCATTAATGTCATTTCAAGGAAATAAGATAAAGCAACTATGTAAACCATAACTTTGTTTTTTATGAAAATTTTGGAACTTGTCCTTATAATGCATGAAACAAAAACCTATATTTCTAGACAACTTTGAAGAGTAATAGCAATTTATTAAATTATCCTAACTCCCTAGTAGTAGCTCTCATGATTAGATTTAGCTCACTTTTCTTAAGCTTTCTTCTCTCTTTTAGGTATTTCAAGACCATCGAAATGTGATCATCACATTATGTATTAAGAATCGAAGAATAGGAACATATGGTGTTAGATAATGGATGTACCTGAAGTAGAGTCATACAACTTGAATTTACCATCTCTAAGATCTTCTAGGTAATATGGGCAGCTTCTCTTCCAATATCCCTTCAATTGAAAATAGAAACAAATGGACTCATTTGGGTCAATTCGTGTAATGATATCAGACTGAGCCTTTATCTTTACCATATAATCAAACGGTTTGACCTTGGTCGATTCCTTTTAATTGGGAAGATAAATCTATTCTTGATCACCAATGTTACTTTTTTTCAATGTCGATGGAATTCTTGGAAATAGATCCTATGAGCATTTATACTTTAGTTGTGTTGTTAATCATTTATGCTTTAGCAACTATCAACGTTTGGGGTCAGGTCAACTAGGGTCACATCAAGATTTCTCATATGAAAGTTCTTAATAAATTTACCAGATGACTTTGGAAGCAAAATAAGAACCAAATCATCGGCTTTCTCCTTTGGGAATTCGAAAACCATTCTTTCCACTTTGCCAATGTAAAGTTTCATTTTCGGGACATGCGTACATATAGAATTACCATCTTTGTGTTTACATGCTAATAGGGCTTCAGTAGTTTTATATCTTTCAACTCGAGGAAAACGTTACGTTGGGAGGGTCACGTGAGGATAGGGTGGAAGAGTTGAAGAAAGAAGATTTCCAGTTCCACCATTTCCTAAGGAAGGAAAAACAATTTCACCTTGAATTGAATGTGTAAGACAATCTTTAGAAGATTGAGGAAACACATTTCCAAAAGAACGAGGAAGACCATTTCTATCTTCATAAGATATCTAAAATTTAGGAGAAGAGAGAATTCAAGTTAGTTGATTTTAATCCTTAATTATTAACCCAAAATTTAAATTATGGCTAGGATCCATATTTTCGATTCGAACTTTGAATATGGATGTCGTAATCAAACTCGAATCTAGTTTAGGTAGGTAAGTCTTTTACTAATCTCAATCTTATGTAACTCCCAGATCCTTTGAGATTCATTGAATCTTACCAATGGCATGTTCAATCTCGATTATGCTCTTACCAATTGTGACAAGGATGTCAAGGATCACAATTAAGATGTCAATAACCATGCAAACCCGCTCAAACAACCTCTAGCGATTTATAATCTCCCGTTGATGTGTCGGTTAACCACACATGTTCCATCAACAATTATAAACATGAGTTGTTTCATTGTTTCATCTTTATAGTCCCAAATTAGTGTGTCGGTTAACGACACACGCTCCACTAACGACTCATAAAGAAATGATGTGCGATTTGATGGATTAGCATACAATTTCACATTTTTATAAAAGGTTATGATTTATATAAAAGGTTCCAGTACTTTATATAAAAGGTTCCAGTACTTTATAGCATGATAATTTTAATGAGGTTATGTCCTATCAAATTCGTTCAGCTAACGACCCTCCACCATACAATAGAGCGGTGGGTGAAAGTGGACACCCATTCAACTGTCATTTTATAGGTTGTTTCCTTATACCCCCTTAGAGCATGGTTTCGTGAATGAGACGTAGTAGCGATTTGACTAACTTTTCTTATACGTATAATATATTAAACATTTAATCATAAATAGTATAAGGTGTATTTGAAAAAAAAAACACAAGGTTTATATATTGATTATCTAAATTAATCATATAATTAATTAATCAATTTAAACTTATCATGGATTAATAAATATCTTTTAATTAGTCTTATAATTAAATTTATTATTAAATACATAAGGATAATTCAGTTTAATTAATCTTATAACTAAATATTATCTTTACAAGATTATCTCATAATATTTAGGATTTTTATTTTAATAATCTAAGACATCATAAATCAGATTTTGACAGATTTAAAAACAGATAATTATCAAAATTAACCATACAAATCAGATTACGCAACAAAATCCCAAAATTCAGATTTGAATTAAGCTCACGCCATAACAGGGAACCTATCACGTCATGGGAAACCCTTTTTTTTCGAAAAATCAGATTTTTTCAATTCACCTCATGTACAGTCAATGTAAGACACAACTAGGCTCTGATACCACTTATGTGTTTTATATGTTACAAAACCAATGTGCTTGCAGAATTTCACTTAACAGTTAAGGGCACACGTGACCTATAGGATTTATGTCATACATTTTGAATGCAATATACTAGGAACAAAAAAACTAGATGAATCCTAATATAATCAAAATACAATAAAAGAATTAGGATTGCATACCTTTGATTTGTTGTAGCAAACAAATTGCTTCAATCCTTCCTTTTAAGAGCTTGGAAAACTAGCACGAAAAGTATAATGCCTCTAATGGATCACACTCAAACCCTAGAACTAGAAGACAATCAAGGAGAAAGGAGGATAAGGAAAAGGAAATTTCATTCCTAAGCTTTATGGGAAGTGCGTGAACGAATTCAAGTGCCTAAGGGGTCCTATTTATAATTTACGTAACTTAGGAATAAAGCAAGATTTGAATGGATTTTAATCCCAATCCAAATCATTTTCTTATATGCATACAAGAGGCTTTTGGACACCCAAAGGAGGATCCCAAAACCGTCCTCCATTGGATGGTTCTAGAATTGCCTCTTTTGTTCAACTATTAAACAATTCTGAATCACCCCTTGCGCTTTTAATTAATTCCAATTATTCCTGAATTAATTTCTAGATTAATTATGATTAATAATTAATCAATTCTAATTGATTTCATATTAATTTATTAATCACACAAATTAACAAATCAATTATCTAATAATTGATCTCATATAAATTTATTAATCACATAATAAATTAACATACCAATTATCTATTTCCAATTAATATATAATCACAGAATATATTAACAAATCATTTCCTTATACCTTCCAATTACTTTATTAATCATATAGTAATCTAATAAATTATCCTCTCTCCACAAATGTCATTCTATCCAAGTTCAAGTTATGACGGCAACCCAAAAAGGACTTTGCTTCTAATTACAAGTATATACCAATTTACTTATTGGCTTCGACACCTTAATCCAAAAATAATATTGTATAATGTAATGTGACAAATGATATGTAAGACTATGGATACATCATAGCATTCCCATGTGAGATTTTGATAATCTAGAAAGATGATTCCAATAGGAATGAATTATGATTCCTTCGGGAATGAGATTATGAGTCCTACGGTAATGAAATTATGAATCATTTGGGAATGTAAATAGATGATTCCTACCAGAATAAGATTATGTGTTGTTAGAAAAGGTTGAGAATGGGATTCCATGAATGGAACAAAGTAAGAGAGTTCTTCTAAAGAACCTTGATATAAAAATTTGTAAGGGATAAAGTGTAGAGGATTCATAAGGGATCATTACAATTCGTGAATTGTGCATGAAAAGAGATGTTGCCAAAGGATCTGTGAGGGAACAAGGTATGGGGTGTAATGACCCATATTTTTTAACACTAATCTAAGGGAAATATCAAAGTTTTATCTAATAATGTGTGATTTTAAACAAATTAAAACACTTTACTTCCCAACATAAATCATGGGTTTACAATAAAAATCTATCTATTTACATGAACAACAAGGAATAGACTAACTAGCAACCTAATTCCTAGATCTTGTCCTTGTGCTCTTGTATTCTCCTTTGGTACCATGACTGCTGGTACCTGAACCCGCAAAAAAATAAAATATCTACTAAATTAGACAAACATGTCTTGTGACGTATTAGTCTAGTTTTTCTTATCTTTCTTCTTGTTTCTCTTTCTCATACTCTATCAACCAACGACTTCTATAATATCAGATGTTGTTATTTCTTTTTTCATCTATCTCCTCTATCTTTCTTTTCTAATATTTCTTTCTACTCTTTCTCGTCTCATCTACTCTGTTTTTCATACTCTTCTTAGACTCTACTCATAATTTATCCATACTCTATTTATGTTTCTAACTTTGTCTTTGTCTCTGCATCTATATCTTCTCTTTTCTAACTATTATCTATCTCTTACGTTATTCTCAGTTATATCTCTTATCTACTCTATCTTTTATGTACTCCTTCTGTTCTTTACTCTGTCTCTTCTCTAATGCCTCGTCATTTTTTCTCCTCTTGACCCAACGATCACATATCATTCCATAATCTACGGGAACAACATCCCACTAACATCATCGGGAATACTCATCATGTTGTAGTCCTCTCTCTCTCTCATGATCCCTTGTGGATCCTTAAAATTTATTCTTCCCTTGAATCCCTTATAGATTCATTACTCTTAATCCCTCACATGCTATCTCTAAGTTCTTAATAGAACTCTCTTATCTTGTTCCTCTCAAGGAACATTTCTCTGTCTTTTCATAACATAAACAATATGGATCCCCGTAGGAATCACCTATCTACATTCCCAAAAGGAATCATCATCTCTTTCCCTGTAGGGACATAATACCGTTCTTAAAGGAATTGTACTATTTTTCCCGGTAGGAACTAACTGGTTTTATAGAAAACAATATTGTACAATGCAGAAAAAATTAACAATTATTAGGGTACATGCATCCTATAAAAGATATATGTCATAACAGTTTAAAGGCAACATACTATGAACAACAAAACTAGAATAAACCCTAATGAAATCGAAATGATGGTTTAGGATTACGTACCTTTGATTTGTTCAAGTAAACAAATCACTTCAATCTCTTTGAAGTGCAGGTCTTGGAAAGCATAGCACCAAAAGAATGGTGCCTATATTGTCTCACACCCAAACTTAGAACTGGAAGACAAGAGGAAAGAGGAGGCGGGATAATTTCGGCCAACGTATCCTTCTTCAAAGAGTATAAACAAAATTTATAAGACTTGGGGTCCTATTTTTAGTTTAGGTAACTTAGGGACAAAGCAAGATTTTAATGATTAAATATAGATTTCATCACTATTCAAATCATTTTGTTATTTACTACCAGGAGGCTTCTAGAAACCCTAGAATCCCTCCTAATTTCGTTCACCACCTATATGGGTTCTAGAATCTTCATTCCTTGCTCACATGAATGATTACAATTCAACCCTAGGACCTTTAATTAATTCTAATTAACCTAAAATTAATTTTAGGTTAATTCTGATTAATAATTAATTAATTATAATTGATTTCATATTAATTTATTTAACATAATAAATTAACACATCAATTTTATATTTCCAATTAATATATTAATCACATAATATATTAACAAATTATTTCCTCATAATTGCAAATTAGTTTATCAATCATATAACAATCTAATAAATTATTCTCTCTACAGATGTCAATCTAACCATGTTCTAGTTATGAGGGCAACTTAAAAAGGATTTTGCTTCTAGCTATAAGAATATTCCAATTTAGTTACTGGCTTACACACCTTAATCCAACAGTCTCCCACTTGGATAAGTCTGTAGCTACAATTTCAAGTATAGACCTTTAACTAAACAATAAAGAGTGTTTTCCAAAGCCACTGTCGAACTCTTATTCAAATCAGACATTGGTCCTAAGATGAGTGATCAGCTATTCCTTCGTTCAACAAGATATCGTATGGACATGAGACATGGATTAGAATCAATCTTGTAGTCCAATACTATGTTTCTTGATTTTTGGATTTATGACAAATGAATTTAGACTACTAATTGTAAAATCAATTTAGTCTGGGCTAGGCCAAGCACTTCATATGTTGGAAACAAATCATGTGTTTGGGTAAACCAATGCACAGCTGATTCGTAAACTACAAACTATATATCTCCGCTTAAAAATAGTAGATATTATTGTCTCAGAATTACTCGTGATAAAATCCACGAACTAACCTTTAAGCGCGATTTTATCTAATATTTAAAATCTCTACTTTCAAAGTACTCATGAATATCGTAGCAATTCCAATTGCAATGTCTTAACCTCAATCGACAATCTACAATCAATTCACAACAGTCTTAATTCACTACTTACTTCCATAAGTATGAGCGACTATGGAATTTTGAATAATATTAAAACTACTCAAGGAAGTAAACATGCAAAGTGAAACTCAATGATAAATTAATTAACTATGGTTTCAAACTTACAGAATATAAATAATTCTTATTATTTAATCACCATAACAATTATAAATTTATTCATTGTATAATGTTTCAAGTAATCAACTAACCACTTGAATTAGATAACATCAATCATGCCTATGTTATGAGCATGCATACTATGCCTCTCGATGGTCCTTCCTTTGTGAACAGATCCATAGGACACTATTCCAATGACACACATTTCATAATTCCAAATTCTTATTATTTTCTAATATTTAGTAGAATTCCAACTTTACAGGATTTGTCTTTCTATCAAGTCAAATTTCTTAAGTCACTTAGCCTTCTCCATTACAGAATGTTCCACTAGAACTTGTTACTAGAAACTATTCCATGGTTATTAAGTATATATCAAATTCAATATATACTCATTGAACACTTCCCTTCTATTAAAGGTTCCAACTTACATGTAGATACTACAAGCATCTCCCATTATGGAAACATTTCCATATTTCCATATGACAATCAATTCTGACAAAGAATCATGTCAATCCAAAATGTGTCACTATGGTCCTTTCCAAATAATGTCATACTTACAACTGTCCACAAGCAACCAATCTTTGGTAAAACCTAATAATGTTCTTGACAGCTGTTTAACAACCCTAGTCACAAAAATTCTAATCCTTTTCACAGAATGCTCTAGGCATTCAAAAAATTAGAATAAGTGAACATTATAGCATATCTGATCGATCCTATATCCGAAGCATATAGGACACGGCTCATTATTACAAGGTTCCAAAATCCTTAATTCGTGTGCTAGTGATAACTAATAGGTTTATTATCGATTGACTCTTGAAACTCTCATGACCAATATGACTCCCACTAACTTCTTGAAATATGAGTTTTTCTCTCAAGGAACATTCCTTGACGAGCTAAAACAAATATTCAAAAGTTCGTCTGGATTCTCGACAAGAAAAACACTTCATAGAATATTACTTAGTTTATCTTTTGTTTCTCGATCAACACAAACATCACAACTCCAATTCTATATATGCTAGAGTAAGGGAACATTTTAGTTTATAAATTTCGAGGTGTTTTCATCCTTCTTAGTTTGAAATAAGAGGTTCAAGATACGATATATATAGTTACTAGAGCATGGCTCTAGAACTTGATTGGAACAAAGTATGACTCACATAATGATCAAACCAATTTTAATAAAGTTTGATTCCTCTTCGTAGTCATACATTTGCACTAATATGTTCTTGGATGATTAATTGTAATATAATTCCACAAATATTAAGATGACCATAAAGTGTGATACTAAAGCACTCTCTTTTCTTTTTAGATTGGCAAATCTCTTATCTTTATGCTTGATAGATTCTTATATTCCTTCTGTTACTCTTCGTATCCTTTCAAAAGTATAAGAATTATGCTTAATCTTATAAACATAAGCATATTTACTGAAACATCAATAAATCTTGACGAATAGCGTTATCGTCCCTTGTTGTGGATTTGAATAATCAATATTAACATGTACTAGATCCATTAGTCCTTCACTTGCCTCAAATAAGCATGTGAGCAATGAATTAAGTCATAATTTTTCCAATGAACAAGATTCTCATATATTATACAATTTGACTTATACAACACCAAGTATTTGTCCAGTTGATGATGAGATTTCTTTTCACTTAGTCAATTATGACAATACCACAAGAATGTTCGTGAAGAATCAATATCCACTATTAATATTGCTATTATTATAGACATAACTAAAAATTCTCATGAATGTCATTGTAAGGAAATAAGATAAGGGAACTAAGTATGCCAAAACTTTGATTTTATTGAAAAATTGGAAGTTGTCCTTACAATGCATAAAATAAAAAACTATATTTCTAAACATCTTCGAAAAGTAATAGCAATCTATTAAATTATTCTATCTCCTTGGTAGAAACTCCAAATTCTGACCAATGAACCATGTAACCAAATTCCATTTCCCACAAGTAATTTTAACTTACTTCTCTCAAGCTTCCTTCCTTCTTTTAGATCCTTCGATGCCATCAAAATGTTATCATCACATCATGTATTAAGATTCTAAGAATAGAAACTTATGGATTTATATAATGGATGTACCTAAAGTAGAGTCACACAAATTGATTTCCCAATCTTTAAGAAACTTCAGGTACTTTGGGCAGCTTCGCAACCAATGTCCCTTCAATTGGCAGTAGAAACAAATATACTCTTTGGGTTTAGCACATGGAATGATCCCATAATTGAACTTATTTTTTACCATACTATCAAACGGTTTGATCTTGGATGGCCCCTTTTCATAGGGAAGAGAAATCTTTTCTGAATCACCAATGTTACCATTGTCAACGCCCATGGAATTCTTGGAATTAAATCGTTAAAACAACTCTGCTTCAGATGTGTTCTTAAGCATTTCGGTCAAATCAATTAGGGTCACATCAAGATTCCTCATATGAAAGTTCTTAACGAACTGACCATATGACTCATGAAGAGAAAGAAGAACCAAATCGATGGCTTGCTCCTTTGGGAATATTACACCCATCATTTCCGTTTTTTCAATGCACGATTTCATTTTCAGAACATGCGCACATAGAGTTTTCCATTTTGATGTTTACATGTCAATGAGGCAGAAGTAGTCTCGTATCTTTCAACTTGAGGAATTCGTGACATTAGGAGAGTCATAGGAAGAGGAGGTGAAGAGTTGATGAAGCATGATGTCTAATTCCACCATTCCCTGAAGACAAGAAAGCTTTTTCACCTGTATCAGAATGTTGAAGATCATCTTCAAAAGAACAAGGAAAAACATTTCCAAAAGAACAAGGAAGACCATCATTATCTTGATCTGACATCTAAATTTTGGGAGAAGAAAGAATTCAAATTAGTTAATTTAAATCCTTAATTATTAACCAATAAATAAAATTAAGGCTATGATCCATATTTTCGATTCAATCTTTGAAGAGGGATGCAGTAATCAAATTCAAATCCATTTTAGGTAGTTAGATTTATCTCACCAATATTAATCACATGAAATTCCTAGACCTGTGAGATTCATTGAATCGTATCAATGGCATGTTTAATCTTGATTATGCTCTTACCAATTGTGACTTGGATCCCAAGGATCACGATTAAGATGTGAATAACCATGCAAACCTGCTCAAACACCCTCAAGCGATTTACAATCTCTTATTGATATGTTGGTTAACAACACACACTCCATCAACAATCATAAATACGAGTTGTTTCATCGTTTCACCTTTATAGTCCCAAATTAGTGTGTCGATTAACGACATACTCTCCACTAATGAATCATAAAGAAATGATGTGCGTTTTCATGGATTAGCATACAATTTCACATTTTCCTAAAGTTGTGTGAGTAGGAATTATAAAAGATTTAGTTACTTTGTGTTGTCATACTTTTACAGGTTTTGTCCTATCAAACCCATTCGGCTACGACCCTCCACCATACAAGGGAGTTGTGGGTGAGAGTGGACACTCATTTAACAGTTATTTTATAGGTCGTTATCATTATACCTCCCTTAGATTATGGCTTCGTGAATGAGGTCTACTAATGAGTTGACTGACTTGTCTTATACATATAATATATTAAACTTTAAATCATTTATAGTATACCATGTATTTTAAATCTTTTCAAAATACGAGGTTTAAATATTAATTATCTAAATAAATCATATAATCAATTAATCAATTTAAACTTATCATGGATTTATAATTATCTTTTAATCAATATTATAGTTAAACTGATTATGAAATCCATAAGGGATAATTCAATTTTAATTAATCAAATAATTAAACAATTATTATGTAAAGATATCTCCTAATATTTAGGGATTGTATTTAATCATCCAACGCATGAAAAATAGGATTCTAACTGATTTCTAAGCAGATAATTACCAAATAACAATCACATAAATCAAATTAGGCAAGTAATCCCGAAACTCTAGATTTATATTGAGTTCAAGTCGTGACAGATAATTGTCACATCATGAGATCAGTCTGATAGATTTTTTGTTCAATTCAACTAATGTGAAATCAATGTTTACAAAGCCTATGCTATGATACCACTGATGGGTTTATAGAAAACAAAGTTGTAAAATGCGGAAAACAGTTAACAATTAATAGGGTACATGCATCCTATAAAATATCTATGTCATAAAACTTTGAAGGCAACATATTATGAACAACAAAACTAGCATAAACCTTAATGAAATCAAAATCAGGGTTTAGGATTACACACCTTTGATTTGTTGTAGTAAACAAGTCACTTCAATCTCTTTGTAGTGTAGGTCCTGGAAAGCTTAGTACCAGAAGGATGGTGTCTCTAATCGCTCACACCCAAACCCTATAACTAAAAGACAGGAGGAGAGAGGAGAGAGGAAAATTTCAACCAAAGTATCTTTCATGGAAGAGTAAGAACGAAATTAATAGGTCGTGGGGTCCTATTATAGTTTAGATAACTTAGGGACAAAGCAAGATCTGAATGATTAAATAATATATTTAATCGTAATTTAAATCATTTCCTTATTTACCACCTGGAGGCATCTAGAAACCCTAGAATCCCTCCTAATTTCGTTCACCACATATATATGTTCTAAAATCTTCATTCCTTGCCTAGTTATAAACAATTACAATTCAACCCTTGGAGCTTTAGTTAATTCCAATTAATCTAAAATTAATTTCAGCTTAATTCTGATTAATAATTAATTAATTCTAAATGATTTGATATTATTTTATTAATCATAATAACTTAACAAATCAAATTTCTATTTCCAATTAATATAATAATCGCATAATATATTAACAAATTATTTCCTTACAATTTCCAATTAGTTTATCAATCATATAATAATCAAATAAATTATCATCTCTCTTCAAATGTCATTTTAACAATGTTCTAGTTATAAGGGTAACCTAAAAAGGACTTTGCTTATAGCTACAGTAATATACCAATTTAGTAACTAGCTTAGACATCTTAATCCAACAAGAACCTCTATCTCTTGTCCCTGAAGGAACCTCTATCTCCTGTCCCTGATGAAACCATACGCTTGTCCCCAAAGGAACCATATTTCTCTATATCTATATCTTTGTTATGTGACTCATCACATATCACTTGTACCGTTCACAATCTATCTCTTTACCTCAACAATAGATAATCTAATGTTTCTCTTCTAGTACTTAACTCATTATGTACTTAATTTATATCTATTTCTGATAAGATATTGGTATTCTACACAATACCAGTAATATCTTGACACACATACATACTCTTATGATAATACTGCATATAATCATCTTCTAAGTCTTTATTCCATCTCTTAGGTATTAACAAATACCCTTCTTATATGACCATATCTACTCTAGGTATACATTTATCCTCTGAAACATGTTTCTAAATGTATAACTCATTTAATCTCTTAAATATGCATACATTCTCAGCTACATGTTCTTATACATATATATTCTTCAATTATCTTCATCTCATTTCTTGGGGACATTCCCCTAGTGCCCCAAGATCACACTTACATTCATATATATATATATATATATATATATATATATATATATATATATATATATATATATATAAAGAGAGAGAGAGAGAGAGAGAGGATGAGAGTAATAAATTAGCTTATCAATTAGTGAAGACTAACTATCCCACTATCCTCTACTATGTCATTGATGCATTCTAGATCCATCTTCTTTTCTCTTTGTATTAATCATAAACATACAGAAGCATATTACTACCAGTCTTAGCCTATTAAGCGCTTTTGACTTTCTAAGTCAAAATAACGACCTAACGAATCAACTTTCTAACTTTTCGTTCTCTATCTCTTTATCCAATCCAATTAATAAATTAAGCACCCCATAATACCTAATTCATTATAATATAACATCTAATGCATCATATACACATGACATAACCAAGAACTTCTAATACTTCTCGCATGTGCTTGCCATGCTCCCGCTGGCTCTTTGAGTAAATCAGAATGTAATCTATGAACACTATCATAGATTTATTGAGGAATGGTTTACAAACCCTTTTCATCAAATCCATAAATGTTGTTGGAGCATTGGTTAGTACAAATGACTTTACCAAGAACTCATAGTGTACGTATCTTGTTCTGAATGCAGGCTTCTCAATATCTTGCTCTCTCACCTTCAGCTGATGATATCCCGACCTAACATCGATCTTTGAGAAATAGCTCGAACCTCGCTACTAATCAAACAGGTGATCAATCCTTGGCAATGGATACTTGTTCTTTACAGTTTCCTTGTTCAGCTCTCTATAGTCTATGCACATCCTCATGCTTCCATCCTTCTTCTTTACGAATAACACCGGAGCTCCCCAGGGTGATGAACTAGGTCTAATGAAATCATTGTCCAAAAACCCCTAAAGTTGCATCGTAAGCTCCTTCATCTCTGTTCGTGCTAACCAATATGGTGCTTTCTCTATTGGTGGGATCCTGGCAACAAGTATATTCGAAACTCCACTTTTCTATCAGGGGGCAATCCAGGAAGATCCTCGAGAAAGACTTCTGGATAGTCACACACCACTGGTATTCTTTGTATCTTCTTCTTCTCCTTCTTTGCGCCGATCACAAATGTCATGTATGATGTGCATCCTTTAGACAAACAATTTCTGGTTTTCATCAGGGAAATGATTCCAGGATTCACTCTATGTTTGTCCCCATACACCACAAGTGACTTTCTTCTAGGTGGGTTTACTCTCACCATCTTCTTATTGCATAGTCTCCTGACATCGTTTGTAATAAGCCAATACATTCCCAGTACGATGTCGAAACTATTCAACTCAACGGGTAATAAGTCCTCGTGGAATTTATTCCCATTCAAGTCAATGACGATGTTTTTAATGCAATTGCTAACAGTTATGAATTTTCCATTAGCAACTTCTACAACCAGAGCATTATCAAGCTTATCTATAGGCAATTCTAGTTTTCCACCAAATTTGTGAGATATAAAGGAGTAATTTGCTCCAAAGTCAAACAATACATTGGTAGGCAATCCATTTACAAGAAACGTACCTGCAGCGACATCTGCTTCATCCCTTTCTACTTCCAGGGTCATCTGGAATGCTCTTCCCTTTGGACTTGGTGGAACATTTTGCCTTGTTGCCTACTTTTTCTTCGGGAAGTCCCTAGAAATATGCCCTTATGTGTTACATACAAAACACACCTTCTTGTTGAATGTGCACTCATTAGCGTATTGCCCAGACTTTCCACACTTGAAACATGTCACCTACTCGCCACATTTTCCAAAATGTTTCTTCTTGGACTTATAACACCATCTTGACTCGCCTCCTACTCTTCCTCCAAACTTCTTCAAACCAGACTTCGAGAATTTTCTCTTCTTGTTAGACCTTGAAGATCCTTCAAACTTTCTCTTCTCGCCAACTTCAACCTTGTTGGTGGGTCTACTCTTGATTATCCCCTCAACAGACTTGGCAGCCCAGATGGTCGCCTCAAGAATAGGTTCCTAGCGTACTAGCACAATATACTCTCATGGTAGTCCTTTTGTATACTTATTTACTTTCGTTAGTTTGTCAGGGACGATGCGCAAAGGAAACTCCATCTTGTCTTTGAAGGCATTGGAGAAGACTTTTCTGGACTTCCAATGTTTCCATTATCCATGTCCATGAAAGTTTGGGAAGTAGATCTTCCAATCAAATTAGCTTTACCAGTGCCCTAAATCATTGTTGATTCAGCAGTAACAAGCAAATAGGTAAGAACATTAAGGGTCATGTCATAGTCTATTACATAGTAGTCCTTAAAGAACTCACTATGTGACTTAGGAAGTGACTGAAGAACCCAGTCAACAGCCAACTTCCTTGAGATTTTGACACCAAACTCTCCTAGCCTGTCAATATGTGACTTCATCTCTAAGATGTCAGTGCACAAACTTTCCAATAGGGCTTGAGTGACCTTGAATTATTTAAGTCTTTAAACTTGTGGGTTAGGGAAAATTATTGGAGGAGATAGAGAAAGCTTGTTCCAAGAGATTTGGGAAGATCATAATTATCTGAAACAGACATCTACAATGGAAGAAATTCAAATTAGTTGATTTAAGTCCTTAATATAACACCCAATATAAATATTAAGGCTAGGATCCAACATAATATTTTATAACTTGGAATATGGATGTTGTAATCCAAGCTATAAAATATTTGAAGGTATGCAAATGACGATTCACTAATTTCCACCATGAAAACCTAATAGGGTATTGGGTTTTAACTGGATTGAAACTCCAAGATCTTTTGAGATTCATTGAACTTTTCAATGGCATGTTTAAATCTCAGTTGTGCCCACTCAAATTTGTGACTGGGATGCCGAGGATCACAAACAAGGTGTGAATAACCATGCAAATCGACTTGGTACCCTTAATTTTTATCATCAAATCGATGTGTCAGTTACCCACACGCACTCCACCAATCTATGATAAACATTAAGTTACCCTTTGCCACTCTTACTAGTCCATGTTAGTGTGTCGGTTACCCACACACGCTCCACCAATGACTTGGTAAGGTACAAAGTGTAATTTCATGGGTTAGCACCAAATTCACATTTTCCTAAAGTAACTAAGATTGGGAATTTAATAAGTTTTAGTTACTTTATATTTATCATTATACTTTTAATGAAAGAAGAATTAATGTCCTGTCAAACCCGTTCGGCTAACGATCCTCCACCAGTCAAGGAAGCGGTGGGTGAGAGTGGACACTCATTAAACTGCCATTTTATAGGCGGTAACCTTACACCCCCATATAGACCAGCTTCGTGAATGAGGCCTACTAACGGTAAGACTAACTTTATTCTTATACATATATATAAAACTATTAACTATTAATATTATAATAGTATAAGGGCTGAATTTTAAATTTTAAAATTCTAAGAGTTTAACATGGAATTAAAGTACTCATGGGGGGAACCTTAAAAATTCCAAAACTTGAGGGCAAGTTTTGAAAAATTCAAAAAAAATACTTTGGTTACCATAAAATATGAGTTTAAAGTAGATTTAATGAAAAAACTCTTGAAGTTTCATAACTTGAGGACAAGTTATGGAAGACTTTAAAGCATTTAAAAATGAGACTCTTCAATTTCATAACTTATGGAAATCTTATGAGTTTTAAAAATCATAAATGAGACTTTTCATATAACTTGAGGACAAGTTACAAAAACACATTTTATGAACAACTTTTAGATCAATTTGGATCGAAAACAAATTATCGCATAATTTTTTTATTAATCTAAACTAACTCATAAGAACAAGATAATCCATATCATCAATCTTCAAGAAATTAGTATCAACATATAAACTAATACAAATCTTGAGATTATGACAATTATATTTGAAATTGGATTAGCATGATCATTACCACATCAAAAACAGGTTTATACGTTCGAAAATTGCTTAGGGTAATGATTCTAGTCCAATTCTAGCCTTGAAAGTCAAAAATCTGCACTCTGGAGCACCAACTCGTCGAGTGCAGGAACCAACTCAGCAAGTTGGTTGAGTTTACTCTTGGACTCGGCGAGTCCACTGCCCAAAAAACTAGAATTTTCGATATTCAAGCTATTGCGTCAGGTATAATTGAAAACCAAGCCTATGCTCTGATACCACTGATGGGTTTTGTATACTACAACATCCTATGGTGCACATACAACTCTAAATACCTTGGATCTATGTTTTCACTAGTTATACATGCAAATGGTTTCCAAGGCATTAAACCTATAACTAGCATGCGTTTGACATAAACCATATAAGATACTCGTTAGGGTAACATACCTTTTATGTAGCTTGAAGTCTTGAAGTATTTGGCCTTAAGAGCTTAGCCCCAATAGTGTGGAAGCCTCAAATGAAGTCACAACACATCATGGACAAAGGTAACTATTGAGAGAGAATTCCATGCGTCAAAACACCTCCATATTTCTCTAAGAAAATACACACACCTTTTTGGTCATGAAGCAACGTATTTATATGGTGGATTCCAAGGGTCGCGGGTTTAACCCAAAACCACGCCCATGGGATTTATGATCCACGATTCATGTGGCCCAACTCTTTATGTGTCCATACATAAACTTGTTCCAAGATGAATCATAAGCCCAACACATATAAATATAACTAATTACCATAATTAGTCCCCAAAGATTTAATTAGTCTTTTTTGGTCACTAAATTAATTCCAAGTTAATTCTTGACCAATACTAGTTAAAACATATAATATCATATTAATATATTAGAACTTATAATATATTAATAAATCATATATAACTTTCTCTTAAGAGTCTATCCTAACAAATTGTCCTGATGATATGCAACCTAAATGGACCATGCTACTCTCGGATCGAGTACAGACCAATAATATTTATGGGCTTAGACATCTAATTCAACAGTCTCCCACTTGGATAAGTCTAAAACTATTATTGCAAGTATGACTCCAAAACTCGACTAGCAATCGTAGCTCTTAAAAGTCATTGTCGAACTCTGACCTAGTCAGTAACATGTCCATTAGATAAGGGATCATATATTCCTCCATTCTAGATATCATATGGACTGGTACATGGATTATAATCATTCTCTCTATCCATTTTTTGTTTCCCAATTTCCGATTTATGAAGACAGACTAATTGAACAAATTCAAATCAGTCTAGGCCCGGCCGAGCACTTACGTTTGTCATCACTAAATCATCGAGGGGCCCACATATATCGCTTTTATCCTTCCAAGGGTAAAAGGAATGGATAAAATTCGACCCATATGCTTGTATTAACTACTTGTTGAATCATACACAAAGGCACGTTTTATAACATTAAGTTACTGATTTGTTTTCGTACAATGAATGTATAACCAACTCATCGTCAACAAATCATATCTCTTGGTTTAAATAATATAAGATATCATTGTCTCACGATCACACGTGATAAAATCCATGAAGTGATTCAAATGAGCGTGGGTTTAATTCAATACTTGAATCACATTCCAAGAGCACTCATGAATGTTGCAGCAACCTTTGCTATGTATAAACACTTTAGACATCTACAAGCCCAATTCATGACATACTTGATTCGCACCTACTTCTAACTTATGATTGACTGTGGAGAGTTTGAATAACCTAGTTATTCGGGAAGTAAAAAATGCAAAGTGAAACACAAGAATAATACTAATCCTATATGTCCCTAAGCACCTTTGAGAGTAAATAAAACACCTTTTATTTAAACACCATATTGATTACTCATTATTAATTGTATAATGTTTCAAATAATCAACTTAATACTTGAACTGAGACAATAGTCATGCCATGCTCCAAGAATGGACACTATGTTTTTCCAAACAATATTTATGTCATACTCTAAGTATGCACACTATGTTTTTCTATGATCCTTACTTTGTGAAATAGACCAATTGAACATGATTCCAATGATTCTCATTTCACAATCCCAAATCCTTACCGTAAATGTAAGAATACCAAATTCTTGCCATTTATTGTAATTTGCTAGATTTTAAACTTATATGCAATGATCCTCTTATAAAGACTATGCACAAAAGTCACAAAGACTCGGCAACAGACATTACAAGTATTTTAATGGAGAGAAATTCCATGGAAACGAAGTCTCAAATTCATAGCACATTCCTTTGAACATCCTTCTTGCATTAAGTTTTCTAATCTTACACAAATTTAGTGAATAATTTCCACCTATGGAAACATTTCCACATTCCCATTTTGACTATCACTTCTGAACAAAAGTTGCCTCCTTTCAGAATATGTCAATATGGTCCTTCCAAAATTAACACTATACTTCCAATTGTCCATGAGCAACCAATCTTTGGTAAACCTGAGATTGTCCTCGACAATTGCTTAATAATTTTAGTCATATCCACTTCTAGTACTTTTTCGCTCTTAATGCCTTCGACATTTGGAAAAATTTAGAACAGATGAATATTACAGCACATGTAATCGATCCTATATCCGAAGCATATGGGACACGATTCATAATGTCTCACATAAAGACATGATACTAGACCAGTCTTTTGCTATAATATTTCTATATCTATTTGCCATGTTCTCAAAATTGAGATTATGAAAAGGGATGTCGTAATCCTAATCGAATTTTAGAACGGAAATAATGTAATTATGACTAAATTTGATTAAAACTCACAATCTAAACTTTTAGAATTGGAATGAAGCATAATTTCCTCTCCCTTAATTATAGCAAACAACTTTTCAACCCCCGCAACTTTACGAATTGAAACCCTTTTGCTTTCTGTAATTAACATTGCTAAGTTGCAATACTAAAAAAAATTGATTATGCTCCCATTAGCTTAATAATTATCAGCATAACAATTATGCTCCCACTAGCTTTGACATGTATCCAGAAATCAGTTGGACTTCTAAATATCAATACTTTATTGACTTTCTTTCCAAAGTTCAGATTTCTGATACGAGATGCTTTGATATGACGTTATCAAAATCATACACCTTTCCTTAGATAGCTCACATATGTGTATAAAAAAAATTTAGAACTATGAAAAGGGATGCCATTATCATAGTCTCAATTTTTTAGACCATTGTCATTTCTCACAAGTCCATGTTAGTGTGCCGGTTAACCACACACGCTCCACTAACAACTTTGAGAATGCAAATATCACAATTGCTATCTACTTAAAATCTATTTAGCAAAAGCGTTTCCTCACCATCATTTTCATGAATCGGAGAGAAACCTTATGACACTTATATTTTATGGTGTATGCGTTTCTATCCATGTGAATTTGGCATAACCACAAGAAGAGGTTGGTGACAAATCCAAACTCATATGGATTGAACTTGTTCAATCTTAACTTCTTGCCACCTGGCAGCACAAAAGGCCTACCATTACTTCCAAGTAGTTATGCAAACAACTGAGAACTCATAGAACTCATATGCATAGTCAACTTTAACTGGAATGGGCACAGAAACAAGAATATGTCAACACGATGGGCTATAAACCTCAAGTCATGTGCTAGTGGTAAACAAAATGTTTTATTCTTGATTAGTTCTTGAAACTTTTCAAGATCCTTAAGACTCCCACTGACCTCTTGACATATAAGATGCTCTTGTCAAGAACCATTCCTTGACAAAGCAAATATTCAAGAGTTAGTGCGGATTCTCATCAAGACAAACACTTCACACAATTGGTCTTAGTTTGTCTTTGTTTTATCCAAAACATCACAACTTGCCAATATCAAATGTACAAGAATAAGAAAACATTTCACTCTACATTTTACAAGTTTTATAAACCTTCTTAAGACTATGTCACTCAAGTTACAATCTTGGTGTATGACTCTAAGACTTGTTTTGGAACGAAGTATGGTTCATCTTTTTTATTTTAACCATTTCAACAATCCACGATTCCTCTTCTTAGCCAAACAAATCCACTAAGATGTCCATAGAGAATCAATTGTGATATGGTTTCATAATCACTAAGATAATCATAAAACAAGATACTCAAGTAATCTCCCATCTTTTCAAATTGGAGAAACTTTTATCTTTCTGCCTAATTTGATTCTTCTTATTCGTTCTGCCTTACACTGAAACTTTTCCAATGTTTCAAAATTACACTTAAACTTGTAAGTATAACCATATTCACTAAACTTTAGTAAATCATGACGAATAGCCTTATCGAAATTTGTGGTGGTCCTGACCAGCGCACAACCAAGTGTACCCGATCCTATAGTCCTTCACTTGACTCACACGAACATGTGAACATGGAATTAGTCTTAATTTTCCAAAGATGAAAAATTCTCATTCATCATACAATACAAGTTGCATGATTCCAGGTTTCTATCCAACTGAAATTTGGGTGATGAGAATATTTCCTTATTTGGTAAATTATGACACTACCAAAAACGAAAGAATCAAATCCATTTTCCAATATTGCAATCAATGGAATCATATAAACAACAATTTTTCATAAATTCCATTGTAAGGAAATTTAAAATAAATAAAATCAAAACTTTTCTTTTATTTAAAACTTGCGGAAAAAACTTATCCTTACAATGCAAATGCATATGAAAAACATGTTGTTATCTATTCCTAAGAAATATATCATAACTCTTAAGTAACAGCTCAAAAATTCTGATCTTCAGATCATGCGATTGAAATCCATCTCTTCACGATCAGAATTAGCTTACTCTTCCTTTAAGCTTCCTTTATTCGATTCTACAAAACATCAAAATGTGACCTAGTCACATCATGTAATAAGAATCTCCAAATAGGAACTTATAGAGTCAGATAATGGACTTTACCTGAAGCATAGCCAAATTTGTTGACTTTTACCATCCTTATGGACTGTCAGGTAAATTGGTCAGCTTCACAACCAATGCCCCTTCCTTAGGCAATGGAATCTTTAGTAATGGTAAACGAAACCATCTCAAACTTAGCCTTTCTCTTTACCATTTGGTCAATTGGGTTGACTATGGCCAATCCCTTTCCATTGGGAAGAGAAGACTTTTCTGGACTTTCAATGTTCCATTGTCCATGTCCATGAAAGTTTGGGAAGTAGATCTTCCAATCAAATTTGCTTTACCAGTTCCCTAAATCATTGTTGATTCAGCAGCAACAAGCAAATAGGTAAGATCAATAAGGGTCATGTCATAGTCTGTTACATAGTAGTCCTTAGAGAACTCACTATGTGACTTAGGAAGTAATTGAAGAACCTAGTCAACAGCCAACTTCCTTGAGATTTGGACACCCAACTCTCCCAGCTTGTCAATATGTGACTTCATCTCCAAGATGTGAGTGCATATAGACTTTCCAATAGGACTTGAGTGACCTTGAATTGTTGAAGTCTTTAAACTTGTGGGTTAAGGAGAATTATTGGAGGAGATGGAGAAAGCTTGTTCCAAGAGATTAGGGAAGATCATAATTATTT
The DNA here is from genome assembly GCF_002870075.4 of Lactuca sativa. NCBI lineage: Eukaryota > Viridiplantae > Streptophyta > Magnoliopsida > Asterales > Asteraceae > Lactuca > Lactuca sativa. Next base: position 215,699,191 of record NC_056627.2, read on the forward strand.
GAACCAGACATCTACAATGGGAGAAATTCAAGTTAGTTGATTTAAGTCCTTAATATAACATCCAATATGAAATATTAAGGCTAGGACCCAATACAATATTTTATAACTTGGAATAGGGATGTCGTAATCCAAGCTATAAAATATTTGAAGGTAGGTGAATGACGATTCACCAATTTCCACCATGAAAATCTAATAGGGTATTAGGTGTTAACTGGATTGAAACTCCTAGATCTTTTGAGATTAATTAAACTTTTCAATGGAATGTTTAAATCTCGGTTGTGTCCTCTCAAGTTTGTGAATGGGATGCCGACGATCACAAACAAGGTGTGAATAACCATACAAATTGACTTGGTACCCTTAATTTTTATCAGCTAATCGATGTGCCAGTTACCCACACGCACTCCACCAATCTATGATAAACATTAAGTTACCCTTTTCCACTCTTACTAGTCCATGTTAGTGTGCCAGTTACTCATACACGCTCCACCAACAACTTGGTAAGGTACAAAGTGTGATTTCATGGGTTAACACCAAATTCACAATTTCCTAAAGTAACTAAGATTGGGAATTTAATAAGGTTTAGTTACTTTAGATTTATCATTATACTTTTAATGAAAGGAGAATTAATGTCTTGTCAAACCCGTTCGGTTAACGACCCTCCACCAGTCAAGGAAGCGGTGGGTGAGAGTGGACACTCATTAAACTGCCATTTTATAGGCAGTAACCTTATACCCCCTTTATAGACCGACTTCGTGAATGAGGGCTACTAACGGTAAGCCTGACTTTGTTCTTATATATATATATATATATATATATATATATATATATATATATATATATATATATATATATATAACTATTAACTATTATTATTATAATAGTATAAGGCCTGAATTTTAAATTTTCAAATTCTAAGAGTTTAACTTGGAACTAAAGTATTCATGGGGGGAAACCTTACAAATTCCAAATCTTGAGGGCAAGTTTTGAACAATTCAAAAAAACTTTTGGTTTCCATAACATATGAGTTTAAAGTACTTTTAATGAAAAAACTCTTGATGTTCCATAACTTGAGGACAAGTTATTGAAGACTTTAAAGCATTTAAAAATGAGACTCTTCATTTTCATAACTTATGGAAATCTTATGAGTTTTAAAAATCATAAATGAGACTTTTAATATAACTTGAGGACAAGTTACAAAAACACATTTTATGAACAACTTTTAGATCAATTTGGATCGAAAACAAATTATCACATAATTTTTTTGTTAATCTAAACTAACATATAAGAACAAGATAATTCATATCATCAATCTTCAAGAAATTAGCATGAACATATAAACTAATAAAAATCTTGAGATTATGACAATTATCTTTGAAATTAGATTAGCATGATTATTACCACATCAAAAACAGGTTTATAAGTTAAAAAAACAGCTTAGGGTAATGATTCTAGTCCAATTCCATCCTTAAAAGTCGAAAATCTGCCCTCTGGAACACCAACTCATCAAGTGTAGGAACCAACTCGGCGAGTTGGTTTAGTTTAATTACTCTTGGACTCAACGAGTCCCCCAGTGGACTCGGCGAGTCCACTACCTAGAAAACCAGAATTTTTGATTTTCAAGCTATTGCATCAGGTATAATTGAAAACCAAGCCTATGCTCTAATACCACTGATGGGTTTTGTATACTACAACATCCTATGGTGCACTTACAACCCTAAATACATTGGATTGATGTTTTCACTAATTATACATGCAAATGGTTTCCAAGACATTAAACCTATAACTAGCATTCATTTGACATAAACCATATAAGATACTCGTTAGGATAAGATACCTTTTATGTAGCTTGAAGCCTTGATGTATTTGGCCTTAAGAGCTTAGCCCCAATAGTGTAGAAGCCTCAAATGAAGTCACAACACATCATGGACAAAGGTGACTCTTGAGAGAGAATTCCATGAACCAAAACACCTCCATATTTCTCTAAGAAAAGATGCACACCTTTTTGGTCATGAAGCAACATATTTATATGGTGGATTCCAAAGGTCATGGGTTTATCCCAAAACCACACCCATGGGTTTTATGATCCATGATTCATGTAGCCCAACTCTTTATGTGTCCATACATCAACCTGGTCCAACATGAATCATAAGCCCAACACATATAAATATAACTAATTACCATAATTAGTCCCCATAGATTTAATTAGTCTCTTTTGATCACTAAATTAATTCCAAATTAATTCTTGACCAATACTAATTAACACAGATGATTTCATATTAATATATTAGAACTTATAATATATTAATAAATCATATATAACCTTCTCTCAAGAGTCTATCCTAACAAATTGTTCTGATGATATGCAACCCAAATGGACCATGCTACTCTCGGGTCGAGTACATACCAATAATAGTTATGGGCTTAGACATCTAATCCAACAGGTGTTCCACCAGCGAACAGCACCACCTCTGTAACACCGTAAATTTCAAAACAATTTTTCGCATTTTATAAAAACCTAATTCATTTAATATTCATAAAAACATCAATGTTTGAAACTCAATCCATGACATATAAAAATCCCAAGATCTCATAACATAAAAATCTCGTGTGTGTACTGATCAAGCCGGCGCCTTCCCACGGTCATCACTAGTACCTGAAACAAATAACACCAAACACTGTAAGCACAAATCTTAGTGAGTTCCCCAAAATACCACACATAGCACATATTAGCCACTCGAGGCTATAACTCTATGGGTCCGTAGACCCTGCTCTGTGAACCCTCTGGTTCTAACTCTGTGAACCTTCCGGTTCCAACTCTATAAGCATGCACAACATAAATCACATAGAAATAATGCAGTACAACACATAACATATATATAGCATACAAAGACTCTATCTCATAACTCTGATTACCTACTCAAGGTAAAGTATAGTGAGAAGACTCACCTCGCGTATCTCGTTAACTCGTAAATCTCTGAAACCACTAGCGCTCGATCTCCCGAGCTATAGTCCTCCTATAACACAATAGATCTCTAATTAACACTTTCACAACTAACCCTATCAAGTCAACACTGGTCAACTCTGGTCAATGGTCAACGGTCAACTTTGACCGGACTCGGCGAGTGCACTAGAGCGACTCGGCGAGTCTATACGTGTTCACCGACTCCCTCGGATCATCTCTTGACACGTCGAATACTTCCCTAACTCGACGAGTTCCACCTGGCATTAATCGCGGGGCCACCACGACTCAACTCGCCGAGTCTCAAGAACATCTCGACGAGTTCCGGCTTGACTCAGCCCCCCCCCCCCATTGACTCTCCCTGACTTACAGGGTCATCCCCCAATCCGGCGAGTGTACTCGCTGAACAATTTATGTGAAACCCAAACCCTACTCGCCGAGTCTCAAGAACAACTCGGCGACTTCATGCCATGCACAAACTCTATTGACCTCCTGAGGTCAAATCTGTTTCCCCAAACCATAGATCTGGTCTTCCCAAGCATGAAAGTCACGTAAAGTTCGAAACTTGATGCTTGTATAACCACAACAAGGCATCAAAAGGGGATTTGGTCCCAAAAATGACAACCTAAGTCCAATAACTCCATACTAACCCAAAAAGCTCCAAGGGTTAAGGTCTCTGGACCTCTTTGAGTCTAGATCCAAGGCACAAACTCGAAGAGGGACCATTTGCTTCACATAATCACTCTCCAAAGGGGTTAGAAAACCCTAACTCTAAAGATCAACCCTAAAACTGAAGGAGGTTCAAACTATTACCTCAAAATGAAGCCTCTGGACTCTGGATCTGCTTGAATCTCACCTCCTCCTTGCTCTTGTCACCCTCTTCTTGCTAAACAAAGGATACAAAGATCCAAAAGTGACTTCTTCTCTCTCAAAGCGATTTAGCTCTCTTAGGGTTCTCTCAAGGGACTGGTAGCCGCAATGGGAGGCTATAAGTGCCCTTAAATAGGCTCCAAACCCAGGGAATTAGGGTTTCATTAAACAGCGTGGACTCGCCGAGTCCACTTTTGGACTCGCCGAGTCCAGACGCGAACCCGCACCCATAACCGCGATCATACTCGGCGAGTTTGGGCTCCAACTCGCCGAGTCTCCTCACAAATCACCAAAAATACAATAATAAATATTACCTGCGAATTCGGGATGTTACAATTCTCCCCCACTAGAACTAGACTTCGCCCTCGAAGTCTCGCTCCGCAAATAACTCCGGATGCTGCTCACGCATCTCACGCTCCGGCTCCCAAGTCATCTTGGACCCCTTCCGATGTTGCCACTGAACCAAAACCAAGGGTACCTCCTTGTTCCTCAAAACCTTGATTTTCCGATCTCTTATTGCCACCGGTCTCTCAGCATAATTCAGGCCCGCATCCACCTGAATATCCTCTAATGGAACCACTGTCGACTCATCGGCTATACACTTCTGCAATTGCGACACGTGGAAAGTGTCGTGAATCTGACCCAACTCTACTGGCAACTCCAAGCGATAGGATACCCTACCTACCCTCGCGACCACCCGGAATGGACCACTATATCGGGGCCCCAACTTGCCCCTCTTCCTGAATCGAAACACTCCTTTCCAAGGAGAGACCTTCAGGGGCACAAAGTCGCCGACCTGAAACTCATGCTCGGCTCGGTGTCTGTCCGCATAACTCTTCTGATGACTCTGAGCGGTCAACAACCTCTGTCTGACCTGCTGGATTTGTTTTGTCGTCTGAAGCACGATCTCTGTACTGCCCATAACACGTTGTCCAACCTCTCTCCAGCAAATGGGGGTCCGACACCTCCTCCCATACAACTGCTCAAAGGGTGGCATACCAATGCTCGAATGATGGTTGTTGTTGTAGGAAAACTCTGCCAAGGGCAAATACGTATCCCAACTCCCCCCGAAATCCAACACACATTCCCGGAGCATGTCCTCGAGCGTCTGGATCGTCCGCTCACTCTGCCCGTCTGTCTGGGGGTGATATGCGGTACTAAAATGCAGCCTAGTACCCAACTCCTCGTGGAACTTCTTCCAGAATCTGGAAGTGAAATGTATATCCCGGTCTAAGACAATCGAGATCGGCACCCCATGCCGAGATACCACTTCCCTCACGTACATCTCTGCTAACTTCTCTGCGGATGAGCTCTCACTGATAGCAAGGAAGTGGGCGCTCTTTCTCAACCTGTGCACAATCACCCAAATTGCATCGACTCCCCTAGCAGTCCTTGGCAATTTGGTGATAAAATCCATGGTAATCTGCTACCACTTCCATTCGGGAACCTCCAACGGCTGCAACTTACCATGCGGTCTCTGGTGCTCGGCCTTAACCCTACGGCAGGTTAAGCACCTCTCAACCAACCACGCAATGTCCCTCTTCATACAGGGCCACCAATATTCTCTCCTCAGGTCCAAATACATCTTAGTGTCCCCAGGATAGATCGAGAATTTCGACCGATGAGCCTCTTCCATCAAAATGGTATGCGTCCCTCCCATAAATGGTACCCATATGTGCCCTTGAAATGTCATAAGCCCCCGACCATCAGTAACATACTCCGATACCAACCCAACAACTCGCTCTCTCTTCTGGTTTTCCGATCTCACGGCCTCAGCCTATGCTCCACGAATGGTGTCCAACACCGGAGCCATCACGGTCAATCGCAAACATACGTCTCGCAATGGGGCGCTCTCCGCCCTGCGACTCAGGGCGTCGGCTACCACATTAGCCTTGCCCGAATGGTACAGGATCTCACAATCATAATCCTTGACCACATCCAACCATCTCCTCTGCCGCATATTTAGGTTGGGCTGATCCATCAAATACTTCAGGCTCTTATGGTTCGTGTATATCGTACACCGAACCCCATACAGATAGTGACGCCAAATTTTGAGGGCGAACACCACTGCCCCCAACTCTAGATCATGGGTGGGATACCTCGTCTCATGAGGCTTCAGCTGCCTCGATGCGTATGCTATCACATGCCCTCTCTGCATCAGCACCGCTCCCAACCCCAAGATCAACGCAACACAGTATACCACAAAGTCCTCCATCCCCTCCGGGAGGGCTAGCATCGGGGCTTCGCATAACCTTTTGTTGGGTTTTGAGCATTCTAACACTCCTAAGTGTACATGCAACCCTAAATACCTTGGATCTATGTTTTCTCTATTATACATGCAAATAAGAATATCCAAGGTATCATCCTAATCTATCATACAAAACATGAATATAACAAGATAGAATACATACCTCTTTGATGTAGAAAGTCTTCATGAAGCTTGAGTGCCTAGCCCCAATAGTGTGGAAGCCTCAAATGGAATCACAGTTATCAAAACACTTAGAATAACTTGAGAGAGTTCTACACTTCATGAAATCGGCTAGCCCTCTCTAGAATAATCCTAGTGGCCGATTTTTGTCAAGAATAAGATCATTATATAGTGTTACAATTAGGGTAAATCCTTAATTGTCATGACTTTCCATTTCCTTGGATCCATGGGTTCAAATACACCATGGAGCACCCATGGACCATCCTATGGGTTTTAGCCCAACTTGATTATCCATGGAGCATTAGCCCACTATATAAGTATGGATGATTTACACAATCAACCCATATATTTAATTAGTCTTCTTTTGATCACTTAATTAATCCTAGATTAATTCTTGATCAATACTAATTAAACAATCTTATTATTCTTATTATTAATATACTAGAACTTATAATATATTAATAACCATAAGTGTCTTATTTCTCTCATTATAGTCTATCTAAGTGCATGAAGGTTTGCAACCCAAATGGACCATGCCGGGTCGGGTCAAGTCTTACCAATTATAGTTATGGACTTAGACATTAATCCAACAGTCTCCCACTTGGATAAGTCTAAAACTATTATTGCGTATGACTTCAGGAACCAACCGACAATCGTAGCTCTCAAAAGCTTCTGTCGAACTCTGACCTTGTAGATGAACTCTGATCTTGTCAATGACTTGTCCATTAGATAAGGGATCATATAATCCTCTGTTCTCATGATATCAGCCGGACAAATACATGGAACAACGTCGTACTTATTGTCCAGCAGTTTGTTTCCCGATTTTCGATTTGTTTGACAAAGAACTTAATCGAACACATCAATTCAGTTCTGACCGGCCGGTACATAGGTCACAACAAAATCATCGAGGGGCCCAGATATCGCTTCTATTTCTAGAAGGAACAGATAAACTTCGACTCATATGCTTGTTCTACTACTTGTTGAATTGTACACAAAGGCACGTTTTATAACATCAAGTTACTGATGCGTTTACGTGCAATCAATGCACAACCAACTCATAGGTAACAACTCATATCTCTAGGTTTGAAGATTTATATGATATTATCGTCTCACGATCACTCGAGATAAATTCCATGAAGTGATACAAGTGAGCGTGGGTTTATTCCAATACTCATAACTTATGAGTACTCATGAATGTTGTAGCAACCATTGCCATGACTAAACTCATTTAGCCATCTACAAACCCGATTCATGACAGTCTTGATTCATACCTACTTCCAACATATGAACGACTGTGGAGTGTTTAAATAACTTAGTCATCCGGAAAGAATAACCTAGCTATTTTGGAAGTCAAAACATGCAAAGTGAAATACAATAATAATCGAATCTAATATGGTCTCAGAACTCTTTTGAATATAAATAAAACCACTTTTTATTTATCACCATATTGATTACACATTATTCAATGTTTCAAATAATCAACTTAAGACTTGAATAAAAACAACAGTCGTCCCATGCTCCTAGCATGTACACTTTGTTTTTCTAAACAATAGTTATGCCATACCCCAAGTATGCACACTATGTTTGTCTATGATCCTTACATTGTGATGTAGATCAATTGAACATGATTCCAATGATACTTATTTCACAATCCCAAATCCTTATTGTAAATGCAAGAATTCCAAATTTATGTCATTTACTGAAATCTGTTAGATTCTAAACTTATATGCATTGATCCTCTTGTAATGATTATGCACAAAGTCAGAAAGACTTGACAACAACCATTACAGAGCATTCCAAAGGAGATCAGCTCCTTGGGAACATCCTTTTTGCATTAAGTTTCCTAATCTTACATAGATTGAATCACTTCCACCTATGGAGACATTTCCATAGTCCTATTTGACTATCACTTCCGAACAAGAGTTACCTCTTTTCAGAAAATGTCGATATGGTCCTACCAAAATTAACACTAGACTTCCAAATGTCCCTGAGCAACCAATCTTTGGCGAACCTCAGATTGTCCTCGACAATTGCTTAATCACTTTAGTCATATCCAGTTCTAGACTTTTCCCTTCTAAATGCCTTAAGCATTTGGAAAATTTAGAAAGGATGAATATTATAGCACATGAAATCGATCCTATATCCGAAGTATATGGGATACTATTCATGATGTTTGACATAAAGACATGACACTAGACCAGTCTTTTGCTACAATATTTTTTATTTTCCATGTTTTCAAAATTTAACTATGAAGAGGGATGCCGTAATCATAATCAAATTTTGAAAATGCAATATATATAGAATTTCTTCAAGTTGAACCATTCCAACACAAAATTCACATATATTCTTGACTAAAGATGATTAAAATCTCAATCTAAGCTTTAGAATTGACATGAAGTATAAAATCTCAATCTAAGCTTTAGAATTGACATGAAGTATAATTTCCTCTCCCTTAATTATAGCAAAACAACTTTTCAACCCCTGCAACTTCACGGATTGAAACTTTGTTTTCTATAATTAACATTGCTAGCTTGCAATACTAATCATAATAGTCATGCTCCCACTAACATGATGATTATCAGCATAACACTTATGCTCCCACTAGCTCTGACACATTTCCAGAAATCTGTTGGACTTCTGAAATTTAGATTCATACACCCTTTCTTAGATAGCTCACATATGTGTCTAAACAATTTTCAGAACTATGAAAAGGGATGCCGTAATCATAGTCTCAATTGCTTAGGCATTTGTCATTTCTCACAAGTCCATGTTAGTGTGCCGGTTAACCACACGCGCTCCACTAATGACTTTTGAAAATGCAAATGACACAATTGATATCTACTTAAAATCTATTTAGTGAAAGCATTTCCTCACCATCATTTTCATGAATCGGAGAGAAACCTTATGACACTTAGATTTAATAGTGTATGAGTTCCTATCCATGCGAATTTGTCAAAACCATAATCACAAGATAAGGTTAGTGACAAATTCAACCCTACATGGATTAAACTTATTCAATCTTAGTTTCTTGTCACCTTGGTAACACAAGGCCCACCAATGCTTCCAAGTTGAACTCTGATAACTCACATGTAAATTCAACTTATTTGAAGTAGGTACAGAAATAAGAATTATGTCAACACGATAGGTTGAAAACCTTAAGTCGTGTGCTAGTGATAAATTACAGGTTTCACTCTTGATTAAATCTTGAAACTCTTTCAGGATCTTTAAGGCTCCCACTGTCCCCTTGACATATAAGTTTTCCTAGTCAAGAACCATTCCTTGATAAAACAAATATTCAAGGGATAGTGCGGATTCTTATCAAGACTAACACTTCACACAATTGGTCTTAGTTGGTCTTTGTCTCATCCAAGACATCACAACTTACCAATCTCAAATGTACAAGAGTAGAAAACATTTTACTCTTACATTTGATAAGTGTTTTAAACCTTCTTTAAGACATGTCACTCAAATTACAATCTTGGAGTATGACTCCAAGACTTGTATTGGAACGAAGTATGATTCATCTTCTTGATTTAACCATTTCAACAATTTCAAGATCCCTTCTTCTTAGTCATAAGAATGCACTAAGACTTTCTTAGAGAACAAATTTTGATATGGTTTCTTAATCATTAAGATGATCACAAAGCTGATACTAAAGTACTCTCCCGTCCTTTCAGATTTGAGAAACTTTTATCTTTCTGCCTAATTTGATTCTTCTTATTCGTTTTCCAATGTTACAAAATTATACTTAACCTTATAAGTATAATCATATTTACTAATCTTTAGTAAATCATGACAAATCAATCTTTGTGGTGGACCTTGACCAGCGCACACCCAGTGTACCTAATTCCTTAGTCCTTCAATTGACTCACATATACATGTGATCAAAGAATTAGTATTAATTTTTCAAAGATGAAAATTCTCATTCATCATACAATACAACTTGTATGATTCCAAGTTTCTGTCCAATTGAAACTTGGGTGATGAAAAACTTTCTTCATTTGGTAAATTCAGACACTACCACAAATGAAAGAATCAAATCCACTTTCCAATATTGCTATTACTGGAAACATATAAGCAACAATTTTCCACCGATGCCATTGTAAGGATATTTTTAAAATAAATAAAATTAAAACCTTTTTTTTATTTTAAAACTTTGCGGAAAAACTTATCCTTACAATCCACATGAAAACCTTGTTGTTATCTATTCACAAGCAATATATTATAACTCTTAAGCAACAGCTCAAAATTCTGATTACCGAACCATGCGATCGAAACCCATCTTCGCAATCAGAATCAGCATATACTTACTTTAAGCTTCCTATCTTTTCTTTGATTCTTAAAAAACATCAGCATGTGACCCATTCACATTATGTAATAAGAATCTCCAAATAGGAACTTAACAGAGTTATACAGTGTATTTTACCCGAAGTAGAGTCAAACCTCTTGACTTGATCAACCTTATGACCTTTCAGGTAAATAGGGCAGCTTCGCAACCAATGCCCCTTTCTTTGGCAATATAAACATATGGAGACCCTTTGATAATGGCACATGAGACTATTTCAGACTTAGCCTTTCTCTTTACCATTTGGTCAACCGAGTTGACTATGGCCGATCCCTTTCCATTGGGAAGAGAAATGCTTTTCTAGATATCCAATGCTACCATTGCCAATGTCCATTTAAGGTTTGGGAAGTTGATCTTCTAACAAAATTTGCTTTACTAGTGTTCCAAATCATTGCTGATTCCACAGCACAAAACAAATAGATAAGATCATTAAGGCTCGTGTCATAGTCTGTCTCATAGTAGTCCCAAAGTGACCCGCTATGTTACTAAGAAAGTGATTGAACATCCAACTTTCACGAGACTTTGACACCCAACTCTCCCGTCTTGTCAATATGTGACTACATCTCCAAGATGTGACCACACCAAGACCTTAACTTGCCAATAGGGCTTGAGTGACTTTAAACTTTTCAAGAACTTGTGGGTGAGGGAGAATAATTGGAGGAGATAAAGGAAGTGAAGCATGATGTTGAGGAACATCATCTTCAAGAGATTTGGGAAGATCATAAATGTCTAAACCAGACATGTTTTGGGAGATATTCAAGATAGTTGATTTAAAGTCCTTAATATGACACCCAATATGAAATATTAAGGCTAGGACCCAACAAACTATTTTATAACTTAGAAGAGGGATGCCGTAATCCAAGCTATAAAATATTTGAAGGTAGGCGAATGACGATTCACCAATTTCCACCATGAAAAACGAAATAATTTATTAGGTTTTAATTGGATTTGAAATTCCTAGATCTTTTGAGATTCATTGAACTTTTCAATGGCATGTTTCAATCTCGAGTGTGCCCTCTCAAATTTTGTGACTGGGATGCCGAGGATCACAAAACAAGGTGTGAATAACCATACCAATTCACTTGGTATCCTTAATATTATCACCTAATCAATGTGCCGGTTAACCACACACGCTCCATTGATCTATGACAAACATTAAGTCACCCTTCGTGGTCCTTACTAGTCCAAGTTAGTGTGCCGGTTAACCACACACGCTCCACCAACGACTTGGTAAGGTACAAAGTGTGAATTCCATGGGTTAGCACCAAATTCACATTTTTCCTAAAGTAACTAAGATTGGGAATTATTAAGATTTTAGTTACTTTAGTATTTATCATTAATACTTTTAATGAAGGGAGAATTTAAAGTCATTGTCCTACCCGTTCGGCTAACGACCCTCCACCAGTCAAGCAAGCGGTGGGTGAGAGTAGACACCCATTAAGTCGCCATTTTATAGGCAACAACCTTATACCCACCTTATAGACCGGCTTCGTGAATGAGGCCTACTAACGGTAAAACGACTTGTTCTTATACATATATATAATAATTAACCATTAATGTTATAAATAGTATAAGTGTTGAATTTTAACTTTTTTTAAAATTCTAAGGGCTAACTTGGAATTAAAGTATTCATAAGTGAAAACTTTTCAAATTCCATAACTTGAGGGCAAGTTTTGAAACTATTCAAAACTAATTAATTCCATAACTTATGTGTTTAAAGTAGTTTTAATCCAAAAAACTCTTCAAGTTCCATAACTTATGGAAGACTTTAAACTAATAAAAGAATTAATCTTTTCTTTATTTTTATAACTTATGGAATTAATTAAGGTTACACTTTATTTATTTATTTATTTATTAATGAAGTGACTCTTGAATTTCCATAACTTGAGGACAAGTTATGGAGTCATAAAAAAAAAACTCAATGACACAAGACTCTTCATTTTGTAACCATTACCAACTTTTATGAGTTTTATGAGTCTTTAATGTGACTCTTCATGTAACTTGAGGACAAGTTACACAAACACATTTTGTACTCAACTCTTAGATTAAAATGGATTGAAAACAACTATTTCAATTAACTTTTCTATTAATCTAAGCAACTCATAAGAACAAGATAATTCATATCAAACTTCTTCATGTAATTAGTCTAAACCTTAAACTAATACAAAACATGAATCTATTGACAATTATCTTTGAAAATGGATTAGCATGAACATTACCACATTAAAAAACAAGTTTATAAGTTCAAAAACAACGTAGGGTAATGTTCCTAGTCCATTTCTAGCCAAAAACCTCGAAAATATGCTGTCTGGGGTCCAACTCGTCGAGTGCATGAACATAACTCGCGAGTTGGATGAATTTTGCCTTGGACTCGTCGAGTCCCTTCATGGACTCGGCGAGTCTGCTGGGCTGACAGCATCACAACTCGATTTTTCAGCTCCATTTGCAAGTATAACAAGAAAACATGCCTAGGCTCTGATACCACTGTTGGGTTTTGAGCATTCTAACACTCCTAAGTGTACATGCAACCCTAAATACCTTGGATCTATGTTTTCTCTATTATACATGCAAATAAGAATATCCAAGGTATCATCCTAATCTATCATACAAAACATGAATATAACAAGATAGAATACATACCTCTTTGATGTAGAAAGTCTTCATGAAGCTTGAGTGCCTAGCCCCAATAGTGTGGAAGCCTCAAATGGAATCACAGTTATCAAAACACTTAGAATAACTTGAGAGAGTTCTACACTTCATGAAATCGGCTAGCCCTCTCTAGAATAATCCTAGTGGCCGATTTTTGTCAAGAATAAGATCATTATATAGTGTTACAATTAGGGTAAATCCTTAATTGTCATGACTTTCCATTTCCTTGGATCCATGGGTTCAAATACACCATGGAGCACCCATGGACCATCCTATGGGTTTTAGCCCAATTTGATTATCCATGGAGCATTAGCCCACTATATAAGTATGGATGATTTACACAATCAACCCATATATTTAATTAGTCTTCTTTTGATCACTTAATTAATCCTAGATTAATTCTTGATCAATACTAATTAAACAATCTTATTATTCTTATTATTAATATACTAGAACTTATAATATATTAATAACCATAAGTGTCTTATTTCTCTCATTATAGTCTATCTAAGTGCATGAAGGTTTGCAACCCAAATGGACCATGCCGGGTCGGGTCAAGTCTTACCAATTATAGTTATGGACTTAGACATTAATCCAACACCTTTGGCGAAGCGTCTCAAAGGAGGCCTGGTGCTCGGGGCCCTATGAAAAAGTGACACCCTTCTAGGTTAACCTGGTGAGTGGCACTGCAATCTTAGAGAAATCCTTGATAAATCTCCGATAATAACCTGCCAACCCTAAGAAACTTTTGATCTCGGAGGGTGACCTCGGCACTTCCCAACTCATCACTGCCTCAACTTTGGCCGGGTCGACCAATATCCCTTTCTGGTTAACGAGATGCCCTAGGAACTGGACCTCTCGCAACCAGAAATCACACTTGGAGAATTTGGCATAAAGCCTCTCCGATCTCAGAACTCTGAGGATCTCCCTCAAATGCTCCTCATGCTGCTCTCTAGATCTCGAATACACCAAAATGTCGTCGATGAATACAATCACCGACCGATCCAACATTGGCCTGCACACTCGGTTCATGAGATCTATGAACACTGTCGGGGCATTGGTGAGCCCGAAAGGCATCACCACAAACTCGTAATGCCCATAACGTGTCCTGAACGTTGTCTTCTGGATGTCCTCATCTCGCACCCTCACCTGATGATATCCAGACCTCAAATCGATCTTGGAGAACCAAGATGCTCCCTGTAACTGATCGAACAAATCGTCGATCCTCGGCAACGGGTAACGGTTCTTGACCGTCAGCTTGTTCAACTCCCGGTAATCAATGCACATCCAGTGTGAACCATCCTTCTTCTTGACAAAAAGGATAGGCGCTCCCCACGGTGAGCTGCTCAGCCGAATAAACCCCTTTCCCAGCAGCTCCTGAAGTTGCGAGGATAACTCTTGCATCTCTGGAGGTGCAAGGCGATAAGGCACCTTGGCGATAGGGGTGGCCCTCGGAACTAAATCGATACTGAACTCCACTTGCCTCACGGGAGGCACACCCGGCAAATCCTATGGAAATACATCCGGGAACTCACGCACTATCGAAACCTCCTCAACTGACCTTGGCCTCTCTGAATCAACCCGCGTATCCATCACATACGCCACAAAGCCCTTACAGCCCAGCTGTAGACACTGCCTCACCCTAGCGGCCGAACAAAACGCTGACCCAGAACGTGTACCCTCGCCGTACACCATAAGAACTCCCCCACCAGGGTCTCGTATGGTCACCAGCTACCGCTCGCAGTCGATAACCGCACCGAATCTGCTCAACCAGTCCATGCCCACAATGACACAGACATCACCCATCGCAATAGGAACCAAATCAATCGGGAACTCAACACCGAAAATCTCGAATACGCACCCACGGATAACCTCCGTGGCATATATCACCCTCTCGTCAGCTATGGAAACTCTCAGAGGCCGACTCAACGCCTCACGACTAACACTGATATGCTGACTAAAAGCCAAAGATACAAAAGACCGACTCGCACCCGAGTCAAATAACACCAAGGCAGGTACAGAATTCACAAGAAAAGTACCTACGCATAACATAATATAAGCATAATTGTTGGGTCAAAAATATGGTTTATACTTTACTTTTCTAGGCAATTATTTTTATGTAATATTTTATTAATTTATGGCCATGTTTACGGCTGAGTTTACGGCCGTAAACACCTTACGGCCGTAAACTCATTTACGGCCCATTTGTTTTGTCCGACCCATATCCTAGTATAAATAGAGGTGTTAGGGTGAGGAGTAGATGGTTGTTGAACAGAAGTAGTTTACGGCCAGAGAGACAGGAGCTTTTATTTGTGTGTGAATCTTCTGTAAGGAATTTCATTCATATCATTAATACAATCAAGATTCATCATATTCTTCTTCTTCTTCTCTTTTATTTTATTTTGCATCATCCGTTTGATTGGGATTCCGCACCATCAAACGGATTTAACTGATACACGGGCAGATTAGGGATTTACAATTGGTATCAGAGCCAAGTTGTATCAGTCAAAAGGTTTTACAATTCGTTTGGAATCTGAATATTCTGTGTTTACGGTCCAAGCTTACGGCCGTAAACACCGAGTTCTTGGGCCGTAAACTCTATTTGGGGCATTATTTGATCTTATTTTCGAAATATTTTTGCGTTTTTGGATAGATCTCGCAAAAATAAAGGGGGTTTGTTCTTTGTGTTTTTCGTAAAAAGGGGTTTTTGATCGAGTTTTGGAGCTTCAAAGTCGAATTTTCACGTAACGGAAACTGTTTACGGCCGGAGTTTACGGCCGGAAACTATTTACGGCCGACGGCGCATTCCCGTTTGCGGCTAGGGTTTCCGGAGATCTCGGCTCGGAAGCGGCTTGGGACTCGGACGTGGCGGCTCGGCTCGGACATCGGCTCGGATCACGACTCGGCTCGGTTTGCGGCTTGGAGATCGGCTCGGCTAGGCAGTGAACTACAGCAGCTCTTTAAAAATAGAAACAGCTTCGCGTCTTGCAAGGATCGAACCCGGGTCTCCTGGGAGGAGAACCCGCGCCTTTCCAATTCGACTAGAAGGCTCTTTGTTTCTTACCTTCGGAATTTAATTCATAAGGCGTCTTTTTTGCTTCAAGTTTTGATTTTTGACACTTTTAACCCCAAAACTCAATTTCTTTTATTTTTTAAATTCCTTTTCATTCAAAAAAAAATGATAATAAATAAATAAATAAAATAAAATAAAATAAAATAAAATTTAATTTTAATTTTTTTTTTGAATTTTATTTTTGACTTTTTATTTCAAGTTTTGATTTTGACATCCAAGTTTGACCTTTGACTTTAAACCTTGACTTTTTTCGTTTAACTTTTAAAATTTCAAATTTAGCTTTTCGGTTTGACCTTTAAGTTTGACTTTTCAAGTTTATTTTTTTAAATTTGACTTTTAAGGTTGTTTTTTTTTTAAAAAAAAAAAATAATAATAATAATAATAATAATAATAATAAAAATAATAAAAAAGGGGCATTTTAAATTTGACATTTGCTTCTGATTGTTTTTAATTAATTGATTTTAAAGTCTTCGAGTGAATTTGAAAACATGAAAGAGAGTCGTCAGGAGACGTTAAGACAAAATTTCAACTTTTTCGATTTTATCCCTGGAGAAACCTTGGAAGCTCAGTTGCAGTGATTTACTACACTTACTACTGAGATGAATATAGTCGGGATCTTCTTGACTAAGTCCGAGATAAACAAAAAGTTGCTAAATTCACTTCCGAAATCGTGGGATATGAACGTGGCTATCATCAAGAAGACAAAAGATCTCAATCGTCTTAGTATTGTTGAAGTAATTGAAGAGCTTGACGCTTTAAAGAGTTCTGTAAACCTTCCGGTCAATGAAGTGTCATGTTCTCATTCATGTGAAGTTTCATCTTCTCAGTCATGTGAAGATACAATTGAATTTCTTCGAGAACAAATTGATGTATTTAAAAGAGAAGTTGAGGACTTGAGATATGAAGGATATCAACTCAGGAAAGGACAGAAACCCCTGAAGGCTGAATTAGAAGCTAAAACCAAGGACTTTAGGAAACTTCAGGAAGACTACAGTAACAAATGTGAAAACTATGATTATGTAGTCAAACAAAATGCTGAGCTAGTGGCTGAAGTTGAATCTTTGAAAGGAAAGTTTGAAACTGCCAAACTTGATGTTAGAAAATATGATTTTTCAAGTGAGGTGGTTGCAAATATGATAGACCAAAGCATGCAGTTTAAAAGGAATCAACACAAGGGTCTAGGGTATGATAGTGTACCTCCTCCTTACAATCATAACTACACATCCATCCCTATGAAACAAGAAGAAATTGACAGGGAGGCACATCTTAAATACGGAAAACCAGCTGGATTTGTGTCAGGAGGGGTTATTAATGTTGAAAATATTGATGTTTCTGTTACATGTGCAGGTAAAGTAGCAGAGGATGAGAACAAGGGGAGTTCTTCTGAACAAACCAACGACCCCTTGAACTCTAAATCTGCTGCTTCTGCTCAACCTGCCGTTGAGAAATATAGGCCTCCAATTCCAGCGCAACAAAGTGCCTGTTGTAAGTGTACATATGGGAAAAGCAAGAGACAAGGCAAGGATATGCCACCAGGGGCAGGAAGAGACAACTCCACAGTGAAGAAAAGGACATGCTTTCACTGTGGAACACCTGGACACATTGCCAGAAATTGTCCTAATCGCGCGTATGTTCCCTACTACGCACAAGGCTGGCAGAACACGTCAAGAGGGAGACACTCCAAAAGATACCCCTCGAGATCACGATCAGAAATTGACGATTGGAATGCCAAGAAGGCCAAGAATTCAACTCCCAAGGCCAAGCATCCAGCCCACAAGGCAAAGAATTTGAATCCTAAGGGCAAGAAGGGAATGCCGGCCAAGAAGCCCAGTTTAAGAGATGCTCCTGTGAAGCCAAGACCGGTTAGGTCAAAGTCATCTAGGCAGACGGCTTCAAGTTTCAAATCAAGTGCTGAGCCACCCATCGGATCGAAAAAGAAATGGGTTAAACCCAACTACAAATGGGTTCCGAAGGCCCAAACTCCCAAAATTCCTAATGCTTCTAACGTTTCTACATCTTTTGTTTGTGATAAACAGGATATGTCATGGGAGAGAGTATCGTGCGTTGATGACAAAGGTTGACCCAGTTTTAAAATGGATTGGGTTCCAAAGACCATCTAATCCCGCTTTGTGTCGGAGCAGCTATGGAGGCATATCATCAGACTTCGGTTTGTTGGTAATGGCTGCTCCTGGCATATGATTGGGGACATCTCTCAACTGTACAACATTCAGACCTTTGTTTGAGAGTATGTGTCCTTTTGCGGGAAAGGAAGAAAAGAAGGGATCACATGGGGTTAGTGCTTAATGACATGAAGAATTTTCGGATCTGTTCTGAGATTATGCGTGCTGTTCTCAGACCTTCTGAATGCAGATTCAATCGATGAATTACGGTTTGCGTTTTCTTCTCTAATCTCCTGAATTTTTTTTTAACCTGATTCGCTTTAAAGACTAATTTTTGTTTTAGGATAGTTTAAATTTGCGCATTTACTTTCGTTTTTCTCCTATGCACAAATTTAGGGGGAGAAATAAAAACAAAACAAAAATTAGAAAATTTAAAAAAATAATAATAATAATAAAAACATCAGAAAATAAAAAAATATTTTTGTTATGAGTCTGTGTTTGAGGGAGATGTTTTGGGAAGTGATATTATCAAGTGATAACAGGCAACCCGAGTCTGCGTAACGTACCCGAAGTTGAAGGGTTTATGCTCTGACTTGATGCGTCGGTAGGCACGAAAATTTTTAAATGGACTTGACTAGGGAGATTTGAACTTAGGAAATTTATAGACTTGACAAATCTTGACCTAGTTAGATATGTTCAGCCTGACAATACGACGCTTGGATAGGTTGAGCAGGGAGATATATATGGGAATCTACTCGTCCCATTAATTGAACCCGTACTTGGAACCGTGGCTTAACTTTTCCTCGATGTGCGGATTATGTCCTTAATTCCGGTTGGATGGGGCGACTGGTAAATTCCGATAAATTAGGTCTGTAGAAAATCGTTTTCTTTCTTTCTTTCTGTTAGTCATATGTTGTCTCCTTTGCGTGACTTTCAATCCGACCTGGTACACAACATATGCAACTCTATTTCTCTGCAGGATATATATATATATATATATATATATATATATATATATATATATATATATATATATATGTGTGTGTGTGTGTGTGTGTGTGTGTGTGAAATCTATGTGTGAAATACTTCTCATCTGTTAGCCATATGCTGTCTCCTTTGCGCGACTTCTAATCCGACCTGGTACACAGCATATGCAACCTTCTTCTTCTCAACCCCTCTGAAGTAGGTAGAAATAGAATTATGTATCCCTTCTCTCTCTGAATGATTGTCTGCTCACCCGGTGTAAGGAGTACTCTGGAAGTTCTTGATGGCTGGGGCATATCAGGAAGCGGGAAACACGTTCTAGTACACCTAAAAAATTGAACTCATACAGATTGTCTGTAGATCTCGCTGCTCAATTTAGGTGGACAACAATATCCCTGGTCGTCGTCAGATGAATGGTCCTTAAGATATAGTATCTAAGGAATTAGGATCAGATATAATTTTTAGGAACTTAAGTTCACTTTGTCTTGTAACAAGTAGTATGTCCTAAATAAGTCAAAAAAATTTCGTGTTTAAGTGGACAACAATACCGACGATCGACCAGACAAAGATGTGAATATGGAAGGTACCGACAAGTGGATAAAGGCTGTCTAAAAACTTTGATCCCAAATCTCTCTTAAAGTTAGATATCATTTTATTTTTGTTAAATTTGCCATAGTTTCTTCTAATTTAAATATTAGAGGAGAATTAAAAATTAAAAAAAAAATAAATTAAATAAAATCAAAAAAAAAATAAAAAATTAAAAATCCAAAAATAGTGTTATTTCTGTTTTATTTATTGTTCAGAAAAATAAAAAAAAATCCAAAAATATTTTTGTTTCTGTTTTAATTTGTGTGCTAAGTTTTCTTTTAGTTTTGTTTTTGTCTTGAATATTGATTTCAGGTATAGATAAGACTCATGGAGTTTGTGTTGAAGATTTCTGAGCCAAAGCCTCGTCCGTGAGCATCGAAGAATTCTCATTCGAAGGAGCAAGAAATGAAGATTATTCTTTCAACATTCAATCCTTCAACCCCAGAAGCAAGGTGAAGCTGCAATTGAAGATTATGTGATGGATTGCATTGAAGCCTCCTCAAACAGTCTGCTGCTATCTATGAACTTGCTGAAGTGATCTAGAAGATTTGTTCTCTCTGATGTTCTCTCTGAAGATTCTCAAGCTGAAAGCGCCATCTTTCAAGAATCAGTACGTCAAGCCTCCTCACCCAACGTGCGTTCAATGCCAAATTCTGAAGAAAAGCCCAACTGCTCAAGATGAAGTCATTCATGGAAGATTCATATGTTCATCCTGATGCTGTGAAGAATTTGAAGATTAATTCTGAAGCCAAGTTCCCAATGAAGATTAACAAGCAAAGCCAGCTACTTTTTAGGGGGAGCTTGTTGGGTCATTAAGAAAAGAAAGCTATAAACCAAGGGGGAGATTGTTGGGTCAAAAATATGGTTTATACTTTACATTTCTAGGCAATTATTTTTATGTAATATTTTATTATTTTATGGCCATGTTTACGGCTGAGTTTACGGCCGTAAACTCATTTACGGCCCATTTGTTTTGTCCGGCCCATATCCTAGTATAAATAGAGGTGTTAGGGTGAGGAGTAGATGGTTGTTGAACAGAAGTAGTTTACGGCCAGAGAGACAGGAGCTTTTATTTGTGTGTGAATCTTGTGTAAGGAATTTCATTCATATCATTAATACAATCAAGATTCATCATATTCTTCTTCTTCTTCTCTTCTATTTTATTTTGCATCATCCGTTTGATTGGGATTCCGCACCATCAAACGGATTTGACTGATACACGGGCAGATTAGGGATTTACAATAATATCTCAACATCAAAATAAATACACAAAAGAATATATACCATCCATGACATCGGGCGCTGCGCGGACCTCTTCCGCGGTCAATTGAAAGGCTCTCCCTCGTGCCCTCGGCGCCTCGGCCTTCACTGGCCGACTCTCGGTAGCTCTGATGGTGGCAGGGGCAGATCCCTGTGGTGCTACCTGAGCTGATCCCCGCAACTGCGGACACTCTGCTTTCCGGTGTCCAGTCTGGTTGCAGTGGAAACACTCTGCAAACTCCTTGGGGTAGTCCTTGGCCATATGGCCCTCCTTGCCACACTTGTAGCAAGATCCAGCTCTACAAACTCCATCATGACCCTTGCCGCACTTCCCACAAGTACGGCCCTTCTAGCTCCCTGATTTGGGATCAGCGGGCTTGGCCCGCTTGGCTACCGGCTGGGACTGTGCTGGTCGCCGATCCCTCCCCTAAGACTCCGCCTCCTCCCTAGCCTGAGTCTCTAGCTCAATCTCCCTCTTCCGGGCATTTGCCTGAAGCTCGGAAAATGTCCGATACGAGGAGTTCGCCACGAACTCCCGAATGTCTGGCCTCAAGATACTCAAATATCGGCTCATACGTGCCTGCTCAGTGGACACGTGCTCAGGGCAGAACATCACCCTCTCATGGAACATCGTGGTAATCACCGTAACAGACTCAGTACCCTGCTTGAGGGTCAGAAACTCATGGGCCAAATGCTCCCTCTCCACCTGGGGAATGTACTCATCTCGGAACATGGCAGTGAACCTCTCCCAGGTCACTGCCGCAAGCTCAGCAGGCGTAAAATGCGCCGTCACAAACTTCCACCAGTCCTTCGCTCCTAAGAGAAGCTGGTTCAGCGCGAACCGAACTCTCAAATGCTCAGGAGATGAGCAAGTGAAGAAACACCCCTCTATGTCTGAAATCCATCTCATAGCCGCCACCGGGTCCTGGGTCCGATCAAACTCCGGCGGTTTCGTGTTGCTAAACTCTCGGAACAGCAACGCATCACCACCCTGCGGCCTCGCGGCAGCAATAGCTGCGGTGGCCGCTACAACAGCAGCCTCAGAAAGAGCAGCATAACGCTCGTCGAAAGTCTCAATCAACGTGGTCTTAATAGACCCGAACATTTTTGGTATCTCTGCCCTGATGGCTGCAGCCACCTCCTCATGGATGATCCGGCGGATCTCCTCATCACTGGCCCCACTTCCCTCTGGCATAAGACGTGTCCTCACCATGATCTACCTCTGAAATACAACATACGATAAATAAGAATCCATTCGAGCATACTCACACTCGACAAATCATCCCTCCTTGATCCTTGGCATTCCAAAGATTCTTACATGGGCTGTACACCGCCCCGGTGCTTTCAGTAGTACGGGCCCAATACTAATGTCTGCACCGTATCAGAATACACCCCAAGTCCTCCTCTTCGGATCCCAAGTTCCAAGTACTCTATTATGCATAATCCACTCTCTAACAGATCTCTCATAAGCTCCACGCTGCTACTTACTCACTCTCAAGCATCTCATAGCAGCTCACCTCTGCCTAGGCTAAGGCATCACAAATCAGGCCACTCTAGTCCTAATAGGAGTACCTAGCCTACTCTAGCATGAGAATACATCATATCAATATCATAACACATAATATGAGGGTATCTTGGGAAATCACCGTTCGGGCGCGGACTGATCGTACACACAACTTTGCTCTGCGTTTTTCCAAAAACCTTTTACTCTTTTTGAAAATATTTCTCAAATCCTCAGTTTGAGTTCAAATACGCCCGAAGGTGTACTCGAATCCCTCAAACCAAGGCTCGGATACCAACTTGTAACACCGTAAATTTCAAAACAATTTTTCGCATTTTATAAAAACATAATTCATTTAATATTCATAAAAACATCAATGTTTGAAACTCAATCCATGACATATAAAAATCCCAAGATCTCATAACATAATAATCTTGTGTGTGTACTGATCAAGCCGACGCCTTCCCACGGTCATCACTAGTACCGGAAACAAATAACACCAAACATTGTAAGCACAAAGCTTAGTGAGTTCCGCAAAATACCACACATAAAACATATTAGCCACTCGAGGCTATAACTCTGTGGGTCCGTAGGCCCTACTCTGTGAACCCTCTGGTTCTAACTCTGTGAACCTTCTGGTTCCAACTCTATAAGGATGCACAGCATAAATCACATAGAAATAATGAAGTACAACACATAACATACATATAGCATACAAAGACTCTATCACATAACTCTGATTACCTACTCAAGGTAAAGTATAGTGAGAAGACTCACCTCGCGTATCTCGATAACTCGCAAATCCCTGAAACCACTAGCACTCGATCTCCCGAGCTATAGTCCTCCAATAACACAATATATCTCTAATTAACACTTTCACAACTAAGGTTAACTAACCCTATCAAGTCAACATTGGTCAACTCTGGTCAATGGTCAACGGTCAACTTTGACCGGACTCGGCGAGTGCACTAGAGTGACTCGGCGAGTCTATACGTGTTCACTGACTCCCTCGGATCCTCTCTTGACACGTCGAGTACTTCCCTAACTCGACGAGTTCCACCTGGCATTAATCGCGGGGCCACCACGACTCAACTCGCCGAGTCTCAAGAACATCTCGGCGAGTTCCGGCTTGACTCAGCCCCCCCCCCCCCTTGACTCTCCCTGACTTGCAGGGTCATCCCCCAATCCGGCGAGTCTACTCGCTGAACAATTTACGTGAAACCCAAACCCTACTCGCCGAGTCTCAAGAACAACTTGGCGAGTTCATGCCATGCACAAACTCTATTGACCTCCTAAGGTCAAATCTGTTTCCCCAAACCATAGATCTGGTCTTCCCAATCATGAAAGTCACGTAAAGTTCGAAACTTGATGCTTGTATAACCACAACAAGGCATCAAAAGGGGATTTGGTCCCAAAAATGACAACCTAAGTCCAATAACTCCATACTAACCCAAAAAGCTCCAAGGGTTAAGGTCTCTGGACCTCTTTGAGTCCATATCCAAGGCACAAACTCGAAGAGGGACCATTTGCTTCACATAATCACTCTCCAAAGGGGTTAGAAAACCCTAACTCTAAAGATAAACCCTAAAACTGAAGGAGGTTCGAACTATTACCTCAAAATGAAGCCTCTGGACTCTGGATCTACTTGAATCTCACCTCCTCCTTGCTCTTTTCACCCTCTTCTTGCTAAACAAAGGATACAAAGATCCAAAAGTGACTTCTTCTCTCTCAAAGCGATTTAGCTCTCTTAAGGTTCTCTCAAGGGACTGGTAGCCGCAATGGGAGGCTATAAGTGCCCTTAAATAGGCTCCAAACCCGGGGAATTAGGGTTTCATTAAACAGCGTGGACTCGCCGAGTCCAGACGCGAACCCGTACCCATAATCGCGATCATACTCGGCGAGTTTGGGCTCCAACTCGCCGAGTCTCCACACAAATCACCAAAAATACAATAATAAATAATACCTGCAAATTCGGGATGTTACGACCTCTAAACTGACGCATTACATAAGTTGTTTGTAGCTTGCCCTTGCAACTACACGTTATCAAAGCTAGCTCCATTTCAAAGATCCAGTCCATAACTTCGATTGGATCTTCTTTCCTAGTGAAATTTGATAGTTTGCAAGTCGTGAATTCATTGTACCTGAATCTATTTCTTTTAATCCCTACGTCTTGGTTATTTCTTCTAACCACTGACGGTTCATCTTGGCCAATGGTTCTACTATTGTTTCCTTCTTCTAACTAACCCTCATTCAGTTCAGGTTGTTCAACAAGTACAGTGGGTTCATCCCTATTCTGTTGAAGTAGGCACCTTGTCTCTTCCATTTGACGATCCAACATCATTTGCATCATCGTTGATTGGCACAGGTACAGCCGCTACTTCTAGTGCACGCTCAATCACCAGCCGCTGGTTAGCCTTAGCATCTCCATTAGCGTTTCTGAATCTGCTTCGGGTTCTTTCCTTGTTGATCTATACACCAAAGTAGGTTAATTTAGATCTTTATTTACGATAGACGTTTAAATCCTCATTTTCACTCTGAAAAGTTACATGCTAGTTCTAATGTCATAGTCGAATGCTTAGAAATCTGAACACATAAAGTTTTTAGATCTGGTCGGCAATAGACCATAGATGCTATCAAATAATAGCATATAAGGCATCTCTATATCTATAAGATAAATCATTTAGCACATAAAAGTAATTTAGGCATCTTTCCTAAAATAAGCTAGTGCTCGTATCTAAAATATAGTAGACACTCATCTCACAATCATCGCTTAGCATTCTAAGTTTAAGTCTAGAAATTTCCTACAAATTCCTAGTTCCCTTAAATTAATGCTCTGACACCAACTGTGAAATCCCTAATTTCACGGTCAGAAAAGATGGATTTGTTTATGGTTTATTTGAAAATTAGAGTATACTTTTGAAGATATATTTTGCGGAATTTGTTCCCAAAAATATGATAAGTAAGCTATCAAAGCATTCCCAAAGGAATGAGTTTTCATTATATTAAAAACACTGGGATGTCATTGTCAATACAGTACACAAACATAAACAGAAATAGTACAGGCCTTACAACATCTATTATTCAAATGGCCTATAATCCATTGATCTCTCATCAGATCAACACTCCTGTGCTCTTTTCCACTACCTGTAATGCAAGAAACTAAGTGGGTCTGGCTTGGGAGCCTGGTAAGCACATAGGATTTTCAACCCATAAGAATTAAGTTCTTTAGTTTCATCAAATCATTCAACCCGATTACTCATTCCCATTATCCTCACTTTATGTCCCTAAAGCATCTAATTCAAGGGACCTAGCCTAAGGATCATCATCAGGTTGAAAATAATGCTTAGGGGATTCCTCAACAATATATGTATGTAAGGAAACCATGAGGGGGATGGAATACACCTGTGAACACATCGTTCACAAACACCTACAGGTTGCGAGCCTCGCAACGTTCCACTAGACAATCTAGAATAGGGGGATGGAGTATATCGGTGAACTCATCATCTAATTCATCTACCTATCTTTCCCAACATTTTAATAGGTATAAAATACATATACAGTTTAAATCAAGTAAAAACATGCATACATTGTTCATCCAGCATAGATATCAAGAACATAGATAATATGCACATATAGCACGTAAATTTATACTAAATACTTCATATCTATGTGTAAGATGAAAGTAAATATGCACTCACTTGTTACAATGATGACTCCAAAATCGGACAACGCTCGCTTCAAACAATCTTATTTTCCTTCGACGAAACCTAGTGTCATTATCATTAGATCTTAGTCTAATATTCATGGTGACTAATTATTAGTCTAAGTAATATTGTTTTTCTTCTATTATATAAGTGTTAAACAAAACTTTTCAACCACTATGTACAGATAGTGGCCAGACATGAAACACCGGAGGGCAAGACCATTTTGGCATTTAAGTTGTTCTGAAATCCAACAACCCTAGGCGGCCCTTCAAACCAAATTCCCCGTACCATGAGCAGTTAAAAGGTATTCTAATAACACTTTATATTTTATAATACTTAGCACATATATTATTTATAGGTTCATTATAATGATAATGAATTAAAAATAAGCTATAGTTAAAGTAGGGTAAGCATAAATTACTTATAAGGGGATTTGGCTAGGAACCGGGCTCTACGAGGGGAAAACTTCTGAGCCAAAAGCTCTTCTTCTCGGAGCCTTCTGGCGCTCCGGGACTCGCCTCTAGCACTTGGGAAGTACTAGGCAAGGGAGGGAGAGTTTACGAGTTTTGAGAGAGAAATAAGGGTTTAGGTGTGAAGAAATGGGGTGCTCCTCACATCTATTTATAGGCTGGAAGCTTCGGTTACATTGGGCGTAACTTCGGAGTACGTTGTACGTATGAGGAACAGATGTCGGCATCGCATGCGAGATCATGGGGAGAAAGCAAGGGTTTGGATGGCGCCACGTTTATGCCTCGCATCCGCCCAAAATTGAATAAACATCTAAATTATGTATACTACGACTTTCATTTAACGTATACTACAACTTTCGTTTAGATTCCTAATGCTAAAAAGTATTTTATCGCAAACTCACTTTTTACGATACAGAGCGTCGTGTCGATTTTGTCGCAAAACTTCAACGAGTCATAACTTCTTTGTTATAAGTCGGATTTTAGGGTTCCTTATATCCCCAAAATCCTTGTTATGACTACCTCAACTTTCTTTAAAGATATTGGGTCAAATCTTCGTTTTATTTTTTACACTTATTTTTATTATTATTATTTTATTACATCATTATAAGCACGTATATTGCACATAAATCACATAATACTCAAATAATTCATCTTCATTACTTCAAAATAAGTTACAATTGTTGACCCTAACTATTACATCATCATAATGCTTAGCCTAGAAAAACGGGCGTTACATACCTACATCTTTTACTTCTTTAGAAGTCTTGACCCGTCTTCTCAGGTTCCTTAGCTCTTAATACAACGCAATGGAACATTCTTACTAACTTTCTCTATCTCTTAAGTTTCCGTAATGAAACCTTTTGCACCTATTTCTATTTAGCTACTTTTCTATCTCCTTTCTCTCGCTCTCTCTCTCTCTCTCTTCCTCTCTTCTAATCCACTTTTAGTCAGGGATATCATCATAGCATCTAACAACATGGTGCAAGCTCTACACAACATGTCTCACACTTTTTCCATTCAACAACGGACTTTCTTTTCTACATGGCCATTAATCTCAAGCAATTCCACTCTAATATTGTACTCACTAACAAACTTCTTTACTCTTTTACTATTTTAAGATATATTATCGCTATCTTTCTTTTCTTTCTTTGGTCATACCAGCCCTCTTACATTTCTGTACTTTTTTTGTCCCCATTTCTATCTTTATCTTTTTATGTCCCTCTTTTTGTCATAATTCTTTCTAAATATCTACTAACTTGACACTTTGGGACACATACTCAATCTAGTTACCATCTACTATGATACATCATCTCTATTATATCTTTCTTTCATGATATTGCGAAATTATTCTTTTACACACATGACAACTCTTTAACTAGAGAGTCTTTTATTTTCATTTCACAAAATGTCCTTTATTTCTTTCTTTTCTAACAATCCAGACCTAAACCTTCAAGGTTGGTCAATATACTAAACTCATACTTTTTAGGTTCTTTATCTCCATATCTCTTCAACCGTGTCCCTTGATCTTTTAGCATGGTTTATCATAAAACCAGTTCCTAACATCTACTTCTCATCCATCTTCCATAATTTAATACTAAGACTTGATACATCAACCATAATTCACTTAAGCTATGGCTCTGATACAAACTGTAATGACCCAAATTTTCTAACATCTTGTAACATCCTGTTTCCTGCCATTTCTGAGTCATGGACCGGAAGCTGATTGTGTAAGTTTTTGGTCCTTAAGGAGGCAAATTTTAGTCCTCGTGGAAGGAGTTAATGATAGTTAAGAGATTATACCCTTGAATTGTGTTTTGGGCCAAAGGGTAGAAAGGAAAAAGTCATAGGCTGGGTTCCAACACGAAATATGGATTTTTGTTTGAGAAGTTTTTAGTCTAAGTTGTTTCGATAATATTGTAGAGCTCTTCACTAAAATTCTGTGGATATAAAGAACGTAGAAAACATAGTAGGAACGAAGAAGTTACGACTGTTTGAAGTTAGGATAATTTTTGGGTTAGCCGCGTACGTTGGGCATACGGGGAGTACATTGAGCATACTTGTAACATCCAAAAATTTTACGCGAAATTTAAAGTTTTCCAATCATAAATAAAACCAGATAACATTTGTTTACAAAATGTCTTCAATCAATATTCATCAGAGTTTCCCAATAACCGGATCATAAGGATGAGGAGCGGTACGGTCATGCCTCGCCTTGCCATGATCTCCTGAAATACCTGAAACAACAAACTGAAAACTGTAAGCCCGAGGGTTTAGTGAGCTACCCCCAAAATACCAATACCACACCGATAATACCATATCAGTAAAAGACAATCAACAACATGCATACTAGGCCATCGGCCTGACTGGACCGCCTTGTCGGGCCTACAGTCTAAGTCCATAACTATATTTGGTATGTACTTGACCCGACCCGGCATGGTCCATTTGGGTTGCAATTCACCCGAACAATTTATGGATAATCTTTTGAGAATAGTATAAGTTATGATTTATTAATATATTATAAGTTCTAATATATTAATATAAAATCATATTATTTAATTAGTGTTGATATATAATTAATCTAGAATTAATTAGAGATCAAAAGTATGACTAATTAAATATGGGCTCTTGTATTTATATAGTTTGGGCTAATGCTTATTTGGAATGGGCTAGGCTTGCATGGAAAGTCCATGAATACTCCCTGGAGCTTTAACCCATGGAGCTCATGGAAATGAAAAGACATGGGTATTAGGGTTTACATGGATGTAACGCTAATCCACCACACTATATAAAGGAGGCTTTAGTTCTTGAAATCACAGTAGTTGTAGTGAGTATACTAAGAGGGCCGATTTCAAGAAAGGTTGTGACTATTCTCTCAAGTTTCCAAGTTTGTGGTGATTTTTGACTTCCATTTGAGGCATCCACACTATTGGTGCTGGGCTCTCAAACTCCAAGCAATCAACTACAACTACAAGGTAAGTAATTCTACTAGCTTTATTTGATTCAAGTACCCCATGCCATGCTAGTTACGATAAGAACCTTGGAAAAAATAATTATTTGCATGTATCTTAGTCAAACATAGATCCAAGGTTTCTAGGGTTGCATGTACACCATAGGAGTGTTAGAATGCTCAAAACACCCTCAGTGGTATCAGAGCCTAGGCTTGTTTACTTGATACTTGATGCAAAGTACTTGAACATCGAAGTTTTTGTTCACTGGACGTATGAACTCGCCGAGTCCATGGGGGGACTCGACGAGTCCATGAAGAAATGCATGCTACTCGTCGATTTTATTCATGCACTCGACGAGTAGAGGTTGCAGTGTCCATATTTTCGAGTCTTGCAGCTGGAAATGGACACCCTAAACTGTTTTGGTGTTATAAAACTTGTTTTAGATGGTGTAATGTTTATTCTAATCCATTTACAATGGCTATTATAAAAAATTACAAGTTTTATATAAGTTATTGATGATTCTTGAAATTATTGATAATCATGTTCTTGAACTTATGAGACTAGATGATCATAGGAATTGTTTGTAACCTCCTTGGTAGTTTAATTCTTAATCATTATGTGTTTTAATGGAGTCCATAACTTCTCCTCAAGTTATGGAAAACCAAAAGTCACACTTTAATTAGAAACCATTATAAGAACACATGAGTTATTAATTAAAATGAAGAGTCTTCATTTTAATACTCAATTAACTCATAAGTTATGAGAAATGTAAAGTTTTGAAAGTTTATAAAACTTGCCCTCATGTTTTGGAATAAGTAAAGTCATATTAGAACTTTAGTTCCAACCCTTAGAATTTTAATTATTAAAATTCAACCCTTATACTTTATAATATTATAAGTTAATAATATATATATATATATATATATATATATATATATATAAGAACAAAGTCGTCTTACCATTAGTAGGCCTCATTCACGAAGCCGGTCTATAAGGGGGGTATAAGGTTGTAGCCTATAAAATGGCAACTTAATAGGTGTCCATTCTCACCCACCGCTTCCTTGATCGGTGGAGGGTCGTTAGTCGAAAAGGTAGGACAATTATGATAATTATCATTTAAGTATGATGAATATAATAAAGTAACTAAACCTTATTAAATTCCCAATCTTAGTTACTTTAGGAAAATGTGAATAAGGTGCTAATTCATGAAATTACACTTTGCACTTTGATTAAGTCGTTAATGGAGCATGTGTGGTTAACCGGCACACTAACCTGGACTTATCAAGGTAGGCAAAGGGTGACTTAATGTTTATCATAGTATCGATAGAGCGTGTGTGGTTAACCGGCACATCTATTGAGGCGTAATACATTAAGGGTACCAAGTAATTTGCATGGTTACTTCACACCTTGTTTTGTGATCCTCGGCATCCCAGTCACAAAACTTGAAGGGCACACTCGAGATTGAAACATGCCATTGAAAAATTTCAATGAATCTCAAAGAATCTAGGACTTTCTAAACCAATTAAAACCTAATTAAATATTTCGTTTTTCATGGTGGAAATTGGTGAATCGTCATTCACTTACCTTCAAATATCTTATAGCTTAGATTACGGCATCCCTCTTCTATGTTATAAAATATCGTGTTGGGTCCTAACCTTAATATTACATTTGGGTGTTTTATTAAGGACTATCTCTATATATAATCTAATATATTCTTTCTTCTTTTCAGATGTCCTCCGATAACAATGCTTCTGGCTCAAACCCTACTGGCTCCTTCTCTCTCATGAATCTTTATGGGAGAGTCATCTTTGATGGATCCAACATTAAATATTGGATCAGAAACATCAGGATGGTCACTCGGTATGAGAACAAATAATATGTTCTCGACAAGGAGCTGAAGGTACCCAAGCAAACTGCTACTCCTGAAGAGCTTGCTGAATATGAGGTACATGAAAGAGATGCTACAAAAGTGGCATGCATCATGATGGCCACCATGATAGTCGAGCTCCAAAAGTTCGATGAGGACTACTATCCTTTTGAGATGCACCAAGACTTGATGGACCACTACCATCAAAGTGCTCGTCAACAGCGATACAAAATAATCTCCTCCATGATAACAACCCGAATGAAGGATGGTGAACCCATCACGGGCCACATGCAGAAAATGCAAAGGTATGTGGACCGTCTAATGAAGTTGAATGTGAACTTCCTTGAGGAGTTAGCAATAAACATCATTTTACACTCCTTACCATCGTGTTATGATCAATTCCGCATGACATATCACATGAACATGGAAGAAGTCACCCTCAATAAACTTCAAGGACTCTTAAACACCGCCGAAAGTGGTCTAAAGGGTAAGTTGGTTGTTACCGCTCCTACTCCTACTCCAACTACGGCCAATGTCTTGGCAATCGGGCATGGAAATGGGAAGAAGAGAAAGAACCCTTCTAAGGGTACCAAGGGTAAGACCCTTGAAGGATCCTCTTCAAGAAAAACCAATAAAGGTTTTGTCACTCCTTAAGCTAACCATAATGAGGCTGAATGCTTCTATAGCCATGAAAAGTCGCACTGGAAGCGAAACTGCCCAAAGTACCAGCAAGATGTGAAGGATGGGAAAGTAAAACCCAACCATGCAGGTATATACACTATATTGTCTAATAACTCACCTCATTCTAGGTCTTGGGTCCTTGATACAGGTTGTGGAATTCACATATGTTCTGATTTGCAGGGACTAAGAAGAAGTGAGAATGTGGAGAAGGGAAAGATAAACTTGATCATGGGAAACAGGAAAGCTTCACCTATCACCAAGATAGGAGTTTATTCCTTATTGCTAAATAGTGGGTTTACATTAGATTTGAATAAATGTTATATTCGCCAGAAATGGCAAGAAATGTTATTTCCTTTCATGCATTATATAAACAAGGTTTTACCTTTTATTTTGATAATAATAATGGTGGTGTTGATGCTTTCTTTAATAATGTTCTTTATTTTAAAGCATTACCTTGTGATGGTGTGTATGAAAC
This sequence comes from Lactuca sativa, assembly GCF_002870075.4. Taxonomy (NCBI): domain Eukaryota; kingdom Viridiplantae; phylum Streptophyta; class Magnoliopsida; order Asterales; family Asteraceae; genus Lactuca; species Lactuca sativa. The sequence goes on from NC_056627.2 coordinate 215,732,113, forward strand.
TATATTTTTTGTAGATAACCTAGGAAATAATGTATTGTGTATTGACTCTTCCACTAGCTTAGATAAAGCATCTTTATGGCATTTTCGTCTTGGACATGTAAGCAAGAAACGCATAGGCCAACTCCAAAAGGATGGAGTTTTGGAGTCATTTGACCTAAAGTCGGATGATAGTTGTGAATCTTGTTTTCTTGGTAAAATAACAAAGTCGCCATTTACTGGCACTTGTGCTAGGGGTGAAGGTTTGTTGGTCCTCATACACACAGATGTGTGTGGACCCTTCAGAACCGCCACAAGAGATGTTACTCGCTTCTATGTGACTTTTACTAGTGATTTTAGTAGATATGGATATGTCTACTTAATCAAGCATAAGTCAAAAACCTTTGAAAAGTTCAAAGAGTTTAAGCAAGAAGTGGAGAATCAGTTGGGCAGGAACATTAAGATGCTTCGATCCGATCGAGGTGGTGAGTATCTTAGTTCAAAGTTCCTCGAATATCTCAGGGAATGTGGGATTATCTCACAATTGACAACTCCTAGGACACCTCGGTTGAATGGTATAGCTGAGAGGAGCAATTGGACCTTGTTGGGCATGGTTTGTTCCATGATGAGTCGAGCTTCGCTACCAATCTTATTTTGGGGGTATGCCTTAGAGACTGTCGATATCCTTAATCTACTCCCTACATAGAAGGTTGCCAAAACACCTCACGAAATGTGGACTGGAAAAGTTCCCAATCTAGACCATATCAATATTTGGGGTTGTGAGGATTTCGTGAAATGCGAGACTCAAGATAAGCTCGAACCCCGAAGCGAGAAGTGTATTTTCATCGGCTACCCACAGAAATCCTTTGGTTAAATCTTCTACAAACCCAGTGATAATGTGGTCTTTGTAGCAAGAAGAGGAGTCTTTCAAGAGAGAGAGAGAGAGAGAGAAAGAGAGAGAGAGAGAGAGAGAGAGAGAGAGAGAGAGAGAAAGATAAAGAGAGAGAGAGAGAGAAAAAGATAGAGAGAGAGAGAGAATTCATAAGCCAAGGAGACAGTGGGAGGAAATTCACCTTGAGGAAATTCAAGAGTCAAGTGGTGAAGGAACCTACCCCTAGCCCTCAACCTGAGGAGGAAACTCCTATTGAGCCGACTGAAGAATTTGTACCTCTGAGGCGTTCCACCAGAGTTAGGATTGCACCGGAGCATTACTATGGTTTCCATATTACTACGGAAGGTGAGACACTTATCAGTGATGAGACACTGGTGAGTCTAGATGAGCCTAACAGCTACACGGAAGCCATGGCAGGTCCTGAGGCTGCTAAATGGAAAGAGGCTATGGACAGCGAGATACAGTCCATGTATGACAATCAAGTTTGGAACTTGGTTGACAAAGTACCTGATCGTAAGACAGTTGGGTGCAAATGGATCTTCAAGAATAAGACTGACATGGATGGTAATGTACACACTTACAAGGCACGACTGGTTGCAAAGGTTATTCTCAAACTCCAAGAGTTGATTATGATGAGAGCTTTTCACCAGTGGCCAAGATTAAGCCTATTAGGATTCTATTAGCCATTGCTGCATTTTAGTATTATGAAATATGGCAAATGGATGTCAAAACTGCTTTCCTTAATGCAAAGTTGGTTGAAGATGTTTACATGGTTCAGCTAGAGGGTTTTGTTAGCACAGAGTACCCTAATAGAGTGTATAAGCTTGAGATATCCATCTATGGATTGAAACAAGCACCATGCAGATGGAATCTTTGCTTTAATGAGAAAGTCAAAGAGTTTGGCTTTTCAAGGAATGAAGATGAATCGTTTGTATATGTCAAGGCTAGTGGGAGTATAGTTAGCTTTTTGGTATTGTATGTGGATGACATACTACTCATAGGAAATGACATCCCAATCTTTCAGGAAGTAAAGTCCTGGCTTGGTAAGTGTTTCGCTATGAAGGACCTTGGAGAAGCTGCCTATATCCTAGGGATAAGGATTTTGAGAAACAGGAGTAAAAGACTAATTGGACTTAGTCAAAGCACCAATGTGGAAAAAGTTTTGAAAAGGTTCAACATGCACAATTCCAAGAAAGGTGAGTTACCTATCCAGTGTAATGCCAGACTAAGTAAAACTCAGAGTCCGAGTATAGAGGCTAAGATAGCTGAGATGATTCGAGTACCATATGCTTCTGCTGTAGGCTCGATCATGTATGCTATGACCTGCACTCGACCTGATTTTGTCTTTGCTTTGAGCATGGTCAACAGATATCAGGGAATCCTAGCAAGGCTCACTGGACAGAGGTAAAGAATATTCTCAAGTACCTGCGAAGGACTTAGGACTGGGTCCTTACCCTTGGTGGGATTGATGACTTAAAAGTAGCGGGGTATACTGATGCTAGCTTTCAGACTGACATGGATAATTTTCGCTCTCATTCGGGCTGGGTCTTTACCCTAAATGGAGGGGCAATTACTTGGAAAAGTTCCAAGCAAGATACAGTGGCAGATTACACTTGTGAATTAGAGTATATAGCAGCGAGCGAGGCAGCAAAGGAGGCTATATGGATAAAAAAAACTTCATCGGAGACCTTAGAGTTGTACCAGCTATAAAGGAGCCAATGGAGATTTTCTATGACATCAATAGTGTGGTTGCCTTAGCCAAGGAACTAAGAGATCATGGGAGATCCAGACACATTGACAGAAAATATCACTTCATCAGACATAGAATAGAAGAAGGAATCCTCATGGCAAAGAGGGTATCATCGGATGAGAACCCAACAGATCCCCTCACGAAGGGACTGACTCGGGTTAAACATCTCCAGCATGCTCGGAGCATAGGGATGAAGGATGATATTAGTTTTAGTAGTTAGATAATCTTGAAATTTTTAATATGTAATTGACATTTGATGATAAATAAAAGTTGTTATTTATAAGTAAAGTGTTGCTATCTCTTGTCAGTCGTTTACTATTATTTCTTTTTGCATGTTTTGACTTCCATAATAATTATGTTATGGTATATATCATATTCTTCAAACACTCCACAGTCGGTCATATGTTGGAAGTAGATATGAATCAAGACTGTCATGGGTTGGCTTGTAGAGGTCTAAGATGTTAGACAAAGCGGGGCTACAACACTTATGAGTGCTCATAAGTTCTGAGTATTGGATTCAACACACGCTCAATGGTATCACTTCATGGAATTTATCTAGAGTGATCGTGAGACGGTAATATCATATAAGTCTTCAAACCTAGAGATATGATTTGTTGCCTATGAGTTGGTTATGCATTGATTACACGAAAACACATTGGTAACTCGATGTTATAAACTGTGACTTTGTGTGTAATTCAACAAGTAGTAGAGCAAACATATGAGTCGAAGTTTATCTGTTCCTTCTAGGATTAGAAGCGATATCTGGGCCACTCGATGATTTTGTTTTGACCTATGTACCGGGCCCCGTCAGAACTAAATTGATGTGTTCAATTAAGTTCTATGTCAAACAAATAAGAAATCGGGAAACAAATGTTGGACAATAAGCAAGACCATGTTCCATGTATTTGTCCGAATGATATCTAGAAAAGAGGATTATATGATCACTTATCTAAAATGGCGCTTCATACTTCAACAGAGTTTTAAGAGCTACGATTGATGATCGGTTCCTGAAGTCACACTTGCAGCTATAGTTATTAGACTTATCCAAGTGGGAGACTGTTGGATATAGTGTCTAACTCCATAACTATATTTGGTATGTACTTGACCCGACCCGGCATGGTCCATTTGGTTTGCACTTCACCCGAAAAATTTATGGCTAATCTTTTAAGAATAGTATAAGTTATGATTTATTAATATATTATAAGTTCTAATATATCAATATAAAATCATATTATTTAATCAGTGTTGATCTATAATTAATCTAGAAATAATTTAGAGATCAAAAGTATGACTAATTAAATATGGGCTCTTGTATTTATATAGTGTGGGCTAATGCTTATTTGGAATGGGCTAGGCTTGCATGGAAAGTCCATGGATACTCCCTAGAGCTTTAACCCATGGATCTCATGGAAATGAAAAGACATGGGTATTAGGGTTTACATGGATGTAACCCTAATCCACCACACTATATAAAGGAGGATTTAGTTCTTGAAATCACAGTAGTTGTGGTGAGTATACTAAGAGGGCCGATTTCAAGAAAGGTTGTGACTATTCTCTCAAGTTTCCAAGTTTGTGGTGATTTGTGACTTCCATTTGAGGCATCCAAACTATTGGTGCTGGGCTCTCAAACTCCAAGCAATCAACTACAACTACAAGGTAAGTAATTCTACTAGCTTTATTTGATTCAAGTACCCCATGCCATGCTAGTTAGGATAAGAACCTTGGAAAAAATAATTATTTGCATGTATCTTAGTCAAACATAGATCCAAGGTTTCTAGCGTTGCATGTACACCATAGGAGTGTTAGAATGCTCAAAACCCATCAGTTCTTGGGAGTCGGGAGACTCGGTGACCAACGAGTTTGGATAATATGGTTAGGAAAATTTATTTCAAATGGTATAATATTTGTGCACTGGAAGTCACTTAATGAATGGTTGCTATAGTGGACCCCATATTCTTGTGGGTTATCTATTAGGAGTTTGGTTTCCAGTATGAGGAGTTGGTTCTAAAATATCGAGTGATTTGTCAGGTGGAGGTACACCTGAGCTGATGAGGGATTTCGATGCAATGTGCAAATTCTTGGATTAACCGTCTTTATGCATGGGGGGAAGTGAGTTGGTGATGACTTTTCAGGAAGTCAAGAAGCATACAACCGAGTTTTGTTGGTTAGTGGATCATGGGTATGCCTGAGTGTTGTTTTCCATTAGTGGATCAGGGGGTAAGCCTGAGTGTTGTTAGTAGATAGCTAAGTAGGGCTGTCAAAGCCGATTGGGAGCGTGGCCTAGTTTTTTTTTGTGACCAGTTGGTTCTGGTCACGATGGTGCACTTATGTGCGGGATTAGCATGACGGCGATTGGCCGAGGAGGTTTAGAACCGATGAAATATGCAGGTTTTCGGTTAGGAGTTCCATTGTAAAGCGGAAGCGAGAGTTGATTTCGAGGACGATATCTAATTTAAGTGGGGGAGAATTGTAACATCTTGTTTCCTACCATTTCTGAGCCGACCAGAAGGCAATTGTGTAAGGTTTTGGGCCTTAAGGAGTCAAACTTTAGTCCTTGTGGAAGGAGGTAATTATTGTTAAGAGATTTTACCCTTCAATTGTGTTTTGGGACGAAGGGTAGAAAGGGAAAGTCATAGGCCGACTTCTTGCATGAAATATGGATTTTTGTTCGAGAAGTTTTTAGTCCAAAATAATTATATAATATTGTAGATCTCTTCAACACCTTTATGTGGATATAAAGAACGTTGAAAACAGAGTTAAAACGAAGAAGTTACGGTTGTTTGAAGTTAGGACAATTTTTGGGTTAACCGTGTACATTGGGCATACTAGGGCATCCCTCGTACACTGGATGTACCAGTAGTACACTGGGCATAAGCGATCAGTTCCCAAACCCTATGTTTGTGGTTTGAGCCCTATTTAAGCTCCTTAACTTCTCCAGCCCATTCCATTCTCATCCTCCACCTCTCTTGAAACCCTAACCCTAGTTTGAGCCTTATGATCAAAAGGAAGGTGTTTTTAAGTGTGATGAGTTCGAAAACTCTTTGATCGATTAGATCTTTGTAACAGGTAAAATAATAAAACAGAAACAGTAATGTAAAAACACAAGTATGGATCTGAATGTGTCGAATGATTTGATTAACTCAATCCTCAGCAGAGCTCGATGAAGAACTTCTGTTGTAGAGGATTCTAGGGTTACAAAAGATAAGAACTTGTACACTATCAAATCTATCTCAATCTTACGTTAAGAATGCATGCAAGAATCTATATATAATAAACCCTAAACAAAACTCACGGATGGACATGCCCATACCGGAGACCAAGCTTGGACTAGCTAACGAGCCCAAAGGACGCAACACTAAAGTGGACCTAACAATCTCCCCCTTTGTGTCAATTTGGAGCGAGACTATCATTTCTTCTTGCTTGGACCAGCCGCTGGAACTTTCTTGGTTGTATCAAACAGACGAGAGATAAGTGCGAGAATAGTCTGTCTGAAGCGAATGTACCATTGAATCATATCATCAAAGTACTTCTTGTCATCCGCCGAATTCTGCTTGCACCGATGAATGATCCCTAAGACATGTTCCAGACATGCAGTGGTATAAAGATGTTTGTCTGCCAAAGCGAACAGGCATTTTTGGCCTTCGTTTTTGGTAAACATAACGGAGTTTCTCTTTGGGTCTATCTTTCCCATCTGCATCATGTTTAGGTCACTTGCTGAGCCAACAGGAGATATGGTAGGCTTTTTCTTGAATACATTCGCTATCTCCTGATCCATCTTGGCGACTTACATGATGTAACAAACAAGCATCTTCTTGAAGTGGTCGATGATCGGACCATATTCTGCTTCATTAGTAAGAAGGATGTTGTGCAAGATGATCCAGTCGTGTGGATTCAAGTTGGGAAGATCAGCAAGCGATATGGCATGTTCGGTCTTGGCAGATCCTCTCAGTACCTTAAACCGAACGTTGGTGAAGTTTCCTTCCTTGTACGGCTTTAGAACCCGAACATTGACAATTTTCTGAGCGCTCCATGTTTGGTACTGTGGTTGAGCGGCCCTCAGATAGAATTCGACTAAGTTCCTATCAACCTTTGGATGAGGATTAGGGAACTCAGCAACGTTGTCAAAGGCATGGAATACGAACGCCTTTCGGGTCAGTGGCATGTTGAACTGAGAATCGATAGTATTATCACGATCAAGTGAGATCACCAGTTCTAGCCACAAGATGCTTGGAGTTTCTATGGCTTCTTTCAGCAACTTCTCAAGAGTCCAAGGAGGAAAAAGAGTTTTCCTGCTCTCGAGATGGTCGTGAGCTTCTTTCTGTCTTCTTTCGGCTTCTTCAGCCTCTCTAGCTACACGAGAGCTGATGTCAGCATCTTTATCTCGACCATGCTTCTTCAGAAGGTCGGCAATGGTCTCCTTATCTTCATCATCGCTCTCCTCAGCAATTTTCTTGCCCTTGTCTTTCGATAGGAGGGCCAAGGACCCCAAACTTGAGACCACATTCTTTTCTTGCATGACAATCTTTTCTTGGGATTTCAGAATTCCCACTAGCTTTGCCAATGAATATGACTTGAACTGCTCATGAGCTTTAACTGTAGACACGACAACTCTCCATTCATATCTTAGTCCATTAAAAAAGGTGACCTTCTATTCAATCAACTTCCTTTCTATATCATGTTTGATCATCTTGCTAAGAAGATGATTGAAGCGATCAAACATCTGAGTGACAGTTTCATCAGAATTCTGCTTAAATTCACCAAACTCAGACAAAAGCAAGGTCTGAATAGAATGCTCTAATCTTCATCTGTGGAATACAGCTCTCGCAACCTATCCCAGATTTCTTTAGTGGTACTGCAGGAACTCACCAACCTAAACGTGTCAGATTGAAGAGTGAATCGGATCAGTCTCAATGCTTTGATGTTGCACTGAAACTTCTCCTTTTCGTCTTGAGCAACTTCTTTAACATCTTTTAACAGATCATTATATTCTTTCTGAGTTTTAATGATCTTGGATGTTCCTGAGTGAGCAAATGGTCCAGACACAATGGCTTCCCAAATAAGATACCCATTATCTTCAGATCCGATGACATAGTCTTCAAAATGATGAGCCCAAACTTCGTAATCCTGGGTGTATAGAATAGGAATCTTCGTCGTTGATCCAATGCTATTTGAGATGTTGATAGGATTAGATTGAGAATCGTCCATGCTTGATCGTTTAACCTGTTTGAGATCAGACTTGTAATATGTAATATTAGGGCAAACGAATAAATAAAGAGATACGTCAATTATGGAGTGACGGCTCAATAAATATCAGTTAATGCGGAATAACCCTAATTGCTTCTTTCATAGAAGAGATGTGTATGAATTACACAGCCTCCTGCTCTGATACCAATTGATGAGTTCGAAAACTCTTTGATCGATTAGATCTTTGTAACAGGTAAAATAATAAAACAGAAACAGTAATGTAAAAAACAAGTATGGATCTGAATGTTTCGAATGATTTTATTAACTCAATCCTCAGCAGAGCTCGATGAAGAACTTCCGCTGTAGAGGATTCTAGGGTTACAAAAGATAAGAACTTGTACACTATCAAATCTATCTCAATCTTACATTAAGAATGCATGCAAGCATCTATATATAATAAACCCTAAACAAAACTCACGGATGGACAGGCCCATACCGGAGACAAAACTTGGACTAGCTAACGAGCCCAAAGGACGCAACACTAAACTGGACCTAACAAAGTGATTTAGAGTGTTCTTGGTGCAACTCGGAGAAGAAGGAACTCATTGAAGAAATTTTGGTTGCATTGGAGCTTTAGATCCAGACGTTGTTCACTTTGATCTTTCTTTTGGAGGTATAAAGTTTGAATCTTGATGATGAAATTGATAGATCTAGCTATTTTTGGTGTTATGAGCATTTGGTCACTTTCCGTGCATAAATTTTAGATCTTGAAAGTTTATGACCTTGTTATGGATAAATTTGGAAACTTTATCCATCTAAACATCATATTGATTCAGATCTGAAGGTTGGAGACTTGGACTTAATGGATTAAGTTGAAAAAAGATCCACTTTTGGTCACTTTGAGACTTAAAGACTAGATCTTGTCTATTGGGCCATTCTAATGGATAAAGTTGGATTATGGAGATGTTAGGAACTATAAAAATGTGATCTTGGTCCTTCTATCCCTTTCATGCAAGAGTTGTGATGTCTTAATGGATTAATAGATTAGGGTTTTAGCTTTTGGACCTCCTTAGCCATGGAAATTTACAAAGGTGGAAACTTTATGAATTAAGAAACCGTGTGAGAGTAATAACTCACCTTATCATTTAGTGAAGACTAACCATCCCACTTTCCTTTAGGCTGCCATTGATGCATTCTAGATCTGTCTACTTTGCTCTTAGGCCTAATCATACACATATGAAAGCATCTTAAGACTTGCCTTAACATATTAAGAGCTTTTTGACTCTCTAAGTCAAAATAACCACTTAATGGATCAACTTTCTAACTTTTCATTCTCTATCTCTTTATCCAATCTAATTAATGAATTAACCACCACCATAATACCTAATTCATTATAATCTAACATCTACTTCATTAATTACACATAATCACTAGTTAGGGTTTCAACCCCTAACTCTCATTGGATTGATTCCACCATGGGAATCACTTTCTAACCTCTATTAAAGCATCTACATACTCTCATCTATATCATAATCAAGTTATAGATTGATTAATTCAACCAATCTACTCTAGTCAAATATTTCACCAAAAATGGAGAAATCTTACCTTGATATGGAAAGGATAAAAACACCCGTTTTGTGATCCATTTATAGACCCGGTTTTATGGTAGTTTATGACAGGTAATATGGCCGTTTTTGGACAGGAAGTTATTTATATATAACTATCATATGGCAGTTTTAAGACAGAAAGTCAGTTTTCTGTTATATGATCAATTTCGGATTCTCTTTTGGGTACATATTCATAACATCTTCTTCATTCTATATTCTATAAAAATAGTGAGTTTCATCCGATTAGAGATTCTGAGTGTACCCTCGAAATGTTTTAATCTGAAAGTGTGTCACAGCTCTCAGTGATCGAAGTTTATCTATACCCCGAAAATCTAACATCTAATCTAAGGTAAATATCAAAGTTTTATCTAAAAATCAGAATTCTAATAAAAAAATAAAAACTTTACTTCCTAAGACAAATCATGGGTTTACAATAAAAATCTATCTACATGAACAAAAAGGAATACAATAAGTAGCAATCTAGTATCTAGATCTTGTCCTTGTGCTCATGTCTTCTCCTCTTGTACCACGGTTGCTGCTACTTGAACCTGCAAAACATAAAATCTCAACTACGTCAGACAAACATGTCTAGTGAGTTATTCATCTATTTTTTCTTATCTTTCTTCTTGTTTCTCTTTCTCATACTCCATCTAACTCTTTCTCAAATATTATATACTATTATTCTTTATTCTTTCATTTATCTCTACTATATTTCTTCTCTAATCATTCTTTCTAATCTTTCTCACCGCATCTATTATGTTTCTAATACTTTTCTCTTATCCTCTTCTCAGGCTCTTCTCATACTATATCCATACTCTATCTTTGTTTCTAACTCTATCCATTCCTCTATGTATACTCTTATCTAATTCTTCTTTACCATGTCTCTTCTCTATCCTTTACTCAATTTTGTGTTCTATCTTTCCTTTGCTCTATATCTTCTCTATTCTTACTTTTTCTCTTCTCAAATGCCTTAACATTATGTTCTCCTCTGGACCCAATAGTCATATCTCATTCCATACTCTAAGGGAACAACTTCCCACTACCATCATCGGGCACGCTCATCCTGTCCTACTTTTCTCTCTCAAGATCCCTCGTAGATCCTTAATCTTTCTTCTTCTCTTGAATCCCTTACATATTCCTTATTCTAAACCCCTCACAGGCCATCTCTAAGTTCTTACAAGAACTTTCTTATCTTGTTCCTTTCAAGAAACATTTCTATGTATTTTCTAAACGTACACAATATGGATTCTTGCAAGAATCACCTATCAACATTCTCAAAGGGAATCATCATCTCTTTCCTTGTAGGGACATAATCTCATTCCCAAAGTAATCAAACTATTTATCCCTGTAGGAACCTCTATCTCTTATCCATGAAGGAACCTTTTATCTCTTGTCCCTAAATGAACCTCTATCTCCCATCCTTGAAGAAACCATCCTCTTGTAACCAAAGGAACCATCGTTCTCTACATCTCTATATTTATTATGTGAATCATCACATAACACTTTTCCCATGGATAATCCATCTCTTTATCTCATCAAGAGATCATCGAATCTTTCTCTTCTAGTACTTAACTCATTAAGTACTTAATCTCTATCTATGTTTAATAACATATTGGTATTCTACACAATACCAATAATGTCTTGACACATATACATACTCTTATGATTATACTACATATAATCATCTTCTAACTCTTTCTTCCATATCACGGGTATTTAACAAATACCCTTTTTATCTTATCATATCTACTCTAGCTATACATACATGCTCTAAAACATTTTTCTAAATATATACCACATACATTCTCTTAAATATACGTACATTCTCAGTTAAATGTTCTTATATGTATATTCTTTAATTATCTCCATCTCATTTCTTGGGGACATTCACTTAGTGCCCCAAGATCTGACATACACTCATATATATATATATATATATATATATATATATATATATATATATATATATATATATATATATATATATATACACACACACACACATACATAATCCAAAGAAAGCATGTGAGAGTAATAACTCACCTTATCAGTTAGTGAAGACTAACGATCCTACTTTCCTTTAGGCTACCATTGATGCATTCTAGATCTGTCTACTTTGCTCTTAGGCCTAATCATACACATATGAAAGCATCTTAAGACTTGCCTTAACATATTAAGAGCTTTTTGACTCTCTAAGTCAAAATAACCACTTAATGGATCAACTTTCTAACTTTTCATTCTCTATCTCTTTATCCAATCTAATTAATGAATTAACCACCACCATAATACCTAATTCATTATAATCTAACATCTACTACATCAATTACACATAATCACTAGTTAGGGTTTCAACCCCTAACTCTCATTGGATTGATTCCACCATGGGAATCCCTTTCTAACCTCTATTAAAGCATCTACACACTCTCATCTATATCATAATCAAGTTATAGATTGATTAATTCAACCAATCTACTCTAGTCAAATATTTCACCAAAAATGGAGAAATCTTACCTTGTTATGGAAAGGATCAAAATCCTAACAACCCACTGTCTCTAGCTTCTCTTGGCTCCATTTGGGTAGCACAATCTCCCCCTTTGAGCTTCCAATCTATCTACCCATCTAAATGGATCAAATGAGCTCTTAATAGGTTATAACCTATGTTCCGAGTGCGTAATCACATTGCAGTCATCTGTTCACTACACCGTGGTGACCACTTGACCTCGGTCAATATCTGCCACTTTCTTGCCACATTGTGGCGATCTGCTTGCCACGTCGTGATGCTTTTTCTCCTCTAGCATCCTACTTTGGCCATTGCGGCGTGGTACCCATATACTTTGATGCAGGGTAAAGTACATTTCCATTATTTCATAAGACGAAGTCCCTCCGTGCCATGGTGATTTATACACTGTGTCACCGTTGCTGCTTGATAGCAACTCCTTTAGCTAATTTTATTCCAGCTTTGGGAAATTTTTGTCCCAACTTCTAACACACATATCTTCTTTGTTCCTTACCCGTTTTTGATGTTCTTTATATCAACGCAAAGGCGGATTCCTACTCTACACTTATTTTAATTCATATCTCACTATATTAATGCAAGTCTTAATCTATTAATTCTTAAAGATGGCCCAAAAAGCATAAATTTCCCATTTTACCCTTTCGACCAAAAATGTATCTTCTCATGCATTCTTCCTCTTGAACTTAATCATCTAATCTCATCTTAGTGACTTAAACTCTTATTGGGCATTTTGAATTTAATTAATTCATTTTTTATGTCAAAATCTTTATTTTCATCCTAAAATTAACTCCATTTTTTCATGAAGTCACAATTCATATTCTCATATCTTTCTCATAATTTACCATTTTTCCCTTTTGGTTAATATTTAACTAAAAGTCAATTTTCTCTAAATTATAGGTTCTTACATGGGGACTGAGCCAGGATGATTGTACTCTGGTAAGATAAAGTTATGTTTTTCCCTTTATATCGCAGATGTAGTTTGTTATGTGATTATACCGTTTAGGTCTAAATAAGATTAGAATGACAAAGCATGAGAAGATGAGAATAGAGAGGTAGAGTGTGAGAAGAGATGAGAAAAGTATGATAAAGGTAAAGAGGGGAGATGAGATTTATAAGAGTATGAAAAGGGTAAAGAGAAAAATAAGAATAGCATATGAGAAGAGAATGAAGTGATATGAGATGAGAATAGAGTATGACAAGAGTCAAGAGATGAGACAAGAAGAGTATGGGAAGAAGTGAAGGTGAAGTATGAGAAGAGACAAGAAGGCATGAGATGAGATAGAGTATGAGTATGAGAAGTGATGGGAAAAGAGTAGATGAGGTTATATGAGATGAGAATAGAGTAGAAGAGTATGGAAAGAGAAGAATAGAAGAGTAAAGTATGAAAAAGAAGAGAACATAATGTTAGAGTATGAAAAGAAAGAAAAAATAAAATTATAGTATGATATAACCACCAGACCTGTGGTATGATGTTGTAGATTTTCATGTATTGCATATTCAGGTAATAGTCGTTGTGTGAGAGGATATAGAAGCATGAAGGTCGTGGACTAGATATAGATTTTTATTTTGGTACTTCCTTATTGCTTTGAATTATGGTTGTAATATATTGTAAACCCTATAATATACTGGGATGTAAAAATGTTTTTGAAATATCAAATTCTCCAGTTGTGTAGAAAAATTCTGATAAATCCCTAGAATATTAACTGAGAAAAGTTGGGTCATTACACTTTACTTTGTGCTCTATATTCTTCACAAACAATCTAAACTCCCATTGAGGAACCAAAGATTTCAAAGGTTGTTACTTTTTTCTTCCTATGGTTGTGTTAATCTTTTCATGTTTATGCAATATGATCATTTGGTTGGTTTAAACTTGTTTTATGTTGTTCAAATCTTTATAGCTTCCATTTACATCTTTTGCTTTTTTAACCCAAATTTTTGAATAAAACCCAATAAATGTTGATATCAGTATGATGACTTGGTAATGAGGGTCATCATGTTACATTTGGTGATCAGAAATAGAAAGTCAAAAAGGGAAAGATAGGCAATATTTCCAAGATTTGGAGGTTGGATTTGGCTCATTTATGTGTTTACAATCCTACTTCAGTTAGTAGGGGATCTTAGTATCAAGCAAGACGTATCACTTCTTAGAAGATACACAAAATTTTAAGAAGTAGTGGGATTTCTAATAAATTTTGAGATAATGGGAGCTCGAGTGATAATATTCAAAGGGTAAAGTTGCAGATTGTACATTCGAACCTCTTATGTCTGGAGGGCCACTAGAGAACGAAGAACTCTAGTCATGTATTCTTCATCAACAAAAAATTATATACCTAAGTCAATTCCAAAGGCCTTATGGATGAAAGACTCAATATAGTGGGAGAATGCTATGGAATATAGAGTTAAGCACACTACAAAATAGATATATGTTTTTGGGCTAACAATGAGACATATGAAAGAAAGAAATGTACGGGAAGATTGATGGTTAAGATATTCCAACATAAGGGAGTGGTTGATTCTACATATGTAAATACAACTATAATCAGATCAATCCTGAACATTGTAGCCTTTGAGAATCTCCATTTACAACAACTAGACGTGAATAGAGCCTTTATCCTTGATGATAATCTAGAACATGACATACACAAGACACAACCAAAGATTTATCGTAAATTTGGTAAAAAGAATCTGGTGAAAAAGAATAAAACTTTGTATGGCATGAATCAAATTTTTAATAGGTAGTACTTAAAGTTTGATAACTTTATGAAGAGGGGCGGGTACATGAGACATGAGGTGGATCATGTTTGTTACGTATATAAATTTAGCTCTACCTACATCATTCTCGTATTGATTGTTGGTTCCGACACACAAAAAATCAATAGCCTTAAGATATAGTTGTACATAGAGTTTAAGGTGAAAAACCAAGGGGATCTTAAGTTGAAGAAAGTCCTTAATATGGTGAACTCGGCAGATGAATATACTAAGGAGTTTACCACTTAAAAGTTGAAGATGGGCATGACTTCAACAACTTTTCTAAGAATTTAAGAGTAGGGGTTGCCAAAAGAGAGTGGGAGAGAAAGAGAAGGAGAGATAGATAAAAGAAAGAAAGAAAGAAAGAAAGAGAAAGAGTGCACGTGTGATTAAGGAATAATAAAGAGTTGAATGGAATAGACGACTAAGTTATTCAATCATTCAAGTGGGAGATTGTTGGCATTTGGAGTCTTGACAAAATGCTCTCCTAGTGAGAGAATGCTCTCTTTGGTGGCATAAAGCTCTCATGGTGAGAAAAATGCTCTATTTGGTGGCAGAATGCTCCCTTGGCTAAATAATGCTTAGTCCTTGAAAAGTTCGAGTATTTAGAAAAAGCATTTGGGAATTTAGAGAATGCGCTTTCATAGATCAGAAAGCGTCGGACACTTAGTGATTTCGCTGTTGGAGCTGAAAATGTGATGGTATTGATCTTATGGGGAGTTGTTGGACGCTTTATGATGCATGGTAGGTGGCTATGCACATCTCACGTTAAATGTTATGTTCGTCATTTTAATTTCATTTTTAGAAAGTTTTATTCCACAAGTTTATGGTATATAATGAACATCGGGATGATACTAGGAAATATGGTCTGAAGAATCTCGATAGTAGTTCCATGAACAATCCTTTGCGGGATTGGATTTTTTTTTTTCTTTTTGGAAATGCCATAAAGCGCGAACCAAGATCCGTGAGACGAAATTACCGATGTTTGTTTATCGTTTTGTCTGAAGTTTTTATTTTATTGAATTTTCCAACACTATGTTCCAGCATTTTGGGTGGTCCTAAATTCTTATCAAATTATCTCATTTGATTTGGTCAAAAACTTATTTTGTTCCTATTTTGAACATGTCAAACACTATCTAAAAATATTTGTTAAGTTGAGTCTTACCTACCAAATGTCATCTTAGTGATTTACTATCATTATTTGGTTTGAGTTTATATTAGTGCTCAATCTTGATTATGCAAAAATTTAATAATTTTAAATACCAAAATAGTTTAAATATGAATCATAATTAGAAATAGTATGAATCGGTCGGTCATAATATTCGATTGTAAATACTGTAATATGACTTTTGTATTAAAATATGAATACATAACATTTTTTTTATAGTATTTACGGTTTTTACAAGAATTATATTACATTATTAGTAGTGTCATACTACAAATAATCAATTTTTATGATTTTCCAACCTTTTTATAGTTTTTATTTGAATCTTTCTCAATATGTATGAATTATTTGTATCATGTATGTAAATCTTACCACAATATTTGTTGTAGAAAATCTGTGCACTGCCTTGTCACCTTAATAATTTTTCTTCTGAAAAACAATAATTATTAGATTCTCAAAACAACTTTAATTATGTAAAAACAGATTGGTCATTGTATTTTTGTCCCAACCAATAATGCCCTTCCATCTGGTCCCCTGAATAAATTTATTTGTTTTTGAGCCATGGATTTTTGGAGAATCTAAAAAACCTCACCAAATATAATTACTTATTTAATCATTAATGTCTTGTTATATATATATATATATATATATATATATATATATAGAGAGAGAGAGAGAGAGAGAGAGAGAGAGAGAGAGAGAGAGAGAAAAGAGAGAGAAATTGATATCTACAAGCAATATGTTTGTTGAAATTTGAAATGTCTAAAAAGAAAACTACTTTTAGTTTTGATGGTATTTATGTTTTAATTTAAACTAATTATGTTATAAAAGAGTTCTAAGATTATTTTTAATTTATGCATTAATTAAATAACATATTGAGGTCAAGGATAGCCAATGAAAGGAGGCACATGGAGATCAGATCAGCTTAGCTCAAATTGTCCAGTAGATAATAATTTTATATGGCCATTATTTTCGGTAAACGACTAAATAACTTTTGATCACTTAAATTATACAAAAAAATGGTGATCATATCAATACTTCCTCCTCATAATTAAAATACTTTACAATAATTACTGCCTTTTTGCTTTTACAATAATCCACCATCATGATTCTTATATGTCAAAATATTACTCAACAAAATATTTTAACTAGAATTCATAAAATTAAAATTTTCCTACATATACACTACCTTACAACCATTTTTAGATTAACAAAAGAAATATTTTTAATGTGTATAATATCTTCCTATTCTAATAAATAAATTTGTTTATTCTCTTATTGACAAGTGTCATATTATTAGAGCTCATCATTAATATTATGTCACGTATCATTACAGTTGTCAGCCTATTAATTATCAATTTTAAATTTTCCACTTAATTGTATTAAATTAATAACTGATTTTTTCTTTTAAATTTTAAATTTTAAAATTTTTCATTCTAATTATATTAAGTTAATAACATTAGATTTAAAAAAAATTAATACAGATTATAAGATGATATAAATTCACATAT
Organism: Lactuca sativa; assembly: GCF_002870075.4. Taxonomy (NCBI): domain Eukaryota; kingdom Viridiplantae; phylum Streptophyta; class Magnoliopsida; order Asterales; family Asteraceae; genus Lactuca; species Lactuca sativa. The sequence continues at coordinate 215,749,461 of NC_056627.2, forward strand.
ATATATTTAAATCAACGATTATAATTATAACTAAAAAAATCTTATAAGTAATAATTTATTTAAAATAATTAATTAATAGTTTTGATTTTTTTATATGAAAGTTTAATTAATTTTACACTCGTGGTTTTCACGGTTTATAAACTAATGTTCTATATAGAAATATATATAATGTAGACCATTCAATTCAAACTAGTCAATCTATTTAAAACTTACTATTGGATTAACATTATATATTACCCTTATAATTTAGTTAGCATTCAGTAACTCCAATTATTATAAAATATATTTAATATAACTCCAATTATTATAAAATATATTTAATAAGGAAACGTTTACAAAATATAAAAAAAAATATAAATATAAAATATATTGGTCCAATCCAATCTGAAAAAATTAACAACGATCTAATTTAATGTTTAATTCAATTATTTAAGTTTGTTTGACTAGAACTTAATTGAATTAGTTAGAAGAATTTAGTTTGATAGGATTTTATAGGTATATTTAAAAACATTAAATGTAAAAAAGACAAACATAGTAACCACGAACTCAAAAAAATAGTCATCGTATTAAATATTAATAATTAAAAAAAAATAAAAAAAATAAAAAAAAAACTAAATATAACAATAGCCAAAATGCATCTGAAGACAAAATATACTCTAAGTTATCTCATTTTTTTCCTAAAAATAAGTTTATGGGATCCCAATAGGTAGATAATATGGACGAGTTTTATAGTTTACTATAATAAGCTAAAAAAACAAACATTTTGTAAAAGATGAAGGACCAAATATGTATTTTTCTAAAATATTCAATTTTCAATATCCAATCCCACCCAAAATTCCGATATCCCAAAACCCCAGTTTTAACGGGATTAATAATTAATTAAACCCAAAAATTACAAAAAAAAAAAAAAAAAGGTAATCAATTAATTAATCCCATTATCCTCTTCTCCCTCTTTCCCACCTTTCTTGTAATTTACTTCCACGTCATCACCACCACCAGTCGCCACACCACCAACTTCTTTAGGACTATCCAACGCCCTCTTCTCCTCCTCCGCTATCTCCTCCACCTCCGCCACCAAACGCCGCCGTCTACTCACCACCCTTTTTTTCTCTGCCCTAATCCTCAACGCCTCCAACAACTCCCTTAACGCCTTGCCGTTGTCTCGCCGGTTTTTAATCAATACCTCACTGATATCCGCCGGAGTCATCTCCGCCTCATCGATTACCTCCGCCAGCTTCGCCAAAACCTCCGTTTCGATGTCGCCGTCGTCATACCCTAAATAATTTTTCAGAAGAATCTTCAACGATGGGAATGAACAGTAGCTCATGAAGACGTGCATATCCATTCTTCCACTTCGAAGCAATGCCGGATCAAGCTTCTCAATGTGATTGGTTGTGAAAACGAAAATTCGCTCCGATCCACAACACGACCATAACCCGTCTGTGAAGTTTAACAAACCAGAAAGTGTAATGGAGTTGTTGTTACCATTGTTGTCTGGATCGCCGGGACCTCCCGGAGCTCCGGGGCCGGTTCTCATTTCAGAACCTCCGTCAAATGCACCGCCGCTGCTCCGCCCGCCATTGCTGTTACTTTTTTTACGATTTGTGAGATTTATAGAACAGTCAATGTCTTCGATTACGATAATTGATTTTGAACTGGTTTTCATAAGCAACTTCCGGAGTTCCGAATTCGTGTTTACCTCTGTTAATTCCAGATCGTAAATGTCGTACCCAAGGAAATTCGCCATTGCAGCGATCATGCTTGATTTTCCGGTGCCGGGGGGACCATACAAAAGGTACCCACGCTTCCACGCGCGTCCCGTCCGTTTATAAAACGCCTGTCCGTCGGCGAAATCCCGGAGATCGGACATTATCTCCGCCTTCTTCTCCGGATCCATTGCCAGGGTATCAAATGTACTCGGGTGCTTAAACGGCACCGATTCCCATGGGTGTCCCCGAGAATCGAGAGAGCCGCCTCGGGAATTCGTGTACAGCAGCCTATCCTGATTCTTCCTTCGGATTTCGTTCGCTTTCTCAGTTATGAAATCAAGGTAAGCCTCGAGAATCTGAGGTTTGTCCCTTTTGTTGATCCGGAGCGTGAACCCACGCTTCTCCTCCGGCAATGGCCGCCATGAGAACGTCTGTGATTGTCGTGGCGTGACGATGTGCTCCCATACGACGGAAACACCATTGAAGACATCGGAGAGACGGTCGTTGTTAGCGAGGCCAAAGGTGATGGCGGAAGAGTTGAGGCCGCGGGTAAGTGATAGGCGGTTGGAGGAGGTAGCTGCGGCGGAAGGGGTGGTGGATGAGGCGGAAGAGGATAGATAAAGCTGTACGGCGTTGTAGAGTTCATTGGTGTTGACGCCGTCGATCTCGGTGATTTCGTAGTAACAGTAGGAAGAGAAGCAGTTGAAGAGGCGTTGGAAGAGTTTAAGAACGGCGAAGCGGAGCTCCGGTGGGATGACGGTGTGAAGGAGTGTTTGGCAGAAGGCTAAAACTCCCATTAGAGAGGCCATGGTTGTCCAGAGCTCCTTCATGGTGGGGTTTTGTTGCAGAGAATAGAGATGGTGAAAATGAGAGGTACTTGTAGGGATTTATAGATGGGGAAGAAGTAAATACTAGGTGACTTGTTCTCAGTTTAGGTGACTAAAAGACAAGAGTTTGTTCCATATATATATTCTTCCTTAAATCCCCAACCCTCTATTTTGGTACAAATAAATATTGTTACTTCACAACAACATAAATAGACCTCAAAATCGTGTCGTGTTCGGGTTGCCGTGTCGCGGGTTGGTGGGTCAAAATATGTCAACCCAAACACGAGCCATTTAGATATATAGGTCACGGGTTGGCGGGTTTGGAACATAAACTCATATATGACCCGCCAACTCATTTATTTATACGGGTTCACAGGTTGGCGGGTTCATAGAAACATGTTACAGACTTAGCCTTATAGGTTACGACTTACGACCTTAGACTATTTACCACGAGTCAAAATGTCAAAACAGTTAAATGGTCTACGAATCAATGATATATATTATATAATACTTATTAAATATTTATACTTGATACATAAATACATTTAAAAATAAAATATTTTTTTTATTAAGAATATAAACGGGTTGGCGGGTCAACCCGTTTACTTTTTGAGAAACACATATATGATACGTTTACTAAACGGGTTGGCGGGTTGGCGGGTTAGCGGATTAGCAGGTTGAAAAACTCAACCCAAACCCATTTATTTTGTGTCGTGTCGCGAGTTGTGTCGCGTGTCGTGTCGAGAATTGTCAGCCCTAAACATAAACGAGTTTTGTATTAAAACATATACTTTTTACTTAAAAGTATTTACAAATATATAGTAGTTTCAAATATAATTACCAAAACAAATAAATGTCACGCCACTTTTTATAATGAATTTACTTATAATTTAAACTATAGATAATATCCATGATACATCTACCGTAACTTTTATATATTAATTACTTTCATTTTTTAGTTATAATATAAAATTGAAAGAAAAAAAAAATATCATATCATTATTTAAATCTTTTTTTTAACTAGGAGTAGTTTACTCAGAGTAATTAATAAAAACAATTTTAAGCTTAAATCAAGTTACAAATACTAAAGATGCTATTTTTTCTTAATCATTTTATTGTAAACGTCCAATTAATTTTTGATAAAATAACATGTGATTTTTTATTTTCTAACTTTTTTTTGAATAAAAGCATATACAAAGAAATAACAAAACTAAAATAATGATCAATTTTAATGTCATTAAAATCCAACAAACTTTTGACAAAAGGTCTTTAATTGATTATTATTATTATTATTATTATTATTATTATTATTATTATTATTATTATTTGTGTATCATAGACAACGATCTTTATATAAATCTCACTTATTTTGATGTAACTTTTTTTCTTCAATTCAACTACTTGTATATTTTGCTTTTTTGAGTAACCATCTCAAATATTTTTTTGCCCGATCATAAGATTTCAGGGTATGTGCACAATGCACTAGCTTTTGCTATTGACGTTACTTGTTTTACAACCATTAGTGAAGGAAATACAAACAAAATTGTAAACTAAAAACTAAATTTGAATTAAGATTACAATGGACAAGGAAAATATGAACTATTGGTGTAAACAGAAATCAGATGTTATTTTGACAAAAAAATTAAAAGTACGATTTACACTAAAATGATTAAGAAAAAAAAATAATCTATTTAATATTTGTAAGTTGATTTAGCTTTAAAAATGTTTTTAACAACTTTAGGTGATTTTATTAATCACTCGAGCAAATCTATGAACGATTTAAACAACAAAAAATAATATAATAAATATATGATTTTACTTTTAAATTTGTATAATAAAAATAAAAATAATTAATATATAAAAATAATTGTAGATACATACTATCTATAGCTAATTTTTATTCTAAAAATAGTTCAAATTGTTAGTACACTAATTATAGAAAGTCACACGATATTTATTTACATTTCACTTAAATTAAATGGTGATAAATACTAAAATACCATGTTTTAGTAATTATGTTTGAAACTACAGTATATTTGTAAATATTTTTGAAAAGTACTATGTCATGGTACAAAACAAAAACACCACAATATCATAACTTCAATCTAGATGGATGGAGTAAACGAGGGTAAGATAGTCTTCATAAGACCTCTAACAAAAACAAATATAAATAAGTGCAAAAAATAATATAAATAGTAATCAAGTTCATCTTGAGTCTTCCCGCATAAAGATTTTTGCATATAAAACGTTAGTCCGATATGAGGAAGAAAAAGAAGAAAAAAAAAAGTTGTCGGAGGCAGTAATTTGCAAAACACAATAAATCTTTAACATATAGATGCTACACATGCTGGAAGTGAATAGAAAAGCTTGAGAAAGCAGGGGACGTGGTCCGACAATCACAAACAAGAGATTGTGATCTAGACCCCATACTACACATACTTTGATATCCTAATTTTAAGTCTCACACTCTCTTATATGAGGTCATGTCTTTAGTAAATACCAACTCTTTCAAGTCTAACATGACATTATCATCTCATTTTCTTTTTGGACCATATCTCCTTCTCGCACATGCAATTATAATCGTCTCCATTCTCCTAACAGTAGTAGTCAATTGTCTCATATATACATGTCCAAACCATCGTAATCTTCATTCCCTTAATTATCGAGTTCGATATCTTGTCCAACGGTGTCTTACGATATGTCCAACGCAACATTCTCCTTGCTGCGACCTTCTTCTTCTTTTCATGTTATTTATTAATCGGTCAACATTTATATCCATACATCAAAGTTGGCCTAATAACCACCCTAAAAAATTTCTTTTAATTTCAGTGGAACCTTCTTGACATACATATTTCATGTCGTTGCCCTCCACTTTAACCATATGACATTTATACGGTGTGTGGCATCATCCTCAACACCCATTCCTTATGTATCATTAACTCAAAGTACTTGAAAGTCTCATTTGGGAGTAAAACATGGTCATCGATGCATACTTATATTCCTTCGCCATTTTGATCCCCATTAAAAGTGCACCATTTATATTTTGTCTTAGCAATATTGATAAGAATAAGTAACATTCGTTTCAGGAATACTTCTTTTGAGACTTGATCATTTTAGACCATCGGAATGTGGAATTTTGAGGTGATCATGACGTGGTGGAGGAAGCACCACGATGTGGTGACAACTGTTATGAGATGTGTATTTTTTTTTGTGTATCACGACTTGACAAGGTCTTGGCCAAGACGTGGTGGCGGTCAGAGTGTAAAAGCCTATTTTCTTGGGTTTGAGGCCTTACTTAAGGGATGTGATGGCTAGGGGTTTGCTCACCATCAGCCTCCATAACATCTACTCGACCTAAAGCAAATCCTAACTTCAACTGTTGACATTTTGAAGCTTTTGTGGTGTTTTGTTGGTGTCTTCGTGGCCTTGAAGAAGAAAAAGGTGCTCTTTAAGCATAGATCCAGCAAGCAAACCTCTTCATCACCTTCTTGCAAACATTATGGAATCTTGTAAGTCCACAAGTCCTTATCTTTTATGTGAAATCCACTTAGATCTAGGCTTAGAAACTTATTATTCATGTTCTTGTTGAAGTGGATGGATGAACGACGTAAAGTTGGCAACTTTATAGATATTTGAGTTTCCTTTGTGGTTATCTGTTCTAGATCTGGTGTTCTATGGAGTCCTTGGTCCATGCATAAGTTTTGAGATTATTTCTTCCATTTTAACCTATCTTGGAAAAGACATGCATTAGACATAAAGCACAGATTTTTATGATGCATTTAGGTGTAATAAAGCCTATTGGAAAATATGAATGAATGGCTTAATGGATTAAGAGCTTAGTTTATAAGTTGGCCAAGACAAATGCCACAACGTAGTGGTTTGATCGCCACGACGTGGTGGCCAGCCGGGGTTGACTTTTACTGTTGGCTTTGACCGTTGACTTTTTGACCAAGTTGATTTTTGGTCAATCTAAGGGTTGTTAGGCTATAAATTAAGGTTTTCCCTCTAATCATGGTATAGGTGGCTCGTAGCACCACTCTTTGTTTCATGTGAGCTATGTTGATTATTTGCTAGCCTACGGGATGAGTTTTCTTACTATACTATGTACTGCAGTCTGTGTCCTTCTATGTTAGGATGTTGATATGTTGTAGTGATCTATTTGACTGGTAGATCTGTTATGATTACATGTGTTTGATGGTTATTGTTTATGTATATATGTAGAGATATTTAGGTTGGGGTTAGATTGCATGTTGTCTGCAGTAAACCAGGACACCCGGGCGATCCAGGTGTACTGTAGGCCTAGTAAGGAGGTCTAGTCAGATTTAAGGCTCAAAGAGAGCAGTCCAGGTGTATTGTAGGCCTTGTGAGGTGGTCCATTCATACTGAAGGCTCGTGTATAGATGTACTATATGTGTATTATTGTGTGGGGTATTTTGGGGAACTCACTAAGCTTTGGCTTATAGTTGTTGATTTAAATGTTCCCCATACTTCTAAGGATTGAGGGAAGGAAAAGGCATGATTGTAAACATCATCCACGGATTTATGTTTGAGAGATGTTATTTGATACTCTGATTTTATGATTATGGTTTTGGAACAATGAATTGGATAACTTATGATTTTTATGAAAATGTCCTTTGAAAATGAAAAAAAATTCTATGGTTTTTGGGACGTAACAAAATCTTTTTTTTTCTTTTAATGATGCCTTTGAAGTATCCAACATAGCATTGAGCTAAGTCCTAGAATTAACTACATGAACTATGTCGTCGGAAAAAATCATACACCATGATACCTATTCGTGTGTTTTACAGTATATTTCGTCCATAATCAAAGTGAAATGTATGAATTAAGAGTCGATCTCCTATGAAGCCTGATTTTTACTAGGACAGACTCTATGTCACCAACTGCAGTTCGGACGCAAGTAGTATACCAACAATATATAAACTGAATAGTCTGGACATAACTCCTCGAGACCCTTCGATCTTCCAAGGTCGTCCAAATCATCTCATGCGAGACACTATCATACATATTTTGTAAGTCAACGAACACTATATATAAATCCTTATGTCTTTCTCGATATTTCTCTATTGGATGTCTTAGTAAGTGGATCACCTCATTGGTAGACCTCCTAGGCATGAACCCGGTCTGATTTTTTGATACCATAGTATTCTGCCTTAACGTATCCTCTAGCACCCTCTCTTATACTTCATGGTATTACTATATTAGTAATTATCTTATTTCCTTTATAGTTTTCATTACTTTGTGCAACGACCTTTGTTCTTATTAATTGGTATAACAATACTAGATCTCCAATCCTCGGCCATCTTTCTGACTCCAAAATAATGTTAAAGAGGACTATCAACCGATTTAGTCATTCTCCCATATACACCACCAAACAAGAATAAGGATCTTGTGTAGACCAACAACTTTGTCCCTGCCCATTTTTCCTTAATTCCCTCTTTACTTCCTCACTCTTAATATCTATGTGGGAGGACTTATTGGGTGCCTTATGTGTTTGATTAAGGTGTCTAAGCTCATAAACTAATTGGTATATACTTGTAATTAGAAGCAAATTCCTTTTTGAGATGCCCTCATAACTAGTAACTTCATAGCATGATATTTAGTGATAGAGGATAACTTGTTAATTTATTATATAAATAATAAATTAATTGGAAATAATTTATTAATATATTATATGATTAATATATTAATTAGAAATAGTAATAATTAATTACAAATTAATCATAATTAATTTGGATTTAATTTTGGGTTAATTAGAATTAATTAAATGTGCAAGGACCTAAGTTGTAATTATTCAAGAGTTAAATAAGAAAGGATTCAAGAACCTTCCTTGATGGAACGGCTTTGAGGTGACCCAATTAGGGTTTCTAGAAGTCTTCTAAAAATAAGGAAAGTGGATAACCGTCTAGATTTGAAATATTATTATTATATTAAGGATTAGAGTTTCCAGGGTTTTCCTATTAGCTATAAATACGACCCGGGTGCTTATTTTCGACCACCACATCTACCAAAAGGATTGTCGAAATTCTCCCATATCGTCCTCTCTTTTTTTTTCTTCTACTTGTTAGGATTTGGGTACAAGCCATTCGAGACACTAAACTTTTGATGCTAGCTTTCTAAAGTGTAAATGAAGGAATAAAGAGATTTATTTTCTATAATAAATCTAAAGGTATGTAAACCCCAATTCCTTGTTTTTCGAATTTGTTGGGTTTATGTTAGTTTGTGTTATTCATGTTGGATTAAGGTGTCTAAACTCATAACTAAATTAGTATATTATTGTAATTAGAAGCAAAGTCCTTGTTGGGTTGCCCTCATAACTAGAAATAATATTATGGAGAAGGATAATTTAGTCGATTATTATATTATTAATAAATTAATTGGAAATTATGGTGAAAGGATTGTTAATATATTATGTGATTAATATATTACTTGGAAATAGATAGTTGATTTGTTGATTTATTATGTGATTAATAAATTAATGTGAGATCAGTTGTTAAATAATTGATTTGTTAATTTATATGATTAATAAATTAATGTGAAAGCAAGTAGAATTGATTAATTATTAATCAGAATTAATCAGTAATTAATTATGGAGTGACTGGAATTTATTAAAGGTGCAATGGGTGAATTGTAATTGTTTAATGGTTGAACGAAAAAATCGATTTTGGAACCATCCAAGTATGGACGATTTTAGGAGCTCTTCTAGGGTTTGTGGAAGCCTCATGGTTGCATAAAAGGAAAAGATTTGAAATCTCATTCATGAAGTTATACTATAATAGGTGTATAAGGAAACAGTCTATATAATGATCGTTGAATGAGTGTCCTTTTCACCCACCGCTCCTTTGCGTGGTGGAGGGTTGTTATCTTAATGGGTTAGATAGGACATAAAAGATTAAAAGTCTAATCTATAAAGTGCTAGAACATTCTTTTAAAATCTCATTATAGGTACTTTAGGAAAAACGTGAAAATGTATGTTAATCCATGAAAACGCACATCGTTTCTTTATGGGTCATTAGTGGAGTGTGTGTGGTTAACGACACGCTAATTTCGGACTATAAATATGAAATGATGAAACAACTCGTCTTTATAATTTTTGATGGAGCATGTGTGGTTAACTGACACATCAATGGGAGATTATAAATCGATCGGGGGTGTTTGAGCGGTTTTGCATTGTTATTCACATCTTAATTATGATCCCCGGCATCCTAGTTACAGTTGGTAAGAGCATAATATGAGATTAAACATGTCATTGATAAGGTTCAATGAATCTCAAAAGATCTAGGAGTTTCAAGTGAATGAAATTGGTGATATGTTTCTACCCATCTAAAATAGTTTTGTGATATGACTACGACACCCCTCTTCATATTACGAAATAAAAATATGGATCCTAACCTTAATTTAAATTTTTTGGATCATAATTAAGGATTAAAATCAACTAAATTGAATTCTCTCTTCTCTTGAATTTCATATGTCTTTTGAAGATAGAAATGGTCTTCCTCGTTCTTATGGAAATGGTTTTTCTCAATCATCTGGAGACGGTCTTCCACAGTCAAGGCAAGGTGAAATTGTCTTCCCTTCCTTGGGCAATGGGGGAATTGGACATCGTCCTTATTCAACTTTTCCAACTCCTCCTCCTGTGACTCTCCTAACATCATGTTTTCCTCAAGTTGAAAGATATGAACCTACTCAAGCCCTATCGACATGTAAACATGAAGATGAAAATTTTGTGTGTGCGCATGTTCTGAAAATGAAATCGTACATTTAAAAATTGGAAAGAATGGGTAAAGGAGAAAGCCAATTATTTGGTTCTTCTTTCGCTTCCAAAGTCTTATGGCCAGTTCATTAAGAACTTGCATATGAGGAATCTCGATGTGACCCTAATTGATCTGACCCAAATGTTGATAGTTGTTGAATCATAAATGATTGAGAACACAAGTGAAGAAGAAATGCTTATAGGGTCTAATCCAAAGGTTTCCATGGATATTGACAATGGCAACATTTGTGATCAAGAAAATATTTCTCTTCCCAATCAAAAAGGATCAGCCAAGGTCAAACCATTTGATTGTATGGTAAAGAGAAAGGCTTGTTCTGAGATCATTCCACATGTTGACCCCCAATGAGTCCATTTGTTTCTACTACTAATTGAAGTGACATTGGAAATGAAGCTGCCCAAAATACCTGAAGGATCTTGAGGATGATAAAGTCAACTTGTGTGACTTTACTTCAGGTACATCCATTATCCAACTCCATTATAAGTTCATACTCATAGAATCTTAATACATGTTGTGATGATTACATTTTTGATGGTATTACAGGATCTAAAAGAAATAAGGAAGCTTAAGTAAAGTGAGCTAAATCGGATCTTGAAATATGGACTTTGGTCACATGGTTTGATGGTCAGATTTGGAGCTACTACTAAGGAGTTAGCATAATTTAATAGATTGCTATTACTCCTTGGAGATGTCTAGAAATATAGTGTTTCATTTTATGCATTGTAAGGACAAGTTCCAATTTTCTTTTTAGCAATAAAATGAAGTTTTGGTTTATGCAGTTTCCTAATTATATTTACTTGCAATGGAATTAATGAAAGTGTTGGTTATGTTTCTAATAATAACAATATTAATTATGGATTTTATTCTTCTAGAATGTGCTTGTGGTATTGTCATCTTTTTTAACAAGTGAAAAGAAATCTCATCATCAAGTTTCAATTGGATAGAAACTTGGAGTCATTAATCATACAATTCGAATTGCATGATACATGAGAATCTTGTCATTGGAAAATTATGATTAATACATTGTTCACATGTTTATTTGATGCAAGTGAATGACTAATGGATCTAGTACATGTTGATATGGACTCTTCAGATCCAACAGAAGGGACGATAACCCTATTAGGGTGCAAAGTTACGCTTGGATGTGGAGTGTTAGGCTTACCCTCTTGTATGTGTAAATGGGTTGAGTCTTTCCTATAAATAGGAAGTGAGTGACTCCCATTATGTAATAAACCATTTGGAGAGCATTAGTTTTAGAGAGAGAAACTAGCAAACCCATTTGTACTCTTTCTAATTCATACTAATGAGAGCTTGAAAAGATTTATTTACTCCATGTGTTCTTGAATTTTTATGATGATTCAGTAGATCTTTCTTATTCCGCACATGCCATCATAATCAACACCACTACATTTGGTATCAGAGCAGGATTCATTCAGCTTTGATCTGATTTTCATTTGTTTTCAAAAGATTTTGAATCTCGTTCTAGATTCAAAATATTCCGCTCTTTTTATTCTGAAAATCATCACAGATCATCTGTTTTGATTCGATTCTGCTTACGATTTGATAGATCGAGTATTTTTTGTCTATTTTGTGGAAATTTTATCAATCAAATCTCAATTTCTGAAGCTCTTTATAAATTTCGTCCGTACAACAATGGCGAACTTTAACATGAACACCATGACTTCATACTCTCATCTTCTTGTTTCATCCACTAAAATTCCTCTGTTAATTCCTGAGTTCTACGATCAATGGGCTGATCGTATGGAGGACTATCTGAATGGAATAGATGAAGATCTCTGGAGATGAATTGTTGGTGAAGTTCACCCTCCTGCTACAGTTCAAAGTATTGCAACTTCTTCCAATAATACAAATGTTGTTGAACATGCTGAGAAACTGCTGAAAAATGAAAAGAAATGTATGCGTGAACGTCTTGGTGCTCTTCCACCAGTTCTATACAATTATGTGCGCAACTGTAAAACTTCTAAGGAGATTTGGGATACTCTGAAGGAGAAGTATCAAGGCAGCATGAAAATAAAGATCAATTCAGTCAAACAATGTATGTTGGAGTTGGGAGAGTTTAAGTAGATCAAAGGAGAATCCATTGAGCAATACTGATGAGTTAAAAACTAACTTGAAGATCGATTAGATCTTTAAAACAGGTAAAATAATAAACGAGTAAACAGCAAGAACACCATAATGGATCAAAGAGTGTCGAATGATTAATCAATAATCCTCAGCAGAGCTTGATAAAGAACTTCTACTGTAGAGGATTTAGGGTTTACAAGAACGATGAAGAAATAATCTGTGATCTATCGTAATTTCTATTGTCTTCTTGATTGTTAACCTAATATGCATGCAAGCACATTAATTTATATTAAACCCTATCAGCTCACGGTTGGACAGGCCCAAACCGGAGTAACAAAACTTGGACTATTAACCGAGCCCAATAGACGCAATACATCAAAACTGCTACGCTACGCTACCCAACAATCTCCCCCTTTGCGTCAAATTGGAGCGAGATTACTTCTTCTTCATGCTTGGGCCAGTAGCGGGAACCTTCTTCTTTACAGTTTCAAACAGACGTGAGATAAGGGCGAGGATTGTCTGTCTGAACCAGATGTACCACTGTATCATATCGTCAAAATATTTGATATCATCCGCTGTATTTTCCTTGCATCTGTGGATGATCCCCAGCACGTGCTCTAGACAAGCAGTGGTATAAAGATGTTTATCAGCTAAGGCAAAGAGACATTTCTGTCCTTCACTCCTAGTGAACATGACTGAGTTTCGCCTCGGGTCAATTTTTCCCATCTTCATCTGGTTTAGATCACTGGCCGAGCCAACAGGAGCGATCTTCGGTTTCTTCTTGAAGACAGTTGCAATCTCCAGATCCATCAGTGCGACCTCCATCATATAGCACACCAACATCCTTTTAAGATGGTTGATGATCGGACCATATTCAACTTTGTTGGTCAGAAGGATGTTGTGCAGAACGATCCAATCATGAGGATTGAGGTTCTGTAGATCTGCTAAAGAAATGGCATGTTCGGTTTTTGCAGATCCCCTGAGCACCTTGAACCGAACATTGATAAACTTCCTAACAGTGTACGGTTTCAAGACCCGAACGTTGATGATCTTCTGAGCGCTCTAGGTTTGATATTGGGGTTGAACAACCTTCAGATAGAATTCAATCAATTCCCGATCAACCTCCGGATGAGGATGAGGGAACTCAGCAACGTTGGCGAAGGCGTGAAAGATGAACGCCTTTCGGGTTAATGGCATGTCGAACTGAGAGTCGACAGAATTGTAACAGTCAAATGAGATGACTGGTTCAAGCCACAGGATGCTCGGGGTGTCGATTGCCTCCTTTATCATCCTTTCTCGAGTCCAAGCAGGAAACAGAGTTTTCCTACTCTCGAGAAGGTCGTGGGCTTCCTTCTGTTTGCGCTCAGCTTCTTCAGCTTCTCTTGCCACACGAACATTATCATCTTCATCATTGCGTCGACTTTTGCGTTTCAACAAGTCGACAATGGTTTCGTTGTCTTCTTCCTCTTCTTCCTCAGCAATTTTCTTGCCTTTATCCTTCACACCCGAACCAGAGGCTTGGCCTACAGGAGGAGGTTCGGTTGTGTGAGTTGCCTTTGAGGAATGAGGTAGTTGCGATCCAGACTCCTTTTCTCCCCCTTGTTTCAGATTGGACACGAAATCGGGTAGCCCTTCAATTTTGCTTAACAGATCCAGGGCAGGAGCGAGTTTTTCTGCAAGGGTACGCCTCACAGAATGATTAAGTATCGGATCATGTGCTTCGAGGATGTTAGATATTGCTGAGTGGACATCCGAAACACACGTCTTGATGACCTCCCTTTCGGACCAAAGAGTGTCAATCTGTTGTTGAGAATTGGAGAGTTGAGCACTCTTGACCTTCAGGGAAGTGGTCTTCTTTGCCAAAACATCCATCAACGAGTTCTCAGCAGCCAGATCCTCTTGGAGTTTGGAGAGGCGCTCGTCAATAGAGGCACGGAGGGCAGAGTTGTCGTCTGTCAGAGATTGACGAAGTGTGGCAAAGGACTTCAACTCTGTAGAGACAAACATGGCCAACTGTTGAACAATTGGTTCCAACGTAGTCTTGGTAGCATCTGCACTCTCCTGTAAGGACTTTAACAGGGTAGAGGCATCAGAGAATAGTTTATCGACTTTTTCGGTCGCTGCCTCATAGGCTTTCGTTAAGGTATCAATGGCGGCGGTTGCAGAAATGACCGAATCGTGCTGAGCCCTTGAGAAGGCATCAACAATCTTCTGAAGAGTGGCTTCAGAGAGGGATGATTGAGAGGTGGAAGAAGAAGCAATGAGCAAGTCGACCTTGTCATGTAGCTCCTTAAGATGCTTCTTTGTGACCGGAGCGTCATCGTCATCGTCACTCTGCACTTGAAACGGACTGTAATAGACCGAATCAAATATCATGTTTTCCCCACCAAGGAAAGGGTTATCTCCATCAGAGGCATGACCGGGAGATGGTGGTGGTGGTTAAGCTGGGGGTGTAGTGGTATGAGTAGGTTCAGGTTGGGTGGTTTCGGGTGTAGGTGTAGGTGTAGGTGTAGGTTCGGTTTGTTTTTGAGTAGGGGTAGGTTCGGGTGCTGTTTGGGTTTCGGTTGCTAGTGGAGGTGCAGTTGCATCGGTATGAACCCCCGTATCAGATACGTTGGTTGTAACCTTTGCAGTGGATGTTGTTGTAGCATCGGTGAAAATAGGTGGTGGCATTGGGATAGAGGTTTGTGGAATGTGGGCGAAGGGGTTTATGGTGGGAATGGAAGTAGGAATTGTTTGAGTAGGAGAGGGAATTGGAGAAGTATGGATTTGCATTTCGGGGGTAGGTGATCTGGGTGGTGTGTTGCCCCTTGGAGGTGTGTTGCCTCTTGGAGAGTCGTCAGAATCCGAACTCTCACCCTCCGACTCACTTGAAGAGGAAGCGATAATCAGCTTTCGCTTTGGTTGTGTTTTTCGCCTCTTCTGCTGCGGGGACTGAGCAGCTTTAGTGGGTTTCCTCTTCCTAGGAGAAGGGCCTTTAGCCCCTTTGGCCACCTGTTTCCCTTTGTCTGCCTTCTTGCCTCTAGGAACAGGCTTATCGGCATCGTGAATTGATTTCAGCATCTCCGGCGTGAGATCCCTCGGACCAGACCGCTTGAACTCTTTGTAGGTCCGGATGATTCTGTTGTCAGCTGGAACGTCAGCGTACATGGTTTCCGGAATGGAACCATTGAATGGGAATTTTGAAGCATCTGAGACGATGATCTTCGTGGTATGAAAGGTACCAATCGAAGACATCGGTGCGCCGGCGACAGTGGGGATATTGTACTTGTCCATCCCCCACTTCGTGATCAAGGTCCAAAACCTGGCATACGACACCTCTGAATGCCGTGAAGAAGAAGATAAACTTTGGATGACTTGTTGCCAGAGAACAAACCCATAGTCGACATTAATGCCATTGTAGACCCCATATAAGATGGACAGGAACAGTCGACTGGAACCATCTGAGCCAGAGCTCCTTTCAGAGAGACCTATGAATAGCACAGTGAACATCCCGTTCCACTGTGGCGGCAGGCATGACTTCTTGAACTTGGCGACGGAAGTAAGCACCTCCGTGTAACCCATATTGTAGAACATGTTGAACAGGTGCCCCAATGGAATCGTCTCTGGATTAACCCTTGTTGGATCAGCTTCAAACCCTAACAGAGAGCAAAAGCGTTGCTTGGAGATAGACGCTTTATGATGAGAAACGTCAAAGAATATCCTATCGACCACTTTGTCGTAATGAGCAGTCGCATAGATCTGCGACAGGAATTCCATGGGCACAGATTCCACCCGTGATAGTGCAGGAGCAATTGGCAAATACTTCAAGCACTCGATGATAGTAAACATGTAGGAATCATAGACATGAGGGGTTAGATCGATAATGAGGCATTGTTGAGGGCGAATGGGAAGAATATGGGAAGTAGCGTGCACAGAGGATGAATCTGCCATTGTTGAAGAGAGTGAAGAAGATGATGAACAGTTAGGGTTCAGGGAATTCTTGCGCTCTGGGATTCTTGATTGCAGTAAAGAGGTAAATGGTAGATGATGTCGCCATTTATACTGGGGTTTAAGGAGAGAGAAAAATCTTCCCAAATCTTCTATCGAAATACGAAGGGTTTTCCCGGAATTTGACTGATGCGTGACAGTTAAGGTAAGCGATGATCACGCATGAGAGAGAGAGTGTCAGATTCCTTAGAACACGCCTCCCATCATGCGCCGGTTGGATAGAAATCGTTTCAGATTCACACGCGTCCTTTCTGTGCTTTTTAGAGAAGAACCGTTTCAAATTCGCACACGCGTCTGCGACGTCATTTGGAGATTGGACGTTTCAAATTCGCATGCGTTCCCTTTTTACCGCCGGTTGAAATCAAATCAATTAGACTCCCACCTGAGTCAGCAACCCTTCATCTTATCCCTGTAACGGCATCTTTTGAATAATACGCCCACGTGGATGAAAATTGACCACAGCTTATAATTAACCACCAATCCAATGAAAAAGCCTGTAATTATTAGAACCAGAATATTGGAAAATCAAAGATTTTCATGCTAAGGGTGTAAAAGAAAAAGAAATAAAACAAATCTTTTTAGGAAAAATTGTGATGTCAATAAAGACACGAAACAAATGATCCCGGGCACGAATCTCTTCCTTCAAAGTCAAGAGAGACCTTAAAGTGTAAATGTGGTTTCCCGTAGAATTACGATCAAACACATTTTAAGAAGTGTTGAAAGGCTTCTTTTAATTAAGCTTTTTAGGGTGGCTTAGCTTTGATTCAACAGTCCTAATCTTGAAATAAGATAGAAAGTGAACAAAGTACTTGTGAGACCGGTGTAGTCTATTGAACAAGTAGGTTTGAAATAATTTTAAAGTGGCTGGTAAATATAAAATCTCAACAAAAAAAATAAAAACTGGATCCCAAGGGAAGAAATGTTATGGTTATTAACAATTTCATAGGAATCACACAAAAGAAAATTTTGAGACTTCATAAAGATACGTCCGTCAATTCATTAGTGAAAACTAGAGCAAATTAATTGTTCACCGTCAATTCAGATTGGGTATTGAATTTTGGGTTTCACTCAGCTCGTAGTGGCACGAAACTAAGATCATAAACGCAGTTTTTGAGTAACCATAAACCTCAGTGGTAATTTCTGAGAGTATCAAGGGTTACGTTTGTGAAACGAATTTAATGGAGAAATGCAATAGAGATGGTGTAAGAAATTAAAGTACCTCTGCTATAAAAAAAAATAGGACCAAGCAGAAAACTCTTATCTAATGTGAAAAGAGAGTTAGGTAGCTCACGATTAGAATAAATGGGATAGCCTAATTGGGAAGACAGAGTTTGTATATACCAAGTCATTAAGGCTATTATTCAGAATCTGATAAGGCTTTGGGCACATACAGCAGCATGCTTCTAGGGACACTTAACTAATGCAACCATTTCCCCACACAAATAAAGTAAAAAAAAAATTAAAGAACAAAATATCTTTGGAGTTTTTTGATATTAAAAGAAATATTTTTGGAGTTTGTGATAAAAAAAATTATAAATAAAAAAAAATAAGACTGATAAAGAAAAAATAAATAAATAAAACTTTGGAACCGAACCCGAGCGTTCGGTTGATTTCGGTCGAGAAAAATTTTGAAAAACCGAACCCGAGCGTTCGGTTGGTTTCGGTTTTGAAAAATTTTGAAAAACTGAACCCAAGCGTCTGGTTGATTTCGGTTTTGAAAAATTTTGGAAAACCGAACCCGAACCCGAACCTTCGGTTGATTTCGGCTTTGAAAATTTTTGGAAAAACCAAGGAATTTAGACTTTCAAAAAGGAAATACCTTTGACAATAAGATAAACAATTTTGTAAAACAATTGTACATGAAATTTACAACCAAGAAAACTACCTTTAGTTGATGAGCGAGAGGCAGATGATCCAACCGAACCCGAACGTTCGGTCTATTTCGTTTCTTACGATTGAGGTTGAGAGGTAGTTTGTGGTACTGACTCTGATTCCATCATACCAAGCCCTTGTAGAATTTTATTGAACAACGCTTCAGGAAGGGCTTTGGTGAAGACATCAGCCAGTTGATCAGTGGTTCGAACAAAGTGAATTTCAACGTTTCCATCTTCCACATGATCTTTAATGAAGTGATACCTCAGTGCTATGTGCTTAGTCTTGGAGTGTTGCACTGGGTTATGACAAATCCTAATTGCACTTTCAGAGTCACAATATAGTGGGATCTTTTTCATATTGAGTCCATAGTCTCGGAGTTGACTCTGGATCCAAATTACTTGAGAAGTACAGAATGCAGCTGCAATGTATTCTGCTTCAGCTGTAGACAAAGATACACACGTTTGTTTCTATGATTGCCAGCTAACCAACTTCCCGTCAAGGAATTGGCAGCCGCCTGTGGTGCTTTTCCTGTCTAATCCACAACCTCCAAGGTCTGCATCTGAGTAGGCTTGAACGAAGAAGCCCGAGTTGGATGGATACCATAGACCTAAAGAGGTAGTTCGCTTGAGATATCGTAGAATGTTCTTTACTGCAAGCATGTGAGGTTCGCATGGGTTTGCCTAAAATCTAGCACAATAACAAACAGAGAACATTATGTCAGGCCTGCTAGCAATAAGATACATCAGTGAACCAATCATCTGGCGATACAGCGTAATATCAACTGCCGTTTATCCAAGGATGGAGTGAGCTTGGTGCCGAACGCCATTGGAACTTTGACCTTTGAATCTCCCATCATGCCAAATTTTTCTAGAAGAGTCTTCGTGTAAGCCTCCTGATTAATAAAGATGCCTTCGGGTCCCTGTCTAATATTTAAACCAAGGAAAAAGTTAATTGGACCCATTGAGCTCATTTCAAATTTAGTCTCCATCAGCTTTCTGAATTCAGCTGTTAAGCTGTGATTTGTAGAGCCAAAGATGATATCATCGACGTAAATTTGAACAATCATAAGGTGGTTACCTTCTTTCTTACGAAAGAAGGTTGGGTCAACCGAACCTTGTTTGAATTTGGACATCTTTAAAAACTTTGTCAGCGTTTCATACCAGGCTCTCAGAGCTTGTTTCAGTCCATACACGGCTTTGTCCAAAATATAAAAATGATTAGGATACCTTTCGTTTACGAATCCAGGAGGTTGCTCCACGTACACTGTTTCTTCGAGTTCACCATTGAGAAATGCACACTTGACATCCATTTGGTAGACTTCAAAGTTTTTGTGTGTAGCATAGGCGAGAAAGATTCTGATCGATTCCAGCCTAGCTACAGGAGCAAAAGTCTCTTCATAGTCAATTCCTTCCTCCTGACAGTATCCTTTTACTACCAGACGTGCTTTGTTTCGTATCACGTTCCCTTCTTTGTCCATTTTATTCCTGAAGACCCATTTGAGACCAACAACCGAGGCATCTGGAGGAGTTGGAATAAGTCGCCAAACTTTGTTCCTTTCGAATTCATTCAGTTCGTCTTGCATAGCTTGAACCCAATCGGAGTGATCAAGAGCAGTGTTAACTGTCTTTGGTTCAACTTTTGAGATGAAGGAGTTGAACATACATAATTCTACTTGTGAAAACAAGGAAGTTTGTTTTGCCTTGAGTTGTGATCAGGTCAGAACCTTTTCAGATACATCCCCAACGACTTGAGTGACAGGATGATCTCTGGTCCATTTGACGAGAGGAGGGTAGTTTGGATCAAAGGATGGATCCAATTCAGCGTTTATCATCTCTTCTGGTTCGGATGGACTTTCATCGTCATAAAGCCTATCGGCATGCTCCCCCTCGACAAATAAGCTTTCAGGAATGTCTTGAGAGTCTTGTGCTACAGAGGTTTCTGCTGGTGCTGAGCTTTCGGGTGTTGATGCACCTTCGGGTGATGAGGCACTTTCGGTTGGTGTGGTACTTTCGGTTGATAAAGTACGTTCGGGAGCAGCTTGAGAACGGTTCTCCCCCTCAACATGTGAGCTCGGCTGTGATGATGATGGTGGATCCTCCCCCTCGACTGAAGCATTGTGTTGTGGAGGGTCGTCAGAACTTGATCCTCCTTCATTCATTCTCTTTGCAGCATCATCGATAAGTTGCTTCAGATGATCTACCTTGTTGTCAGTTGCGTTGGCTTCTGAGAGAGTTGCCTTCTCTGGTTCATCAAATAACTCGACGAACTTCTCAAAGAGGTTTGCGATAGAGGCGGTGACTTGGCCAGTTTGAGGAAAAATTTCTCCAGCTGTGTCTTCGTTGGCCTATAGCTTTTTGACATAGCTATCATCAAATGTCACGTAATAAGTTTCTTCTATTTTTCTCGAGCGCTTGTTTAATACCCTGTACGCTTTAGAAGTTAGAGAATAGCCCAGAAATATCCCTTCGTCAGCTTTGACGTCAAACTTGTTGCGGTGTTCTTTAGAATTGAAGATGAAACACCGTGAACCGAACACATGGAAAAACTTGACGTTTGGCTTCCTGTTGTTGAGGATCTCATAAGGAGTGAGAGTGAAGCGCTTGTTGAGATATGACCTGTTCTGTGTAAAACAAGCAGCAGAAATAGCATCAGCCCAAAAATATAAGGGTAAGGAAGTGAAACTTAGCATGGTTCGGGCTGCTTCACACAAAGACCGGTTTCGTCTTTCGACAATCCCGTTTTGTTGAGGTGTGTAGGGAGCTGAGAAGTTGTGACTAATTCCCTTTTCTGCTAGGAATTCTTCGAATTCTTTATTTTTGAATTCCAGTCCATTGTCGCTCCTGATGTTGCGAATGACTTTCTTCAGCTGTACTTCAATTTGCTTGATGAACCCCTTTAGCTTGTGAGGCGCTTCAGATTTAAGCTTCAGAAAGAACACCCATGTAAAACGCGAGAAGTCATCAACAATAACAAGAATGTACTTGCTACCACTGATACTTTTGATAGATGATGGACCACACAAATCAATATGAAGTAATTCTAGTGGTTCAACAACTTTAGTGTTTATTATAGATGGATGACTTTGACGACTCTGCTTCCCTATTTCACATGCAGCACATAAATGTTCTCTATCGTACTTGAGCAATGGAAGACCTCGAATATGACCTCCAGTGACAAGTTTGTTGATATCTTTAAAGTTGAGATGAGAGAGCCTTCGGTGCCACAACCAGCTTTCGTCAGATTGTGCTTTGGATAACAGGCAGATAGCTGGGTTCCCTTTGATAGGTTTGAGTTTGAGGGGAAACATCTCACCTTTACACTCCGATTTGAGAATAACTCTTTTCGTCTTCTTCTCAATGATTTCAGAGCCCTCATCATCAAATGAAACTTTGAGACCGGTACCTCCAACAAGTTGAGATACACTGATGAGGTTGTGTTGTAATCCTTCCACATATGCAACCTTCCGTATCGTGAAATCACCGTTTGTAATCATTCCATAGCCTTTTATGGTGCCGAAGGAGTTGTTACCGAACTTGACATTTCCACCGTTTGAAAGAGACCTGTATTCTCTTAGCTCTTCCTTCCTTCCTGTCATGTGACGCGAGCAGCCACTATCAATGTACCATTCTTCGTCAAACTGCTCGTCACTGATAACCTGCAAAAATTAAGCAGATTTAGGAACCCAAAGTTTCTTGGGTCCTCGTGAGCCTTTCACAGGAACAGGAATAGTAAGAGAGATGTCAACAAGGTATGTTCTTTTTATTAGTGTTGTATCATCTTTCTTTTTGATGGTGAAAACTTTAATTTTATTGGGATTTGTTGCTTTTGGTTTGGACTCTGGTTTAACTAATGAAACCTTTGATTTTCCTTTCGGTTCAGTTGATGATTGAGGTTTTTGAGAGTGAACAGAATGGGATTTAGAACGAGGTGGAGAGGAATTAGAAGCATTTGAAGAATTAGAGGACTTAGATTGAGATGACTTCTTGGCTGGAGATTCTAGGTGACCCTTTTGCTTTTGATCATTCGTGGGACCGACCCTAGAATTTTGATCTCTTTTGTTCTCAGAACCGAACCTCTGCTTTCGGTTGAAGTCATTCTCTGAACCGAACCTTTGCTTTCGGTTGATGTTTTTCTCTGAACCGAACTTCTGCTTTCGGTTGAAGTCATTCTCTGAACCGAACCTCTGCTTTTGGTTGTTAATGCTCTCTTGTGATTCTACAGGACTTTTCTCTGACTTTAAGTTCCTATCTTGATGTGAGAAATAGGCATTCTGAGATTGCTAAAACTATTTTCTTTCAGAGAGATTCTTCTTATATCTCTGATTTCTTTGTTGTTTTTGATTTCTCATCTGCTTCAGTTGATGATGGATATTAGCTTTAAGTTTTTGTTTTTCTTTAGCTGGTTCACTCTGAACTGATGAAGTTTCACTTGAAGGAGTGACTTCCTTTGCAGGAATTCCTTTTTCTTGAGGAATATCTTTTGTACCACTAGTACTTGGCACATCGAAGCTATCAGGCTTATTCAAAGGTTCTGGCACATATCTGCCTTTGCTTTTCCATGAAGTCCTTTCAGATAGACCTACCGTTTCATCAGCATTATCAATGGGAGCTGACTAGAAGAACTCATCGCAACCATCAGCATTGTCTTCGTTTACAATGGCTGTGAGTTCAGCAGTCTGATGTTCGGTTACACCTATTACCTTGTACACCTGATTTGGAGTGGTTCTAACCTTTTGGTATACGACTGCCTTCTCTGCAAGGACCGGGGACTTTTGTTGGGACATACGAGCGAACTCCACTGAATTTTCTGAAATGAGATTCTTGTGGTTTTCGGGTTCGCTCTTGATAAATTCTGAACAGTCAAC
This sequence comes from Lactuca sativa, assembly GCF_002870075.4. Lineage (NCBI taxonomy): Eukaryota > Viridiplantae > Streptophyta > Magnoliopsida > Asterales > Asteraceae > Lactuca > Lactuca sativa. Next base: position 215,772,601 of record NC_056627.2, read on the forward strand.
TGTGTCCTCTACAGAAATTTCACTCATATTGTCGTCCTCATTAAGCTCAGATGCATTTTCAACATCAATTTTATTTTTTGAGCTCAAGTTGACATTTAATGAGTCAAACTTTTGTATGGTTTCGGTTCTCAGTTTCAGTTTATCATTTTCATCCAAAAGGTTTTTAAGCATGTCCTTATGGTCCTTGGACTTAATGAAAGATTCGATTTTGTCCAGTCCATACATATACGTCGGATTAACTACTTCAGATGAAATAACACTTTCACAATTATACGCTTCAGCATCAATTTCATCCTCCTTAAACTCAAGGAAGGGTAAAATCATACGATGAATCTTTTGTCCTATTTCACAATCCAAATGAAGCTGAGTGATATTAGTGTAAAGACGTTTAGCAATCAAACAACAAACATTTCGCTGTTTTAAAAGCTTTAAATTGTCTCTTTGCAAATAAATGTTTTCTTCTTTTGTTTTAATTAACTCCGACTCCTTCAGTTCGATCCACATCCTCCGTTCCTCACTCTTCGAAGACACCCTGCTTATTTGGTCAGTCAGGTTAGAATTGGTGACTCGAGTTTGAGTTAAACTACTGTCTAGATGAGAGATTCTTGAATTAACACTTTTTAATTCTTTTTCGTATGAGCATTGTGGGACTTTGAATGAAACAAAAACGGATTGTACCTTCTTGATCAGTTCATCAAGCTCGTTGAACTGTACGCTGAGCGGTTTTGCAGTGAAGCACAAGTCCTCTCGCTCCTTTGCGACTTCAATCCCACCATCCGTGTTATATCCCCTCATCTGAGACATGTCTGACACCATCAAGCATTTTCCACCGCTGCTCTCATCTTTCGCCACATAAGCCTTTTCATGAGAAGGCTTCCTTACTTCATCATCCTCAGAGTCGGTTGACCAGACCTCCACGCCACCGAACTCATCATTCGCTACCGAACCCTGCACAATTAAAGCATTCATAGAAGGGTTAGCAGTAGATTTCTTCTTTCTGATTTCATCCAGCTTTTTCAGCAACAAAGTTTCTTCATCCTTTTCATCATCCTTTTCTGCCATTTTCTTGAGGACGCAATCTTTTGCATAGTGGTTCTTTCCTCCACAGTAATAGCAGCTCACTCCCGAATCTCCTTCAGCTTTCGGTTCTTTCCTTGATTCTTCTGCCTTCGGTTCATCTTTGACCTTTTCAGAACTATAACTCCCCTGCCAATTTCGATTCTTGTTTGTGGGGAATCTCTTCTTGATGAACCTCTTGGGGTTGGACACCATCATAGCATAGTCTTCAGAAGTGAGGTCATAGTCCTCCAAGTTGAGGTCTTCTTCTTCCATCACTGCTTTGCTTTTGGACAGGAGGGCCAACGAACCCAGGCTTGAAACCACATTTTTCTCCTGTAACACGATCTTTTCTTGGGATTTCAGGATGCCCACCAGTTTCGCCAAAGAATAGGATTTGAGTTGCTCATGCGCTTTAACTGTGGACACTACTGCTCTCCACTCAGATCTGAGACCGTTCAAAAACGTAACCTTCTGCTCAGTTAGCTTCCTTTCAATGTCATGTTTAATCATCTTGCTAAGAAGATGATTGAAGCGATCGAACGTTTGCGTCACAGTCTCTTCGGCTCCCTGCTTGAATTCACCAAACTCGGACAAGAGTAAGGTTTGAATGGAGTGTTCAAGATCTTCGTCTGTAGAGTATAATTCTCGTAGCCTGTCCCATATTTCTTTTGCAGTTGTGCATGAACTCACCAGTCTGAAAGTATCGCATTGAAGAGCGAATCTGATTAATCTCAATGCTTTGATATTGCACTGAAATTTGTCTTTTTCGTCTTGAGCAATATCTTTAACGTCTTTCAAAAGATCATTATACTCCTTTTGAGTTTTAATAATCCTTGAAGTTGCTGAATGAGAAAAGGGTCCAGATAGGATTGCTTCCCAGATGAGGTATCCATTGTCCTCAGATCCTATAACATAGTCTTCAAAGTGATGTGCCCAGACTTCATAATCATGGGTGTATAGGATGGGAATCTTCGTTGTTGATCCAATGCTGTTCGAAATATTAATGGGATTGGATTGCGACTCGTCCATGCTTGATCGAATAACCTGTTAAAGATCAGACTTGTAATGTAATAAATTAGGGCAAAACAATAAATATCAAGTTACGTCAATTATGGGATGACGACTCAATAAATATCAGTAAATGCGGAATAACCCTAATCGAAACCTTTTTCACAGAAAAGAAGTGTATGATTTACACAGCCTCCTGCTCTGATACCAATTGATGAGTTAAAAACTAACTTGAAGATCGATTAGATCTTTAAAACAGGTAAAATAATAAACGAGTAAACAGCAAGAACACAATAATGGATCAAAGAGTGTCGAATGATTAATCAATAATCCTCAGCAGAGCTCGATAAAGAACTTCTACTGTAGAGGATTTAGGGTTTACAAGAACGATGAAGAAATAATCTGTGATCTATCGTAATTTCTATTGTCTTCTTGATTGTTAACCTAATATGCATGCAAGCACATTAATTTATATTAAACCCTATCAGCTCACAGTTGGACAGGCCCAAACCGGAGTAACAAAACTTGGACTATTAACCGAGCCCAATAGACGCAATACATCAAAACTGCTACGCTACGCTACCCTACAAATACTATGACCGTCTGAATGAACAACAATCAGGTTTATTCACAAAATTCGTCAAATGTTGTTGTGAATCTGAAATCCATGAAGATAATTTGGGTTTCAAAGCAACAATCTCTAAAGGTTGCATTGAATTTGAAGTCAAAACTCAAAAGTGTTGGTGGTTCTTATGAAGATGTTCTTGGATCATTGAAGAACACAAAAAACACGAAGAACGAGTTGTACAACACGCATAGTGGGTGGTAGAATGTTCAAATTGAAGATTTTCTCGTACAACACGCATAGTGGGTGGTAGAATGTTCAAATTGAAGATTTTCTCGTTCTAAAAAAAGAACCAAGATCTTCTAAATTTGATTCATTCATTGAAATGGAACTCGGATCGTCAAAAATGTATCACAAATTTTCAAGTGGATTCCAAAACGTCCATGATTTCGATTCATATAGTTTTCATTTTTTTATCGACTTTCCTCATTGGATAAAACCTGTTTCAACCACATTGATCCAATTATTTTTGTTTAGATCAAAACCAAAATCAAAATTCTTTTGTTTGTTACTTTCATTTACACAAAAATTGAGCCCAAACCAAAATATCGAACTGATACTATTCATCAATCCATATTAAGCCTATATAACTCAATCTTTCTCTATTCGTTTGATCCATGGTTCCTTGAGCCTATAATCGAAAACTATTTTTTTAGCCCAAATCATCGGTTACTGTTCGAATTCAGTAACATGATAAAGTATAAAAGTCAAAGTTTGACTATTGTTCGCTATTTGTATTCGAATATTTTAAAATTGCTTGAATCGAAACATGATGTAAGATGTTTGGTATCGATTTCGAATAGTATCTATCATCAATAGATGTTGATTTTGATTTGGAATTACTTAAGTCGAATGGTGAATGAACAGAAGGTGAAATTGAATGGGTTTTTAATGAATCTGGAAAAGATTTCGATTTTGACTGAAATTGTACTTGGTTTGAGTCGATTGAGAGTCGCATGTAGATTCAGCTGGTTGTTTGTAGTTTGAATCGAAAGAGTTTTGAGAAATTAGTAATCATCGGTTGAAAGTCATTGTATTTGGATTAAAGTCGAAATTTTGGGGTCGATTTTGTATTTGGAAGTCTAACGCATGTCTTGGAGTAGTTCGTGTTGTCTATGGTTGAATGTAATTTCTATTGGCTTGATTTAGGGATCGAAGTCTCTTACTTTGGAATTAAATTTGTCTATGGTTGTTACGACTGACTCGCACAAAAGAAGTAGAACATTGAGGATAGAATCGATTTCGAAAGCAGGTGAGATTTTTGATGTTGGAAGAGTTTGAATTGATCATTGTTCGCAATTAGAAATTGATTTTGCATCGAACACTTTTGGCAGTCACATTCAATTTCGACTTGTTTGAGTAGTTTGATGTGTGGGTATCAGGTTGTTAAATGGAGATCGGTTTTTTATGTTTGATTGAAAAAGCGAAGACTGATGTTGGTTGTGAACTTTGGATTTGTTGACATCGATCGATATAAGTCGTTGAATGGTCGACTGGGTTTATCTAACTGTCGAATGGGTTTGACTTCCTGTTGGTGGATATAAGTTGGATTTTGGAGTCGAGTGGTCGACAGTTGGGAAGACTTGAGAATAACGAATCGATAGTTCGGAAGAGATGAATGAGTGGTTGTTAATGATGAAGATTAAAAGGCTTGTTTGGTGATGTTCGAAGGGTCAATGTGCGAAGGGTATGGTGTGTTGGAGTCGACATCGACAAGATGGTCGAGTAACGAATTGTAGATGCTCAATGCTTATGTGCTTGAAAAAGCGAAGGGTTGTTTGTTACTTGCGAAGGATTGAGTTGAATAACGAAGGGTTGGAAGTCGATTTTGACTTTTATTGGTCAACCTCACCCTTCATCACTAGTAACACGAATTGGGTAAGAAACCAAACAAGTTTCAAATTTGGTCTCTAAACATTTAAAGAAGTGGCAGAAAAGGTCCAGATTCGACATTGGTGTACTAAAATGTGAAGAATGGCAGAATTTCTTTTTTAGCCCCTGCAGTTTCGAAATTTTGGCAGAAAATATCCAATTACGAAATTGGGCTAACAAAGCAGAGAAATTAAAGAATTTACAAGTTCAATCCTTGCAGTTTGTGCGAATTTACACTTTCTACCAAGTTTCGCAACTGGGGGATTGTTTTGCATATTAAGTTGTTTTTGGCGCGACGGGTCCCTACAGAATTCAAAAAGTGACAGTTTTTACCCGGATTTTGGAATCTCTTGCAAAGCGCACCCAAAAGTCGAAAATTTTCACAAATTGGAAATTTTTTCGAGGATTTTTTGTGATTGTTTTTCCATGCAAGATTTTCAAGGTTTCATTTTTGGCACACATCAAGGGGGAGTATTGTGAAGATTAATCCTCGGGCGCTTCTCACCCTTAACGGGTTTTATAATCATTTTTTATTATAAAAAGGGGGAGAATGAAGAGTGGGTATTCGATGCTTCGGGTATTCATTTGCGGATTTGAAGACCGTTATCGTTTCGAGGGGGAGTTTGGTATATTGGTCGTGCGAGCTTGTTGGATATTGAAGCCGAGACATCCAATCCTAACTTTGAGGGGGAGAATGTTAGGGTGCAAAGTCATGCTTGGATGTGGAGTGTTAGGCTTACCCTCTTGTATGTGTAAATTGGTTGAGTCTTTCCTATAAATAGGAAGTGAGTGACTATTATGTAATAAACCCTTTGGAGAGCATTGGTTTTAGAGAGAGAAACTAGCAACCCCATTTGTACTCTTTCTAATTCATACTAATGAGAGCTTGAAAAGATTTATTTACTCCATGTGTTCTTGAATTTGTATGATGATTCACTAGATCTTTCTCATTCCGCACATGTCATCATAATTGTAACACCGTAAATTTCAAAACAATTTTTCGCATTTTATAAAAACATAATTCATTTAGTATTCATAAAAACATTAGTGTTTGAAACTCAAATCCACAACATATAAAAAAAATCCCAAGATCTCATAACATAAAATCCTGTGTGTGTACTGATCAAGTCGGCGCCTTCCCGCGGTCATCACTAGTACCTAAAACAAATAACACCATCACTGTAAGCACAAAGCTTAGTGGGTTCCCCAAAATACCACACATAGCACATATTAGCCACTCGAGGCTATAACTCTGTGGGTCCGTGGACCCTACTCTGTGAACCCTCTGGTTCTAACTCTGTGAACCTTCCGGTTCCAACTCTAGAAACATGCATAGCATAAATCACATAAAAATAATGCAATACAACACATAACATACATATAGCATACAAATACTCTGTCACATAACTCTGATTACCTACTCAAGGTAAAGTATAGTGAGAAGACTCACCTCGCGTATCTCGATAACTCGCAAATCCCTTAAATCACTAGTGCTCGATCTCTCGAGCTATAGTCCTCCTATAACACAATACATCTCTAATTAACACTTTCCTAACTTAGGTTGACTAACCCTATCAAGTCAACACTGGTCAACTCTGGTCAACGGTCAACTCAACTCGCCGAGTCTGGCGTGGACTCGCCGAGTCTCTACGGGGACCCGATTCCTCTGAGTCCCTTCCGACTCACCGAGTCACTCACCCGACTCAGTTACTCAAACCCTGGTTCGAAATCACTGACCAACCCGCACCAACTCGTCGACTCTGGAAATGGACTCGGCGAGTGCATTCTATGCACAACCCCAAACGACCTTCTAAGGTCAGATCTGCTTCACTAACTCATAGATCCAGTCCTTCCAAGCTTATTCATCACGTAAAGTTCATGTCTTGGCGCTCATAACACACCTAACGACTCATAAATGGTGTTTTGACCTCAAGCACAAAGACCCCAATCCAAAACCTCCATGGATTCATAAAAAGCTTGGACAAAGGGACACTCTGGACCTCCAAGTGTCCAGATCCAGAACCTAACTCGCTCAAGGGACCAAGGAAGCACTAGATCTAGCCACAAAAGGGCTCAATAAGCCCTAAATCAACATGAACATCACCAAACAGAGAATGGCTCGAAAAATAGTACCTCAAATGTGATGTTCTGGACCTCAGATCTTCAAGAAGTTGTTCCTCTTGTTTCCCCTTGGCTATTGCTTCCTTTCCCTTGCTAGATGACACCTCTAAGGTCAACAATGGCTCCTTATCTAACTCCAAACGCTCAAGCTCACTAGGGTTTCACTCTGGGGACTGGTGAACACAAATGACGGCCATAAGGCCCTTTAAATAGGCCCCAAACCCGAGAAATTAGAGTTTCATTAAACAGCGCAGACTCGCCGAGTCCACCAATGTGACTTGTCGAGTCCGGTCATTAATCCGGGTGAGAAATCACGTCTCTACTCGGCGAGTCTTCGCACCAACTCGCTGAGTTCTTCCACAAAACACAAAATAAAATGAATAAATATAATACCTGAAATCTCAGATGTTACAATAATCAACACCACTACAAACCCTATTTGTCATGATTTACTAATGCTTTAGTAAATATGGTTATGTTTATAAGATTAAGCATAATTCTAATACTTCTGAAAAAGATTCAAAGAGTAGCAGAACAAATAAAAAAAACTATTAGGAAGAAAGATAAAAAAACTCTCTAATTCGAAAGAAAGGAGAATACTTTAGTTTCATTTTTATGATCATCTTGATGAGATTAAAACTTAATCTTGAAGATCGATTAGATCTTAAACAAGTAAATAAAGACTTAAACAGCAAGAACGCAAAAATAATAAGTAACTCAAGAATGAATCAAACGTGTCGAATGATTATAAAACAACCCTCAAAAGAGCTCGATCAAGAACATCAACTGTAGAGGGTTAGAAGGTTTACAAGAACGATAAAGAAAATTAAAGCTATCGTAATTCTCTATCTTGTATTCTAGATCGTTAACCTAATTATGCATGCAAGCATATACTTATATAATAAACCTAACAGGCTCTCGGTTGGACAGGCCCAAACCGGAGTACAAAATAATTGGACTAATAGCCGAGCCCAATGACGCAACACATAGACGAATCTTCAACCCAACAATCTCCCCCTTTGCGTCAATTGGAGCGAGATCTTCACTTGTTACTTGGGCCAGCAGCGGAGGCAGGTACCTTCTTCTTTACAGTATTAAACAAACGCGTGATGAGAGCAAGTATCGTCTGCCTGAATCTGATGTACCATTGGATCATATCGTTGAAGTATTTGACATCATCCGCTGCATTCTCTTTACACCGATGGATGATCGACAACACATGCTCTAGACAAGCATTGGTGTAAAGATGTTTATCCGCTAAAGCAAAGAGACATTTCTGTCCTTCTGCTCTAATGAACATGACCAAATTACGCTTCGGGTCGATCTTGCCCATCTTCATTTGATTGAGATCACTGGCCGATCCCACAGGAGCTATCTTCGGCTTCTTTTTGAAGACAGTGGCTACCTCCTGATCCATCAATGCTACCTTCATGATATAACATACTAACATCCTTTTGAGATGGTCTATAATCGGACCATATTCAGCTTCATTCGTCAAGAGGATGTTATGCAAAACGATCCAATCATGAGGATTTAGATTCGGTAGATCTGCTAAGGATATAAGATGTTCGGTTCTTGCAGACCCTCGAATCACCTTGAACCGAACATTAATGAATCTCCCTTCGGAATATGGCTTCAAGACCCGAACATTAACGATCTTCTGAGCGCTCCATGTCTGATACTGTGGTTGAGCAGCCTTCAGATAGAAATCGATTAACTCCCTATCAACCTCAGGATCAGGATGAGGGACTTCAAAAATGCTGGAGAAGGCGTGGAAGATAAACGCCTTTCGAGTCAAGGGCATATCGAACTGTGAATCGACAAAATTATAGCAGTCGAAGGAGATCATCGGTTCGAGCCATAGGATGCTAGGAGTATCTATGGCCTCCTTTATCATTCTCTCCTGAGTCCAGGCAGGGAACAGAGTCTTCCTGCTCTCAAGGAGATCGTGGGCTTCTTTCTTCTTGCGTTCGGCATCTTGAGCTTCTCGCACCACACGACTATCATCACTTTCAACATTGCGACTATTTTTGCATTTAAGCAAGTCAGCAATGGTTTCTTTATCATCTTCATCTTCTTCCTCTGCTATTTTCTTTCCTTTATCCTTCACACCCGAACCCGAAGTTTGACCAGTCGGAGGTGGTTCGGTGGTGTGAGCAGCTTTTGAGGAAGGAGGTGGGTTCGATCCGGACTTCACTTCTCCCCCTTGTTTCGGATTGGACATGAAACTAGGTAGCCCTTCTATTTTGCTGAGGAGGTCCAGGGCAGGAGCAAGTTTTTCAGCAAGGGTTCGCCTCACCGAATGATTGAGAATCGGATCGTGTGCTTCTAGGATGTTGGATAGGGCAGAGTGTACATCCGAAACACATGTTTTGATAACCTCCCTTTCGGATCGAAGAGCTTCAATCTGTTGCTGAGAGTTTGAAAGCTGAGCGCTCTTGACCTTGAGGGCGGTGGTTTTATTAGCAAGAACGTCCATTAACGAGTTTTCAGCAGCGAGATCCTCTTGAAGTTTAGCGAGGCGCTCGTCAATGGAGGCACGTAGGGCCGAGTTGTCGTCGCTGATGGATTGGCGAAGGGTAGCGAACGATGTCAACTCCGTTGAGATGAACGTGGCCAATTGTTGAACGATTGGTTCCAGCGTTGTCTTGGTTGCAGCAGCACTCTCCTGTAAG